>NC_089681.1:13132900-13437900 GCF_031753505.1 Anomalospiza imberbis | reverse complement strand
CAAGTACCAAAAGATTACTCATCTGTAGCTCAAGCTTCCTCTCTACTGTATATTGTAAAAAATCCTTTCATTGTGCACTTGTAGTCGTGATAGTGTAATTTTATTGAAGTGTTCTCCTAATTTACATAATTTGTCTTAATTGAAGTGCTATTTATGCAGAGACTTAAATCACTTGTAAATAAGTCCTTTGATTCCATTCTACAGAATTAAGTGCTCAAAAGACCATAATTTATACATTAGTGCACTTGGATTGGAAGAAACTACACAATGTATAATTATCTCTAAATTACCTTACATTTTTAGGAAAGAAAAGTAAGATTTTTTTTTTTAAAGAAATGCAGGAACAAATTTTGGAATTAATTCAAAAGTTCATTGTTTGTTGATCAAAGTTCGTGGTTAATGCACTGAGTAATACAAAGAATGAATTTGATTAAGAGTTTCATCCTGATAACTTTACATGTAAATCTGAGAGTAATGGGTATCACACTCTTTTTAATTGCATATCTTGATTTTTCGGTATAAGCTTGTATGAGATAAACTTGTAAAATCCCAGTTTGGTTTCTTTTCAGTGCCCCTGTCTGCTCCTAGGAATTTACGTGTCTCAGATGAGTGGTACAACAGATTACGTCTCAGCTGGGATGCCCCACCTTCAGCAACAATGGGTTACAGAGTTGTCTACAAACCTGTCAACAGTGAGTTTTAAAACTGAGTTTTTTTTGTGGTCACTTCTGACTGAATGTCATCTTTTGCTCAGTTTTGTTCTTAAATCTATCAGTTGCAGCTACAGCCTTGAAAGCGTTATTAACTTTGGTGCCTCATATTTTTGAATATGAAAGTTTAATATCACAGAATGATGCAGGCTGGAGAGGATCTCTGGAGATCATGTGGTCTTCCTCCCTGTACAAAACAGGCCCAGCTTGGAACAGGTTTCAGTGGACCCTGGCCAGATGAATTTATAATATCTCCAAGGATGGGGATTTTAAAACTGCTCTCAGTATCTCTCCCAGTTTTTGACTACTGTTACTGGCAGTGTCTTTGCTAATATATGATAAAAATTTTCCATGTTGCAAAATTTGTCTTTTTTCTCCTGCATTTTCCTGTGTGCCTCTGAAGACATTCTGTCTGTATTTTCTCTACCACCTTGCATAAAAGTAGGTGTTGGCAGCAGTAGATTTCCCCTTAGGCTTCTCATCCTAAGGCTGATTAATCCCAGCTCTTTCAGCCTGTGTTTTTTCATTTTATCATGACTCTGTTTCAGAGACTATGTTTGCTTTTTCATGCTCCTCTCTTCTGTATTCTCCTGTTCTTCAACTTCCCTCCCCTCACAATAAAAGGTTTTCACTTCTTCTTAGACATTTGACATTTTATTCATTGTCCATTTTGTGTGTGCTGCATCCTTTGCCTGCCTGTACCTTGCAGCTAGTCAAGACATCCAGAATCCTTCAAATTTCTTTAGAGAAACAGGATCCACTATTGACAGCAAATCACAGATGTGTGACCATTAAGGGACTAAAGTGCTGTCCAAAGGCAATGCTGCTGCCTGGTTTCTGAAGTGTATCCAGAACAACTAGTGGAGGTGATGAAAGAGCTGTTTGAGATTCTAACTTGGGAAAGTTCCATTCTTTTCTAATTGCATTATCATTTTTGCACAGTATCAAATGATGCTGTTGTATAAGAAGCCCTGAGTGACTGTAGTGCTGGCTGGCATCTGCTGTCCCCACTGTTGGACCTGGCACACAATCAAACTGGGGAGATATTTGGCTGCCCCTTTAGAGCAGTAGTAAGTCACTGAAGCAGAGCAAAAGGGTTTTAACAGAAGCCAGTGTCTAGCTCTGCCTTAATGAATCCCACTGCTGAATTTCCCAAGTGTTTTTGTTGTGTCTTCTTTCCATGCAAGGAATGAGGAGAATGTCTTTGTATTTGTGTATGGTTAAAAAAAGGGCAAAATTTAGTAACTTTATGAACACTTGTATTTTTTAATAATTTAGTGGATGAGCAAATGATTTTCTAATTTATTTAATTTTTTTGCAGCTCCTGGTCCTGCATTGGAGACCTTTGTAGGGGATGATATTAATACTATTCTCATTCTAAATCTCTTCAGTGGAACGGAGTACAATGTTAAAGTATTTGCTTCATACTCAACAGGCTTCAGTGATGCCCTGACAGGCGTGGCCAAAACCTGTAAGAATGATTTCATGCTGCTCATATCTCTACAAGCTAGTTTTCCTTACAACTGTGGCTTTCTGCAGTTCCATGAATAAATTTTAACATGGAAGACTTTACTTTGTTTTCCTGAAATGAAAGTCCCTCTTTCTATGAGACTATACCAGGCTTTTAGGTGCTCTGCTGGATGTTAGCAAGACAGGAATCATAAAGCAGATATAATTTATCAACCAAAAATATATTTGCCTAGTAGTAGATATAAATTTCCTTAATGAAAAGTCTATTTAGTGTATTTTTTCTGGCTCCATATATAAGATTATTTGCTTTTTATATAGCTAAAGCTCAATTTAAAATTAGATTTTGACAAAAATTCTGCTGTTATTATGATACGTTTATACTTATTTGCAATAACTAAACTTTTTAGCAGTGTTCATTATGTAGTTTAAAGTAAATTGCCTTAAATTCTAAACTGTTTTTAAGGTTCACTGCTTTTTAAAGTTATTCTTTTACATTTTCTCGATTTTTTAAAGCAGCTGTGGACATTGTTTGTTAAAAATAAATTGGCACTGGTTTCACTGTAATAATTTTGTCATTTTTTTCTTGTATGTCTTGAGGTATAAAACTATTTTTTTATATTTAATTTTCAGTGTATTTGGGAGTGACGAATTTGGATTCCTACCAAGTCCGCATGACAAGTCTGTGTGCTCAGTGGCAGCTTCACAGACATGCTACTGCTTACAGGGTAGTTATAGAGTCACTCGAGGGTAAGTTACTAAATAATTTGATGTGCAGCTACAGCCCAACCCAGAGAATTGAATTGCATAGAAATTGTATGTGGTTAGACCTGTAGACTGTCTCCTGAAATACTGGAAATGATGGACAGAAGAGAGGTGTATACACACTGACAGTTTCAGAGTGGAGTAGCATCCCTGTCCTTTTATGTCAAACACATTGATAGCTTGTGCATTTTATGTCAGGGACTTTGATCTATCAGTAGAAGAAGAGTGATTACCTGAGTTTTTCACTGCTGAGTTTTTACTGCTGTGAGGAACAGAAGATGGATAAGGATGAACTGAATGCATCAAAGTTTGTAAATATACCACCAGCAGTAGAGCAGTAGCTCTCTTTGATTAGGATAGACAGGAGAAGAGGGCAGAAAGGTAGCAAAGCTCTGAATGAATCTAGACCATGCCCATAGAATCATAACAATGTCCACTTTTTGTTCTCATCCTATTGATGTTTCTTCGTAGTTTATAGTAGTAATGTTACTCATATGGATGAACATGACAGTTTTATGCAGTCACACAAGGAGTCTTGATGCTTTTAGCACAGTGTATCTAGAGGGTAAATGACAGCCTCTTCAGCCTCACTGATTATCAGGTGTAGCCAGAAGACAATTTGTCACTGTTTGTGCAGAGCAACTCTCTTATCCCAAGCAGACATCAGTGGTCTTTTGACTGACGGCAAATGAAAACCTTGGATAAGTTGAGAGAAATGCAGTTAGTAATACTTAATGGGCTGTGTTAAAGGTGTCATGGACAGTAACACTGATCATGTAGCAAAAAAGGCATGACCTTTCTGTGCAATGGCAAGTGGATGGTGATAAGGTTTATTTGAAGCCCTGAAATACAGACAAACTATTCAGATAGCAGATCTTGGCTCACACAAGACAGCACAGACATCCCTCTTATCTGGGGGCTAGCCAATATCCTACTTTCCTCATATAGAACTGCCAGAATTGTTTTAGCTGAGCTGAAAGCACCTAAATGTGAGCAGAACAACCTAGAGTGTGAACAAATGTTTCTTGTTAATATCTATCCTGAAGGGATTTGATTGTCAAATTGGGCGTGTGTCTGGTTCAGGCAGTGATCAAATATTTTTATACTTGTATAACACCTGATAAGCATTGAGTGACTGTTTGTCATTTTTTATACACTCTGTAAAAAGTGAGATCAGTTGCTTGTATTTAACTTCTTCCTGATGCAGATTTTGAATGGTGATAAAATTTTTCTTTTTATTAAAACATGCCTTATGCTATTTCCAGTACCCAGCCTTTTTCTATTGTCAATGTATTTTCCAATTCAGAATTTTGCAGAATCAGTTTTGGAACCCTGTAAATGCTGTTCCTTAACCATCCTGCAAAGTGGCTACTAGTGAAAGCTGGAATATGATATCTAGTTCAGTCTCTTTTGTGACCAAGCACATGATATATGCTGAGAACCAAAGGCATAGACAAAAGATGCCATAGAATTACATAATGCAACAATTTCTAGTTAGACTCTCATAATTTAGGACTAGATCCAAAGCCTGTTCATGACAGTGTTAGTGATTTTTATTGCCTTCAGTGCATGGGGAAAAATTAATCTTTTTTTCCTGAAGATGTTTGACACATTCCTCAGCTCCTACTTAGTATGATGAATGAAATGTTACAGACCTCTGCACAGAGGTCAATTTCCAAAAGTAAGGCAGCGTGTACTTTATTAACTTATGACAACCTCTTACCCTTCATATGCTGTCATGTACTCTTCTTATTTATTATTTAAATCATATTATTCAATAAAACAGTAAAAAAAGAGAGTTTTCATGGTTTCATTGTAATTCCAGATGGAAAAAAGCAAGAAGTAAATCTTGGTGGAGGGACACCTAGACATTGTTTTTTTGAGCTGATGCCTGGAACCAAATACAAAATCAGTGTTCATACACAGCTTCAGGAGCTGGAGGGCCCTGCTGTGAGCATCATGGAGACAACGTGTGAGTAAAACAGAAGAGACAGAGTTCAGCCAGAAGCAATAATGCTCGATTGCTTTTCTTGGGTTCTGCCTTTTGCCCACACATGTGCTGTTCCTGCAGTTTCCTTTAGCTGAGCTATTAATTTTTCAAGTGCATTGTGACTCCTCCACAGATGTGCAGGATTCTTACACCACTGCTGTGAAGTAACTGTTAAGCCACATTCAGCAACTCTATTGGACTTCTGATGAGAGTGACACAGGGAGGATGGTTTAGTTTTCTTCATAAAAAGTCCCACAGTGGGATACTCAGAATATCTGTGACTTTGGGGAAAAAAAATACAGAAAAATGAGCAAACAGAGAAAGTTTTGTTCCTGCAGCTCTTGTTATTTAGTAAAATTAACTAGTGTTTGAATAATTTACAGTTAAATGGGACCTCAAAACCCAATTTATTTAAGTATTTTGAAACAAAAAAAACAACCAGACTTTTAAATTATTATTATTCATAACACAAGACAAATAAAAAAACCCCAATCCTCACAGCTGTTTATGAAGGCAAGATCCTGCTATCATGAATTCAAAATACTGCAAAATAAACATGGGACTACTAAAATGAATATTTTATCTTTCTTTGAGCCCATTTCCAATTTCACCACAATGCTGTTCCCTTTCTCTCAGGGTAGAAAGTGTTTGTACTTTTCTTCTTTTCCTCCCACATTTATGGTTTCACATAGGAAAAGCTTGCACAGGTGCATGACTCCAATTCTTCCTAGTCCAGGGCTCATTCTCTGAGCAGTGAGCAAAAAGCCAAGCTTCTCCTACTTTCTGGGGAATTGTGTTTAGTGTACTCTGCAGGTCAGGGAGCTAGGAGACATGAGGAAGAGCACACCTTGGGCCATATGTCCATTTGAGAACAATGGTTTGTGATAATTTCTCTAAACTATTGTCTCACCTTGAAGGGAAACAGTCTTCAGGATGACCTGCATCTCTTTGGTGCTGAGAGCACCCTTTAAAGTCACCTTACAGCAGTTGTGACCCTTTTTTAGTGGGTCTGGTCCTGGATTGCTGTGGCCATGGAGGTCCTGGGCACTACTTCTGTGTAGGTGTCTCGGAGTCCTAGCCCTTTCTGTTGCTGAAGCCATGGGAAAAACCCCAGTCAGGTAGAGTGAGATGTGGACATGTAATGAATCCTGTTTGCACTGATCTTTCCCAAATGTAGGTTCCTTTTCTCAGGTTGCAATACCTAACTGTCTCCATTGCCTCTAAATGTAACTTAAGTGTTACAGCAAATAAGTTTAGTCTTACTTGAAGGACTGATGTTCTGTCACCTGTGGCTTCTTATGCTAAATGCATTGAATGAAAACGGGGAAAAAAACCCTTGAATGAATGTGGAAGCTTTTCCTCCCATAGAGTTGTGGAAGTCAATGCATGTGCATTTTGTCTCTGAGAGTTCAGCTGGGCTGTATTGAAAGGTGCTAAATAAAGCTGTTGCATTCAGAAAAGCTGTCAATTCACCTGGGTCACTGCAAGGTTGAAATTCCAATGTCAATTTTCAGGAGAAGAGTGAGGGGCACTTTCTGCAGGCAACAGAGCCACAGTCCTATTAGAGTTGGGGTCAGAGCTGTGTTTCTGTCTGGAAGCATAACAAGGTCTTTGACCAAGTTCAGAGAAGTCTTCATCAGGGCAGACTGTGATCTGCTTTGTGTGCAGGCACTGGCTTGCTTTTCCTCTCTGTCTGCATTTTGGATTGTAGGACTAAAATCTTCTTCCTTCCAGAGTGAATAAAGACCTACTTTCTGTTACTGAGGACTTTTGTTGAGAAAGGAAAAAGACACAGACCTTTTTCAAAATGAGTTATGGATTCTAGGTCAAGAATAGTGCTGGCACATGGTGTGCTACCCTGGAGAATCTCAAAAAGGGGCAGTTCCAGTAGTAGTTCAGTTGTAGTATTATATCATTCATACTGCATATACAGCCATTAATTGTTTTGCATTAGTAATATTCTCTTTCAGGTGACATTTCTTGCGTGCACTCATCTACATTTATCTCCAATTGCATAACTAGTGGGTTAGGGATAATGAATTATTTTCATGTGAAGATGAGTAGAAAATGCTGTTTATTAAAGATATTGGGATTTTAAGCACGTTTGAACCTTCTTTTATTCTCCAGTACCATTTCCTACTCAACCACCAACAACACCTTCAACACCACCTCCACCACCTACAATCCCACCTGCAAAAGAGGGTAAGTGCTACATGTGTGAGTTTATTGTAATTTTAAAGTGTTGATGCAACGTTTTTCTGCTTCTGATGGTATTTTAGACCTGTGAGGAGAAGATCTCACAAGGCATTTGCTGTAGAAACACTGTAAAGGCAGCTGGCTTAAATTTAATGAGCCAAAAATCTGACCTCATTGTTGTACTGTTAAAATTTGCTGAAAGGTTGGTTAACATATGTGACACTTCCTTTTTCCACAACTCCTAAACTATACATATTTTGCAACTGAAGCAGACAGTTTAATTATCCTAGGATAATTAAACTTCAAAAGCAGCATTATTTTTAAATATGTCTACTTTAGGTAATGTGAAAAGTATGGGCTATATTCAGACTCTCCTCTTTAAATGCAGACTTCCTTTAATTATTATTTGAAGGTGTCGTATCTCGTACCGAGGCATATAATATTGCTGTGAGACGACCATTATTGGTGGAGACTGAGGATCAAATACATCAGCTTGAAGTCTGTGGACCAAACTGATGTATAAATTGAGACTTTAACCCACAACTTCAGGGAAAAAAAACCTTGTATGTGTGTGTGTTTAGAATTGCATAGGTGCAGAAAATGAGGGGGTTTTGTTTTACAAGGAGTAATCAACAGAAAATTAAAAATACAGGTTTGTATCTTCTTGTCCTATTCTCTGGATTTAGATGAAATATGATGATGAAATATGTTGAAAAATGTAACTTTGGTTTGAGACAGTTTACTTCTGACCCCAAGCAATGGACTTGGATTTCTTTGAAGTGTTGAAGGTTCCCAGTTCCCATAAAAGAGTGAGCAACTTGTGTGAGCAAATGCACAGCTCTTGCAGGCCATTTTGCATAAGAACATGCTGGAATCAGATGAGATGGTGAAACCTGCATTGCTCCTACACAGTGCCCTTGAAGTGCATTAGACACTACAGACCCTAGGGTAACTTTATGAATGGAATATTTTCCCAGTGGGAACCTCCACAGTTGAAATTCTGTCATCTTGCTTACTGTGTCATGCTAGGAGTCTGGCACTGTATATGTGTGACTTTACTTAAAAACCTAAATAAAAATAGGAATGATAGGCCAGACTTTAAAGAACCATTGAAGTGAGTTCTGTGATTGGATCTGTTGGTGCAGACAATTCTCCCTTGCAGAGCTCAGCTGGTTCTACACCTGCACTGAAGTCAATGCCAGCAGGTCTGTTGACTAAAGCTAACATTATGAGCTAACATGTATTAACTAACATTAAACAAGGGCTTTTCATGATGGTTGCATTTTCTTAAGTGATTTTTGAGCTTTCATGAGGAGTTGAGGCATTGCTCTAATTCCAGAATTCTTGCTTTCTTCCTCAGTTTGCAAAGCAGCCAAAGCTGATCTGGCCTTCCTGGTGGATGGGTCATGGAGTATTGGAGATGACAATTTCAATAAGATAATTAACTTCCTTTATAGCACTGTGGGAGCTTTGGATAAGATTGGTCCTGATGGAACACAGGTAATCAATGTGTGCAGAGCTGGAGGGTGCATGGACTTGACAGGGTATTTTAGACTAGACCAGAAGTGAAATGAATCAAGAAGTAACTGACATCATTTCACAGTTCAGTGGAAATAAAAACTGCTCTAGGTCAGTATCTTTTTTCAATATCTTTTTATGCACACCATATGTTAAAATTCTCAATATAAAATTTGGAAGCATGAGGGCTAAGTATCATTTCAGTCTCCTCTAATTCTAATGACATTTAAATTTGTTAATGTTTTCAGTACTCACTGTAGTGTTTATTTATAAATAAACTAAAAATGGCATTGATAAGGAAAATTAAAGGTTCTGTTATTTTAAATCACATACTCTACAGAATCTACAGTGCTTGAAATAAAATTTGCAACAATTGTTCCATTTATTTATTTATTTAGAGAGGTGCTCCGGAACATATTAATGGCAATACGTTACTGTTTTAAGTGTTACCTCTATAATATGTGGTTTGGGATCTCATTGGAAATTAATTTTAACTTGTCCAAACCCTGAAGAATACTTAGTTTTTACTGTGTCTTGCTATATACCTATTTTTCCGGAAGATAGTTAATGGTGCTCCAGAAACTTTGTCACAAGTTTAAACACAATAGCTCCTTTTAAATCAGGGGCACCACTTCTGGAATATGAAGATCAATATATGCTTTGTGAGTTGTGGGAGTTTAGTGTACAGTATTGTAATAAAGGGTCTTGACTCAGTAGTGTCATATTTGACAGAGGCAATAGTTCAAAATAGATTCTTGAATCTATTACTTACTTCATTCTTGCTCCCTAGCTTAAGTTACTTATGTGCAGTTATTAATTCATGGAGACTGAATTAAGTCCCAGCAGTTCTGAGTATGAATAACTGTACACGTGTGAGCAGCTGTAACCAGGATTTTGCTTTTGGGCTCAACTGAGAGTGCTTCTGCCAAAGTGGGTATTACTGTTCTCATCCTGTTTGCTGCAAAATGAAACCAGAAAGTGTTAGATGGTTGCCAAGGTTGCAGAGAGTAAAATTGAACTTTATTTAGTGAAGGCTTTCTTAAAGAGGAAAAAAGTCTGGCTTCAATTTAAAGATGAAGCAAAGTTACAAGATAAATCCTTGTTTTAAGTGGTCAGATTCACTTACTTTTTATTTTCACAGTGGGTGGTGCTTTTGTAATGAACATCTTCTATGTGCACAGGTGGCAATAATTCAGTTTACTGATGATCCCAGGACAGAATTTAAATTGAATGCATACAAAACAAAAGAGACTCTTCTTGAAGCTATTCAGCATATAGCATACAAAGGAGGAAATACAAAAACAGGTGAGAAAGGATGTGCTTGTAATGCAGATTTTTCCCCTGCTTCTCTAAGAAGTATTTATTTCCCATTTGCTAAATGGTTTTATTAATCACTGCAAAACCAGCAGTAACATGCTGTCTCCACACTGTAGATGAAAGGCTGGGCTTTGAAATTAGAAAGTCTTTGTAATCTGTCGTTTACACACTTCGGCCCCTACTGCTGCATATTCACCCCACTGACCAACAGTGATAACAAGGATCAGGGAGGCAGGGAGAGGGGCAGGAGGGCTAAAGCAAATTAATTTGGGGGTAGTGGAAGGTGGATTGAAGAGTACTATGAAATCAGCTTGCCAAGTGAGCAGAAAAGTGATAAAGGGGAGAGGGAGGGAGGGAGCTTGCAGAGCATGTAGAAAACTGGAGAGAGTGGAGGGTCTCTTTGGATATAAGCCGGGACAGTTAAGCATCTGTGGGATGTTTAAGATTGGGATGGGGAAGGATGTTTGTTAAGGTTGCATGTTAATTAATCCCTTAAAATAGCTTTCTGATATAAAGAAATCATAGATGAGGGTTGAAAGGGTTAAAATATGTTTTAGTTGGAAACCATATGTTTTATTATTTTCAGACTGCACAGAAATTTCCTGCAGTTGTTGTATTGCAACCAGTTTCAGCATTATCAAAATAATTTCCCATTTACTACAATGTCATTCTCAGTTGTTAATGTAGACAGTGCCCTACAATCCAGAAAAGGAAAGTTTTGTTACCTCTAACCCAGCCAGCAGCTAAATACCACACAGTGCTCACTCACTGCCCATTCCTGGTGGGATGGGGAGGAGAATCAGAAAAGGGTAAATCTGTGGGCTAGACAACAGTTTCAGGATTGCAATAAAGTAAAATGCAATGATACTAATAGTAATTAAAAGGGGTATAACAAAGAGTGGGAGAGAAACCCCAAGTAAAACAGATGATACTCAGCACAGTTGTTCACCACCTGCTGACTGATGCCCAGCCCATTCCAGAGCAGGGATTGGCCCCTCCTGGCCAAGTCCTCAACTCTATACACTGGCCAGGATGTTCTATAGTATGGAGTATCCCTTTGGCCAGTTTGGGTCAGCTGTCCTGTGTACATTCTCCTCCAGTCCTCTTGTGCAGCTGCTCGGGCAGAGAGAGACACTGAAAAGTCCTTAACTCAGGGTAAGCACAGCTTAGCAACAACCAAAACATCATAATCAACATTAACCTCATATGAAGTCCAAAACTCAGCGCTGAACCAGCAGTAAAGAGGGAAATGAAGCCGATCCCAGCTGAACCCAGGACACCCACACAAATTATGTTTGTCATCTTCCCTTCTGGATTGAAAAACGGAGGGCTGAAGCCATCAGAACTTGAAACATTATGGTCAAAACCAAACTTTTTTGATCTTGATTTTAACAAATACAGAATGAACAAATTGTCAGGACTACTCAAGACACAACAGATTTCTCTTTTTATATATGTCTGACATGTGATATGAGAAGGCAATAGAAATCGGATTTATATCACAGTCAATGTCAATTTTTGTGTTGCAGGCAAAGCCATTAAACATGCACGAGAAATCTTATTTACAGGAGAGGCAGGCATGAGAAGGGGCATTCCAAAAGTTTTGGTTGTCATCACCGATGGGCGATCACAGGATGATGTGAACAAAGTCTCCAGAGAAATGCAACTAGATGGTAAATTGTGTGGTTTTAAAAACAACTCACATGTTCTTTTTTTCTCATTAATTGCATCTAAGGTAAGGTAAGGGTAGCCTTTGCTCCAGATTTTCAGTTTTAAAGAAAACAGCAATTGCTGAGAAACACAGAATATCACTAGGATATGATTAGATTCTGGATATTTTTGGTGATTAATGGAGTTATTTTTCATTTTGTCAGCAGTGCTAAAATCATGTAGTAGTTAATGAAATTGTTCCCAGAATGAAGAAGTTGGGGAATATGATCCCGAGAATTTGGATTGTCAACTATAAAGTGTAGTCTAGTGGTTATGAACAAATTGAACTATTTTGTTTTCTACACAAAAGGTCCATTGAGAATTCTTATACTGTTTCTGACCTGCTCTCATGCTACATTAATTACCTCTAGGAATTTTTTTAAAACTTCAATTTTAGAACTTTAAGCAGCCACACCATGTTGTGAGTCTAAGTGTAAGAAGTGGATTAATTGTTGTAGAAGTTTATACCAAAACCGAAAGGGCACAGTGAGCCACCTGGCACAAAAATAAAGGATGGAAGAAAAAAACTATCTTCCTTTTAATGTGAGGTGCCCTGAAGAGAAATTACATTTGTGGCTTTTATTTGCTTTTAGCTTTGGCAGCCATGAAGTTCCCAGAATAGTTCACTGATTTCTGAAACCACATGTAATTGTCCAGCTTGGCTGCCTCCTTGTTTTGTTGCTAGACACTGAGTGCAGGGGCTTCATCAATAAAGCATATGACAAAATAGTGGGTTTGCATGTCCTGTTTTAAGTAGCAGTTAAGAAAACTATGTATTTGTGAATAAATTGGAGTTTGTGTCTAAGCTGAAAAGAAAATGTTCATCTCTCAGGTAAGTCTTGCAGTTGCATTATTAGCTCCTGGACTGGGAATGGCCTCCAGAGAAGATGGTACTTTGTGAGGGTTCAGTTGCTGGGATGTGGCACACGACATCCCCTCTCCCATCTCCCCTGGAGTGTGCTGCACAGTGAGGCTGCAGATAGGTTGGAACAGGTACTGATGGGCATCTGTGATGGAGGCTGGCACAAAGAGAGGTGCTGATCTTGGATGAGACTTGAAGATATTGTTATAATGTATTAAGTCAAAGTTTTACTATGCTAAAAGCTCTGTAGAAGGTGATGTATGCCCCTGGTTCTCATCCAAACTTAAAGATAATGCTTGCCTGGAATAAATTTGTGACTGAGCCATGCTGCAACAGTATATCCATTAACTGTATTCAGCCTGATGTAGAGAGGTTTCTTCCTTCATCTCTTATGGAAAGGAAACTGTTGAAAAACTTATGGCTCTTTTGTTGCTCCTGAAACATGTAGGGTGCATTTTCCATTTGATTTAAATCCTTTAAGTCAGGCTCATATTTTGAAAAATATTAATGCTAAATAGATAGAACAGATGCAACCAGTGCAGTTAAATTGCTGATGAAATGAGAATGCATTTATTTCAGTGTTCACTCATGAGGCTGCAGTGCCTTGAAATAACATGGGGCACAGAAAAAAATCTGTAAAGAACCTGCAGGAAATTAATTTCTCTACCTTTTATTTATTCTGTACTTGACACATGGATATTTTTTTGTAATACAATACTATTAATACTGTATTACAGTATTAATACATTTAAAATTAAATTAAATTGTAAATGTATTTAAATGTATGCTAAAACTTTAAACTACTGAGTAGTCATATATCTTCAAGAAAACACTTAAAGTTTAACTAATTAAGCATAAATAGCCAGAAGAAATATTTCACAGAGAATGTCTTACTTTTATTTTAGATTACATAAGTGAATTTTCTCATGCTATAGGGTAGTAATTAAATGTCCAAGTTGGTGTTTAATCAGAAAAGGAGTCAATGGAAATACAGTTGTGTTCATATTGTATTTCTACTCTCAAAATGAATGATGCACAGTGTTCTTTTTTGTTTTACAGGTTTTACCTTTTTTGCTATTGGAGTGGCTGATGCTGACTATTCAGAGTTGGTTAATATTGGCAGCAAGCCCAGTGAAAGACATGTCTTCTTCGTGGATGACTTTGATGCCTTTACAAAGATTGAAGATGAGCTGATCACTTTTGTTTGTGAAACTGCATCAGCAAGTTAGCCATTTTGATTTGTTTGTTTCTAAAATAACTGCTAAATACTGGGGAGATTGTAACTATTAATTTTCTATTAAGACAAATTCTTGATCTTTTTGATATAATTTACTGCTGACTTTATAATGTTATTTCCGCAGAAGATTAAGGAAATGAAGGTGTTCTGACTTCAAAATAATTAATGGTTGTTTCTGTAAAGCTAGAATACAGTCACTGGTTGTCAAAAACTCATTTCAACTGTTGTTAACATTTCAGAATCATTAAAGATAATTATATTTTATTTTCGAGGTACTTTAACCCCCTGTAAGAATACTGCTAGCTACATTCATTCTTATTCAAGTCACATTGTTAATTTATTAATAGAGATCCAATCATTAATGTTTTTGTTATGAAGTAGACAGGTTGTAGCCTAAGCAAAAGCATAAAACACACACAAATCCTGAAATCTGTGAGAAAGCCACATTTCTGCCTCTTTATGAAAATTAAGGAATAGACATTCCAGAGCATCACTTAATGATTATTGGTCAGAAATTCACATGCTTTTAAGGTGTGTGCCCACAATATATTTCCTTGTGTATAAGCCAGGAAGCAGGCAGTGTGTAGTTTTATGATATGAACCATTTGTGACTGTAAGGAGTCCTTGTGCACAGGGCTGTGAGTTATCATGAGACTGTGAATTGTCAGAGCTGGTAAGTAAAAATAATGTTGTTTGTGAGCCACCAGTTCTGAGATTTTGACCATGAGCTCTGCTTTCAGTGGTTGAGAGAATGTTAAACATTGACAGTTGTCAACAGTATCATTTATTGGTCACTTGTGCATGTTTTCTAAAAGTGATCTTCAAATGCGAGTATCCTGGGGTGCCATATTTGGTTGATATGCTGCTTTGGGCTTGTTGATTTCCCAGGACACCTTTCCTGACCATTCTTCCCTGCCAAAAGAAATGTGTAAATCAGATTAACAACTATTTAAAATGTGAGCACACATCTTAGGGATTGTTCTGGTTTCTCTTGCTCATGGAAACTATAGTGGAGTTTGAAAAGGTACAGACAATGTCAGCTGCAGTACTTGAACTTGAGATGAGTTAGGCTGAAGAAGCTCACAAACAGAGAATTAGGGAACACTTGGTTAAATCCCCATATAAGACATACTTTATTTTATGCAACAGGCAACACATTTGTTACTTTTTTTCCAATAAATTTGAAATTGCTGAAGAGGTTGTGAAGGCAGGTTTATAGGGAGGATTAGACAAATTAACAGACAAGAAATCCATAAAAATATATTATATGGAGCACACAGGGAACACCCCTTAATATCTTTGCTACAACCCTTGGGGATCCTGAGAAGCATTGACAGAATGGAGTAGAAAGTGGCCAGGTTTTCCAGTCCTTCCTACACAACCTCTCCTTTTGCTGCTCTTGGGGGTAGAGTGCTGAGTTTAAGTCTAAGTGCATGGTTGTTGTGACTCAGTAGGATATCTCTTGTATTCTTAAGTATATCTTTTTTTTCCTTTTCCTTTCCAGCCTGTCCCCTGGTAGTTAAAGATGGCAATAATTTTGCAGGTACAGTATTTTTTCTGTTCATTTTTGTTTCTGATTTATGGAATCATTTTCAATACATTATTTTCACAGTATTAGGCAATACATTTCCCTTCATGCTAACGGGCAATGAAACTCTTAGATACAATTGGAGTTGTCTTTTTTTTGTATCCTCTAATGCAGTATTAATTTAAATTAATAAAATATACCTTTTAATATCTTCCAGGATTTAAAATGATGGAAATGTTTGGTTTGGTTGAAAAGGAGTTTTCAGCTGTGGAAGGGGTTTCCATGGAACCTGGTACATTTAATGTTTTCCCATGTTATAGACTGCACAAGGATGCTCTGGTATCCCAGCCTACCAAGTATGTATTCACATATAAATACTCAAAAAACACATGAAGATAATTTTCTAGGGCACGCAATCATTCATTTCAGGGACTAGTATTTTTAAGTCAGAAGAGCAGAGGTGCTAGTGTATATCTGCAATATACTGATGAACAGAAAAACTGTTTGGTGCTCTTACACTTCAATCAATTTAATTCAAAAATAACAATTGTAGGTAAAAGTAGGTAAGCCCACTGGCTATTTTGGTTTTCCCATGAGCCTGTTTCAGGCTTGTGTCTGTGTAACACCTGGCAATTTCGTGCAGGCCCATGTCTGGGCGGATTCCAGTCAGCAGCTCTTTGTCAAGGGTGCCTCTGGAATGCAGGTTGAAGTCTCACAGAGTTCAGCATGTCCTTGATACAAGGGTCAGAATGAGAGTCTGTTTCAGCTGTCCTCAGTGACTTCTACTGCAATCTATGTCCAGCCACTGGTTACAGAGGAAGGTTAACACCCTTACGTTGAAGTGAGTCTGTGTGAACCCCATCTAGTCCCATCCTGGGAGGCAGGACATCTTCCAGTCACAGGGACTGTGTCTTGGGAGGGTTATGGAGGAGGCCATGAAGAATCCCCTGACTGGACTTTTACAGTCATTCCTCAGAGAGGAAGTGATGGAAAGCCTGTTTCTTATATAAACAGTGTCTGTGTTGTGTTGGGTTCCTCTTAGTCCAGACCCCTACTCCATTTTAAGTGGCACCAGAGAGAAGCAGTAGCTCTGATGGATTACACGTGGGAAGGTTAATGAAAAAATATTCTTTAGCTAAGATAAATAAGAAAGAAAAATAGTGGGGAATTGAAGGTTTATATTAGATATCATCAGAGAGTGTGATTGTCCTGTTGTGTCTCATTTGGAGCTGTACTTCTTGGTGTTGTTTTGCATTGTCCTTGTTTTGTTTCCTCCTGAGCCTTGATGGACTGAAATGTCGAGGGATTAATATTTCTCACTTCTCTTTCCCTTTCTGCTTCTTTCTAATTTGATCTGCTGCCTTTATATGCTATTCTCTAGCTGCCACCCCAGCCCAGTCTTACTGCTTCATTAGACTTTCACTTCTTTTCATGGTTCAGAGAGCACCTTTCTCTTGATGATCCACAGGTACGTCTGAAAAATACCACTTGGCTTTGTCACTTCATCTGTGCACTGAATGCCATTAATTTTATTCTCCTTTTTGAGCTCTGTATCCCCAAACCTTGCATTTAACCCACCCTGCTTATTGAATTGGCTTTCATTCTTGTACAATGGACAAACTGTAAAGGCTTTTTTTCTTTTATCTATTGCGTTCCCCCTCTTTCTTTATGGGAAATGGGCAGTGTAACATCACATTTGATCATCTACTGACACTGTGCAGTATATATTGATAATCTATCATGTTAACTCTCTTTTCAGCATGATTCATACGATGTGCCAGAAACACTTAAAAAGGTCATATTTGGGGAAAATAAATTGTTTGAATAACTCTTGAAACTTCTTTCAGATCCCCTTACTACAATTTTAAAGAATCAGACTAATTAACATTTAACACACAGTCAGTTGTCTCAGACACCTCCAAATGTTTCACTTTGGGATTTGACAACAAAGTGTTAAATTAAACTTGAAGTGAGAAATAACAAATTTTTGGAAATTACATAAAGTACTTCTTTTATGTCATAAACTTCCTCTCTCTTCTGCATAAATTCTAGGAAACCAGATTGTATTTCAGTATGTGATCTGTTCTGACTTCACTTTCTTTTGTATTGGCTTTGAAATTTATGAACTCCATTCTCTATATTTTATAAAGCTTCCTATAACAGTCTGTCACCCCTAATTTTTATCCATTTGTAATGGTTTAATGACAAAGAACATGTCTATTGAGACTGGTTTTCCAAGCAAGTTCCATTGTCTCCTAAATCAGACAATTTCAAAGGTCTTGAGAGTGGCTATTGTTTGTTAAAAGCTTTAAATATAATTAATTTCAGCTTTACTTCTAACTGACCTCTGATTTGATCTTCAAATTTAAAAAAAAGTTAAATTTTAAGGTCAATTTTGTAAATTTCAAGGGAGACAATAACTTCTACTTTCTTCATAAGTATTTTAGCATTATCAAGTTGAGTAGATTTTATAGACACATATCACTTTTTATTCCAAAGCCATTATTTCTCTTACAGGTATTTGCATCCGGAAGGTCTCCCTTCCGATTACACCATCACGTTTCTCTTCCGGATACTGCCGGACACACCTCAGGAGCCCTTTGCTCTGTGGGAGATTTTAAATGAAGCCTATGAACCACTGGTTGGAGTTATTTTAGATAGTATGTGTTTTGTGTTTTATCAGTGATTTTAATTATACAAGTGATTAATTCTGTGTCTAGTTTTATTATTGCCAGAACAGCGACCTGAATCTGGCAGGGAGTAATCTCTAATGCATGATTCTTAGATTCAATTTAACTGAATTTGGAGTTAGAGTCAAATTTTGAGCTAACTGCTTTAAACTGGATTCCAAGCATCTCTACTAGATGCAATTTGATGTGAGGTACTCACCTGCTTTTAAGATTTCCAGTGCTTTGAATCTGATTTGATCAAATCTGTCTTGATATAAGCCAGTGGGACTGGGAGCATATGTAGAGGAAATGCAGTCTGGTGAAAAGCAGAGTTAGGACCACGGACATGAACTCTTGATGGCTCTTCATTTCTGCTTGGTTTTACTTTCACAATTGTGAAACAGGGATCATAATTTACAAGGTTTTACTGTTGAGAAGGTGAAGCTATTGTGATACCTGTTCTTGATAGCTGCCAGTTTGTCACTTTGAAATAGGTGGGAATTAGGCATTTAGCCAGCTTGAGGAAGAGTTTTTCTTGTCCAACTCTTGCAGAGAATGAATGAGAGAGTAGAACCAGGTAAACATGGGTGAGGTAGACTCAGAACTGCTAGTCCATCCTTCCTGTCAAACCAGGAAAGAGCATTTCTCTGATATAACTTGTTACTTCCAGGTCAGTGTGTTGTTTATGAATGTGTTTTACTAACATTTGAGCTGTTATCTTTGGTCTGCTTTGTTAAATGCAAATTGACTCTTTCAAATATTGTATCAGGACCTTTCTTTAATTCAGAGCCCTTCATTTTGATCTCACACAGATGGTGGAAAAACTCTGACTTTCTTTAACTATGACTACAAAGGAGATTTTCAAACTGTAACTTTTGAAGGTCCTGAAATAAGGAAGATATTTTATGGGAGTTTTCATAAGGTTAGTAATGACAATAGGGAGAAAAAGCACTCTGAATAAATCTTGTGAGTTTTTCATGTTTCAAAATCATGTTTCATGAGGTCAATTACTGCCAAAAAAAAGTGTATTTTTCATCCCCTACCTTACTGTCATATGTCTCTTTGCAGTATTAGATTAACATTAAACAAATCATAATTTTTTACAAAGCTGATGTGTTAAATTTTCATCTCATACTTTTTGCCTGTATTTAAGAGTTCGTTTAAAAATACATATCTTGAAAAGTAATTTAGAAATAAATCAGCTTTTTCTTTTTAAGATTTGGATTGGCAGTGTCATTAAAAATAAAATGTCCAGAAAAAAATCATTTTTTTATCAGTTCTAATTTTTAAATATATTTAAGAGTTATGCCATGTTGAACTTTCTTTTGTTATTTGAGAACTTTTAACATTCTTTCTGAAAGCAGGTGAAGCAACGCTGGGATTGTAGCAACTATTTGTTCTAGAGGGTAATTTTGTCATTGACTTTTTTTCCTGATGTTTGGATCCTTCCTAAACAAAACAAACAAACAAACAAAAACCCTGAGAGTTTACTCATGACAGGACAGTTGTAGCTAGTCCTCCCTACTGGGAGTGTCTCTACTGCATCAGTGAGGTACAAGAGAGTGTGATCAAGGCAGAAGAAAATAATTTAGTTGTGCTCTGCTTTCTGTAGTGCAATTGATGTGATTTGATTTTTTTCAGTGTAAAAACTTCACTATGACAGCGTTTGCTGTCAATGTATAATTTACAAACTAAATTTTACTACTTAGTTTTGGCTTCTGCAAATGGCTGGCTATAATGGCTATAATGGTGAAATCCAATGCCCTATACAAGGAATAGCCACATAAATCAAGGTTCTGTGGGCTCTGAGTGGTAAATGAACATTGTGCAGATCTTCTGTTGGGACAAATTATTCATTTATTGAATAAATTATGTAAGTTGCCAGTTTCTTTGCAGATGTTCCAGAAGTAGGAAAATAAATCAATTTCATTTTACAGTTTACAATCATAGAATAATTCAGGTTGGAAGGGACCCCTAGAGGTTATCTAGGTTATTTGCTTTGGAGTGTTCTTTGAGTTTCATTAGTAACATGGAGTTAGGATCTTATTTCAAAAAATGCCCCCCTTTTCCCACAGAAAGAGCACATGTATCTCATATGCTCCTTTGTACATTAAAGCATCTTCTCTTTTGCTCAGTTGCATGTTGTTATCAGCAAGACCACGGCCAAGATAATTATTGACTGCAAGGAAGTGGGTGAGAAGACCATTAATGCAGCAGGGAATATAAGTTCTGATGGCATAGAAGTGCTGGGGAGGATGGTGAGATCCAGGGGACCAAGAGACAATTCTGCACCGGTGAGTGGAACAGTAACAATAATTCCTAACATTTAAAATATCCTAAAAATCAACTGTTTGGGAACTCTGCAGTCAGTTTTAACTTGAAGCCAAGTGAATTTAAATAGTAAAGTTCCAGCATTTCAGAAATTCTGCAAAAGTCTGTAGTAGTTGTCAACTTGGGCAAAATCTATTTTTTATTATTTTAATAAATGAAATAATAAGATCATTATTGTTGAAATTTAATTCTCAAAAACATATGTAAACACAGTTGATGCATTCAGATATTACTTGTGTTCCAAAAATAATCGCATACAGTAATATCATGTATAACTCCTTTGCCTGGAATGATTTAAACTTTGATTTTTAAAATTTTTTGTGTTTATTTTCCATGTCTCTTATTCCCTCTGATTCTTTCTTTGCCCTTTAATTCACTGTCTGTTCACTAAAAAATTGAACTGGTTTGGCACAGGCTGTCTCCAAAAGCTCCCAACTTAGTATACCTAGCTCTTTTATAATATAAGACATTTTAAGTGTGAGAGGTCTCCCCTCTCCTCCAGTTTAAGTGCTCATTCATTCCTCTGAAATTCTCCTAGAAGCAGTAATTGATTATTCTTCCTGCATGACAACCAATGCATGTCTTTCAGTTTTGTTTTTTTTTGTTTGCGGGGTTTTGACATTTTTGTGCTTAGTAGTGTTTGCTAATTTTCCTTGAACTTTCTTGACCCTAGAATGAGTTTAGCAGAGAATGTGAACCTTGAACCAAGGATTGACTTGAATAAGAATGAGGTTTCAAAAATGCATTTACTTGTTAATATATGAAAATACTCTTGTTTAGTAAAAAATAAGCCCTCAGACTATATCTCTGTATGAAAAGAAAGAGCTTTTAGGACTCAAATTGATGGATAATAATTATATGAAGCCTGGAAAGACAATTACACAGAGAAACCTTTGTAGTCACATTCCAACAGAAACAGAAAAAGACAGACTTAGGAAATCTTGGAATTAGAGAAGCCTTTGTAAAGAAGTGGAAAGAAATGTGTCTTTTGTTAGAACGTAGGAATCTATTAAAAAAAATCAGACTGCCCACTCACTGAAAAATTTGATTTTGTTCAAATGAGCTGTAAAGCTGATGTAAGATTAGAAATGTGTAGATGAAGATGAAAATTCTTTAGTAGGGTTAAGCTGTCTTCTAGTATTATAATATATACCAAATTAGAAACAAATCAAGGAAGCACCCAAATACCATTCTCTGAAGTTTCCATTCTGCACAATTTATGTATATGGTGCAGTGCTTCTTTAAATAGTCACATTTAAGACATGAATGAGTTGGTTTCCTACTCCAAAATTTGGAGGACATCAAAGGAATCTAGTAGGAGGCAGGATAGAAGTTCTCAGAACAGCTAGTAGATTAGTAGATCTCTTAGTTTTAGAGATGCTTATTACATAAAAGTAAGCAGGCAGTTACTTTGGAACAAAATTGTGGATGTTTTGCTCTAATTGTATTCACATGGAACAGTTTAACATTCTTGGAATGTTTTTAGTGTATTTTTAAAATAAATCAATACAGAGCAGTCATTTGAGTTTTGCCAGACATTTCAATTTTGAGGAAATATAATTGTACCAGAGTTTTCTTTCCCATCAATAGATACAGTGTGCAATGGTAAAACAAACAGGCAGAGATGGATAGATAGATGATAAATAGATGATAGATAGATAGATATATGATAGATCAAAAAGGGGATTAGGCTCAAGGTGCCTAACCCTTTTAACACTCCTGAATGAGTCATCTCAGGATTAGATTGTAGCCAGAGCAATGAAACCTGACTGGGACCTGCAGCAAGTAATGTTTTCTATTCCTTCACTGGCATTTAATAAAAGCCCAACTTTAAAACATTATCTACAATTCACAGACCTTGTCGTTATTGACATTTCCTCCTCTTTGAGCCTTGTTTGCTTGCATGTATATGTACTGTTAATAGTATTGTCTAAGGTGGTCTGTTGAGAAACATTTGCAGAGCTGCAACCTGGTTAGATGAGGACTTTTCCACCTTACTGATTCCGTTTGTGAGGCTGGATATTTAGAAAGCAAAATCACTATGAATGCATAGACTTATGAATAAATGTTTAAGAGTAGCAAAGGAAGCTTTGTTTTCAGTTTTAGCTTGAGTCAGAGCAATCCACATAATGTTTTTAAAGAATACTGAGTCATCCAGCATTTGGTTGGTGAATACAGCATTTCAGAAAATGTCTGTTTGCTCTTTAATTTACACCAACATACTTTATTCCTATGGATGTCCAGATTGCCTAGTCCAGACAAAATGAATACATGTACACACCTATCTATAAATTTTGTCATTCTACCATTGTTCAGGATAACAGAATAGCTTGGGATGGACTAGGTTATTGAACAAAATGACAATACAACTTAACTTCTGAACCTAAAAACTCTACAGAACCAGCTCTGGTGTTGCTGCACCCCATTTCTGGGATGTCTGATTTGCTTAAGAGCAGTATCATGCAAATGGCCAGGTATTCTGTGTCCCAGAGCAGTGTGCTTTTATTTGCCTGCACTTTTATCTGCTGCTGCACTACTGAGGCCTCCTGGAGTTAGGAGCTTAGGGATGTGCAGCAAAGAGGGAGACTAAGTGGCTCCACGTGGAGCCAGCTTCCATTTGACACAGACATGGACACAGACTTGCTGGACTCAGGGTGGTCTCCATGGAGCCAAACTGAGAGTTCAAATGCTGCCTTCATACTGCACTTCAGCTGTCTGAGGTGTTTTGCATGGTGCCAGCTCATTGTGTCTGCATCTGTAGTACAGCAAATCTACAAACCAGCTAATCTGCTGGCAGGTGAGGAGAATGTCTATTTATATGAAAGTGTGCCTTTATTTAAAATATAATATTTGACTTTTATAAGGAAAAAAATGAGGCAAAACCAAAGGTGCACATATGTAGTTCATTTTAACAGCTTTAGAAGAAAGGCAGTTATAAGAAAATTTTAAAATTCATTCCTCTGTTCTGATCTTAAAATAATGTCACTGAAAATAATGGGAACAAACCCAGCATTCTATCTCTAGCAGTTCCTTGAATTTTTTAACATGTGGGGTTAATTTAATGGGATGTTCTGTTCCATACCATTCTCTATTCAGTATGCACATAAACAAGGCATGGAAAAAGAATAGAAATAGTAACAGAAGAAAACTTCATCTCTGTAGACCCCTTTTGTTCAGTGAGGGCTGTAAAGGAGATAATTGGTTTTACCGTTGAGTACTATTTAGTATATTGCTTCTGAGTATCTAGCAGCTACTATTTTCAGCAAATGTGTGTATTCTTGCAGATTAAATTCTTGTTCAAATCATGTTCCCAGACCTGTGATGGGAATTTTCTTTTCCGCCCAAAGTTGTCACGTGGTGACCAAACTTTTCCCCATTCTTAAGCTATCATTGCCTGGGGATAATACAGATAAGAGAGGGCATATTCTAAAGTAAAATTAAACTGAAAAAAATGAGAAATATTATTTGTGGCTCAGCTCCAGTATAAGTAATAGTCTACAGAAGACCTTGTCCCAGATAAAATATGATCAGCAGACCAGAGGGTCAAGAGGAATTATTCAGAGAAGCTAAACTCTCTTTCGCCTGACTCTTGATGTCCTTTTTGCTATAAAAAGATACTGGAAGACACCATTGGTTAAAGTAAGGAATTTAAGCAAGGAGTGGGGGAAAATTCAACAAATGCATGCAGCATTTAACCTTGAGCAGCTTTGCTCAATTCATGTAATGTATAATAGCTCAGATGAATTGGTTGGACACATGTTTGGTTGAAGCAGTGGATTTACCATTTAAGTGTGATATTTGTGGCTTGCTGCTCAAAGTCAAAAGCCTTTGTCTGATCTGAGTGCTTGAATTAAGTTGGCTTTACTTGCTGATGGCTCCATTTTGCACTGATCTTACATTTAACAGTCCTATGTTACATCACCCTTGTTTTGAAACAGCTGCAGTTACAGATGTTTGACATTATTTGTGCTACCTCATGGGCCAATCGAGACAAATGCTGTGAACTTCCTGGCTTGGTAAGAAACTTCTTTCAATAACTGTAGAATTTATCTTTTATTTTCTACTTTGTTGAGACAAATGTTGTATTGGGAATGGATGCTTAAATGTTTTCAAAAAAGCCCATCTCTGCTTGGATTACTTGTCCTATTGAAAGTCAACTAGACATATTTTTCTAAATCAGGTGGGTGCTTTTGAGTATTGTGTCTTAGACTGTGCTAAATACTGTGTCTTAGATTGATAAAATATCTAGCATTTGATGTTCTGCACATCATTCTTCTCCTATCTTAACCTTTTCATAGAGAGATGAGGAAAACTGCCCTGCCCTTCCTCATGCTTGTTCCTGTTCAGAAGCCAATAAGGGTCCCCTTGGACCTCCTGGACCACCGGTAAGGTTTTATTCAGCTTTGTAGTGAACCGTACCAAATAGACCACTGGCCACCTTTATTTCAAAACTGTGAATCTACTGCCATTGTATAACTAATAAGATTAAATTACACTTTCAAGTGCTGGTAAAGAGATAAAATTATATTCAGTTTATAATGAAGATGTTATGAATTATGTAAAGAAGGATTATGCTGAAGCAGTTGGAGTACTCTTTAGACCTGGAACCCTTTTATCTGTCTGTTTCATTAGGTACCTCATAGGTAGTGCCATTTATTTTCAAAATTTTAATCACCTCTCTCTGTCTACTCTAGCAGATGTGTATTAAATATAACTTGGAGTTTAGATTTCTGAAATGCTCAGTTTACAGAATTCTTGTCAATTAAAAATATGGAACATGACAATACCACTTGTGTAGTATGTGATGAAAGAAGACTTTTCTGTCTTAAAAGCCCTACCTAAGTAAAATATTTATTGGAAAGTAGAACTAGAACAGGTTCTTCTGAGGGTTCTTAAAGGCAGAGAGGTATCCAAGAGCTGTGAAGGGAAGAAATAATGAAATAATTTGCCTTTGTGGAAAGTTGAATTTAATTTTTAAAAAAATTTTCCAGTGAATGATGAAATGTACACTGTTACAACTTCTACATTTGTTAGTGCTGTCATTTTGATGGCACTCATTAAGAGTTTGCTGCGTAGGTGTTAAGTGCGTGTCTAAATTCCTTGTGTAACCAGTGGAACTAGATAGTCTCTTGTAGGAGACAGTTATTTAACTTCCCCTCTCTGTTAGTGTAGTATCTTAGATGGAATAAATCTCCTTTCTCTTTATTGGTTTGTGGAAACTCAGACAATGAATCAGACCAGACAATGGAGATACAGGCCCACTAAATTCTGAGAACCCAATCTTGCATCCCTGTCAGAGTCCAGGACATCCCTCTGGCTGCCTTGGCTGTCTCGAGACCCTGGCAGGGGGCTCAGGGACCTTGGCAAGAAGTCAAAAACACCTGTGGCTTCGATTTTAGCCCATGAGAGAGGTTGCCAACTCTATATGAGGAATTACAAGCTGAAAGGGTTTGAGTAGTGTAATAGGTGAATTGACACAGGGTGAAAAAGTAGAATTTTGGGGTTTTTAGAATGTGATTTGGGGTACAAGATGGAGGAATCTGGGTGTGTCCTAGCCTTTTTCTCCTTCTTCTTGTCCTCCATGTCTTGGTGTGATGGTGACACTTTTCTATTGGTTTAAGGTAGAGATTCACTGTCTAACATAGGTGGTGGGCATTGGCACAAAATCTGTAAACATGCAACACGTAGTTTTGAGTATATAACGTGGGAGTCGCCCAGGGCTTGAGAGAGACTGCCATGGCTTCTGTACTAGCCGGACCTTGGCAGGTCAGAGAGAAACTATTATAGATAAGAAAAAATAAACAACCTTGAAAACTCGACTTCATGCATTCCAGACCTCTTCTTTGGCTGCTGGGCTAGGGGAACAAGGACTTTTACGATTTCGGGGTCATTCCAAGCAAGCAAACCCTGACACATCCCAAGGCTGATTTTTATCAATTTAGGAAGGCTCTGCAATGGTCCATTATTGGTTTGGTTTAACAAGAATCCTGACTGGGAGATTTGTTGAATGGTCATGGTTTTTTTCTCTTACGACTAGATAAATATGACTGGTATCTCAGGGCTGCTTGCTGAGTGAGTTTGAGATGAGGGTCTCTTGTGAAAAGTTTGAACTGCATATTTCTCAGTTCATACTGTGTCCTGGATGTTCCAAGGGCATGTTTTTAAATGAAAGAGACAGGGAAGAAAGTAAAGGAAAATATTTTTGGTGTCAAAGTACACAAAACACATGAGATGCATGTTTAAGAACAAAATTGACTTGCACATAAGACCTACGGATAGCAGGTCCCAGCAGACATTAATCCTTCTGATAGCTCAGAGGGTAGTCTTTCTGCAAGAACTGTTCTTCAAGCTCTGGTATAAAAAGCTGGAAAGAAATTCAGGAGGAAATTCACTTAAGAGCTGCATCTTGAACAAGGAGAAATTATTCTGTTCTCCTATTTGAATATAGGTTATTAAACAAGTATGGATTAAAGTTTTCATTTCCACATTTTAGCATCCGGTTTGTGTTCTCTAAAAAATAGGATAATTCACCTTAAAATGTCACTTAAATTTAGTAGTTTGACCACATTTCACAGTAAAATGAAGAACTTTTGAAAATTATTTGATTGGAAGGATGTGTATTACTATAGTTCAAAAGATATATGGATCAGGAATTGCTAAGGCTTAACCCAGTAGTAAAATAATGTACTTCTATATATTACATTTAGGATTAACCATGTTTTGAATAGCATAGTGCCAGGCAAGAGGAAGCTTAAAATCAAGCAGAAAAATCACTGCCAAGGCAGGGAAATATGTGATTCTGGAACTCAGCCTGTTATAAGTGATTCTTTTTTGCCAGACAGTTAGATGGTAGAGCTCTGCAAAAAAAGGGGAAAAAAAAATTCCAAGGCCTATGAAAAAAGCAGAGCAAAAGGAATAAAGTCAATGTTCATGTCTGCGCCAACCAAAAGTCAGAAAGTCATATGTGCTATGTCTGGTCAGGAGTGCTCCAAATCATTAAAATGTCATGTGACTTTTCTCCAAGCCAAGGATTCTTCTGTTTCAGAGATCAGAATTCTACCATGTAGCCAGTTTTAAACATTAGGCTAAAAAAACTCCCAATAAAATGCTTCCATTTGTTTGGGACAGTAACTCAAGAAAGAATTTTTAATCTTTTAGAAAATGCATCACTTCAGGTAAGACAAAGTGTTGTTTAGAGTTAAGATTATCTGGCAATTTTCATCATGGGATATTGTTTTCATGGCTTCATTTTTGGCAGAATTTGATCCTGCTGTCTGAAGTTCCCCACACAAAGTAAAAATGAGATATCACAGAAAAATATTGCCTGCATTTGAAAGGAACACTGCAGAATAGAAGAAGGTGAAGGAGCCAAAATTGTTGAAGGATTGGAGAAGTTTAACTGCCAAAAGTATAAAAGCTTTCAGTGCTTCATAGGTTTTGACTACTAAAAAGAAATGAGGAGGTGTCTTGATAACAGTAGATTATGACCTATTTCTGGGGGAAAGCACTGGCTGCTAAGAAGTTATTCAAAATAAGGGAAGAAGGCATAACATGAATTTTTTGCCACAAAAAGAAGCACAAAAAAATTTTGAAATTAATCACACAGGCTTAGAAGTGCTGGGGAATAACCACCACAAGAAGTTTATGCAAAAAATGAGGGGGCCTCTTCTGATGCTTTCATCTTAAATAAATGTTCTTCTGGAAATTGTGCTTTTCCCAAGCAAGGTTACTGGGTTCAGAACATGGACAAGTGTACCAACTTCAACATGAATCTGAAAGCATATAATTTAATGCCTCAGCATTAGGCTATTTCTGAGCATATATTCTTAGTAAAAATGCAATCCATTTATGAGAACAAAATGGGAGAAAACTGTGATTGTGTTTATGTTAAAAAGTTGCAGTTATTATGCTGAGGAATTTTTTGATCTCGGAGTTAGGAGTAAGGCAGAGGAAGGAGAAAGGACAGCAGATTGGAATGTAGAAATATGAGTATCTAGAATTTTGCAACTGGCAATTGGAACTTGGTTCCATGGAGAACAGGGGATGAGATTTTAGGGTCAGAGCTGGCCGTGGTGGAATGAGTCGTGGCCATAGAGATGTGGGATGGAAGACAGAAGCCTGAGGGAGCTGGGAGAGATAGTGGAAAATTGTTCTGTGATCACACATGTGAAGACCATGTCATGACACCTTCAT
The DNA here is from genome assembly GCF_031753505.1 of Anomalospiza imberbis. Classification (NCBI taxonomy): domain Eukaryota; kingdom Metazoa; phylum Chordata; class Aves; order Passeriformes; family Viduidae; genus Anomalospiza; species Anomalospiza imberbis. The sequence continues at coordinate 13,409,407 of NC_089681.1, read as the reverse complement.
TGAAGGGCAACAGTACTATGGGATTTACAAACATTTCTGTTATTTCTCCTATTTAAAGTCTCATAGATACTGCATATAAGGACATTTTCTATCCTTACCACTTTAATTTAACTGCTGTTATTTTTGTAAGTACTTATTGTAGCCCCTAAAGGGTTCTTTTCAATTATGGTCTCTAGTTGTACAAGGTCCTTTCTGAGTACAATGAATACCTGTAAAGCTCATATTCCAAGAGATTAGGCAATATACTCAGATGGGGGAAGAGGGAAATTTATGTGAAAAAAAAGTTATTTATGCTGTCCCAGAACAGAAAGCACATGTAAATGTTGTTGCAAAGCGCATTCATGGCAGTCATCCACAGATATATGGTACTCCAGTGTTTCAGATGATACTAATAAAAAAGGCAAAAGTTGATTAATAAATGGCGAGCAGATGTAGGCATTGCTGAAGAAAGCAAAAAAGAGAAAAATGTCCAGAAGAGCATTTTACCTAAGAATAGCTCCAAATTAAACCATGGTGTAGGTCTAGTAGACTCTGGAATTATCCTTGCTGAAAACTATTCCTAAGTCATTAGAATCACAGAATTATAGAACTGTTTATGTTGGAAAAGAGCTTCAAGATGATTGAGTCCAGCCATTAACCCAGTACTGCCAAGTCTGTCACGAAACCATGTCCCCAAGTGCCACATGTACATGTTTTTTTAAACGCCTCTGGGGATGGTGACTCTACCACGTCCCTGGGCAGCCTGTTCTAAAGCTTGACAACCCTTTCTGTGAAGAAATATTTCATAATATCCAACGGAAACCTCCCATAGTTCAACTTGAGGCCACTTCCTCTCATCTTGTCACTGTTACCTGGAAGAAGAGTCTGACCCCCACCTGGCTGCAGCCTCCTTCCAGGGAGTTGTAGAGAGTGATAAGGTCTCCCCTGAGCCTCCTTTTCTCCAGGCTAAACACCCCCAGCTCCCTCAGCTGCTCCTCACCTGAGGTGTGCTCCAGACCCTTCCCCAGCTCTGTTGCCCTTCTCTGGACGTGCTCCAGCCCCTCAATGTCCTTGTAGTGAGGGGCCCAGAACTGGACACAGCACTCGAGGTGTGGCCTCACCAGTGCTGAGTACAGGGTGACAATCCCTGCCCTGGTCCTGCTGGCCACACTGTTGCTGATCCAGGCCAGAATGCTCTTGGCCTTTCTGGGAACTCAACCTTTAACAATGTGATTTTGGTGAGAACAGACAGATGTGCAGGAGGTTTCAGCAACTGGAAGGGAACCCATGGCCATGTTTCCATCCATATCATAGCTTTCAGTGTTATTTTGATTCTTATGTAGTGTGCATTCTTGGCTCTAAAAAGTAGTCACATCTGTGTTTAAATCTGTTCCTGTGTATGGCCACACTTCAGTATGTTCCCAGTTTAATTACTCCAGTGGAAGGATATCGACAGGATATTTACTGATTCTTGAACGCTGATTCAGGAACAGGAAGAATCTGTTTGGGCTTCTCTGGATTTCATTTGTTTGAGAGTTTTGGTTTTCAGTGAGTCCCGTGCTTGTGCTTTACAGGGTGGTCCAGGTGTCAGAGGTGCCAAAGGTCATCGTGGTGATCCAGGTCCAAAGGTACTTTTTATAGCACTCTGCGTTTGACAGATGCATGGGTTCTTGGTTTATCTCTGCTGCATGGAAACCTTGAAATGAATTCCAGATTGTCTCTGGCATTTTTGAGGAAAAAGCATAGTGAAATGTCATTGGCATTTGCTGTGGCTCTTTCCAAAACAATTACTTTTTCTATTTATTCCTTGATAAAAGATATAAAATTCAGAATGCTGCTTTCGCAGCATAAATATTCTTTTTTTTAAGTACTTATAAAGAAACCAGACAGTTTTAAATTGAACCCTAACTGCTCAATCATGTTAACTCATATTTCAGATGGTTTTGAATCTATTGGTATTTAATTCTTCAAACAGAAGCTGCCTTTGTCCATATGATAAGAGTTTAACTTATGTCCTGTGCTACTTTAGGGACCAGATGGACCTCGAGGTGAAATTGGTGTTCCTGGACCACAGGGACCTCCAGGACCACAAGGACCCAGTGGACTTTCTATTCAAGGGCTTCCAGTGAGACTTAAAAAATCAATAGGCCTTTTTCTGTGATCTTTTAAACAGCAAATAGCTTAGACTAGACTGAAATAGCTTTTGGTGTTGTGATCAGAATCTGAATTTCAATATTTGAGGTGAAATCACAGATGTGGGTTTGACCTCTAATGAATGTGTGTTTGATGCCAAAATTTCTGGTTTTTTATTTTGAACGGAATTTTCAGTCAGCTGAAAGTATTTGATTGCAGGTTGAATATGACCTGGGTATTAGCATCCAAGCCTGGAGTCAAATGAAAATAAATTGCAGTGGGGGTTGTGACATGGCACTAGACCAAAATGTTAATATTTTCTCTTTTTTCTGGCTGTACTGCTCATCACAGATCAGTTCTGACTTGAAAGATGTACCCAAGCAAGAACACCATATTCTCTGCCAAAATTAAGCAATAATATTCATTCATAATAAAATCAATCATCAGAGGAAGTGATTAGACCTGGAGTTTGCAAGGCTGTTGTGAAATAAGTCACAGAATTTCATCATAAATGAGCATTGTTAGAATAATAAGCCAGTAGCACTTATCTTGTTTCATACACCTCTCCAGTAGATGGGTACAGACAAGCCTAGAAAAGTAGTCATATATATTTTTTTTTCTGCTAGTTTTTTTTCCAAATTTACTACATTATATTAAAATTTCATCCTTTCTCCAGCCTATATGATACTAATGAAAAATACAATGGCTTATCAAAGCTGTATATTCTTGATTATGTTGTCATGGAAAATAATAAGAATACTTTAATAATAAGAGCAGTTATTTCATAGAGAAATTCGTTTTTTATAGAAGTTAAGGTGTGTTTATTATCTAGAAAAGTACATTCTTCTCATGCATATATAACATAGAAACATGCCTAGTTTTCACAGAAAACCCTCTTTTCAGCATTATTGGAGATACTGCTGAGGCCTGAAGTGAAATTAATTCCTTTAAAGAGAAAAAGAAAATAACTACCTTTTTTTTTTTTTGTAACAAAATGGCAATAGGTTTTTCAGGTTACTTATGAAACCTTTAAAATTAGTTTTATTTTTTATGTTTATAACTTCTACATTTGCATTTTTGCAAATAAGAGTCTGTATATTTGCTTTTCAGAAACAAACGTAGTCTATTTTCTTACTGGTTGCTTTCTTTTTTTTTTTTTTAAGAAGTTGAAGGGAACTATTAGAAATAGAAAAGTAATCATATATTTGGTTCATTATGTGTGATTGTTTATTTGCAGGGGCCACCAGGTGAAAAGGGAGAGAAGGGAGATCTTGGTTTTCCTGGCCTGCAGGTATTACTTATTGTGTACCCTGTCACTTACTAAGTTTGAATGTTGAATTGACATCATTGTGAGTTTAGGGCACATTTGCCAAACTGCTGAGAAATGTGTTGTTGGGGTGAATTTGAACAGGGGTTTAGAAAGAGGAGGAATCCAGGGTAAGCTGGTGTGCAGTGACCAATTCACTTTGGCCTGAAGAGCTGGTTACTTTCTTGTTTAACACTGAAATTGTGTCTCTGTAGACTCAACACCTCTGCATTTTAATGATGTGTGTTTACCCATCTCTCATTTCACAGAAATGCCTTCTTTACTGAATCTCTTCTATGGCGCCATCCTTTATTGAGGATGGTATGACATCTTCTGGATAAATGGAACTTACTAGTTCCATTTATCCAGAAGATGTCATAAAGTTTCACTTGAAAATTTAGTTGGATTCTGTTAATTTGATCTCATCATTTTCTCTCCTTTTATAATGCTTAGGGTGTCCCAGGAGCATCAGGTTCACCGGGAAGAGATGGAGCTCAAGGTCAAAGGGTAAGCTAAAATGAGTATGTTTTACATGTGTTTCGTTCCTGTTCCGTAAGGGAAATGTTTCCCAACATGGTTGATTTATTATAATTTATGCCACCTCTGTCCTTTCTGGAGGTCATCTCTCTGTGCCAATAGGCACAGGAGGATGGACATCCTTCTGTCTGCTGATGAGGGTTGAGATGTGTAATGGGAGCCCTGCACGACACCTGTCCTTTATCCATTCGGTTGTAGATGTCACAAGTGTTCAACATTGCCAATTAATCTCTTGGCTTATATATTTAAAATTCAATGGTTGTTAAATGGTATATAATTAGTATGCAATCCAAGGCAATTATCAAAATTTGCTTTCTAGCTAATTAATGAAACAGAGACAACTACAAGGGAATTTAACATAGAATGTAGAATGATACCTGCAGAAACAGTTGATATGAAGAAAAGGTGAAAAATAATACCAAAATTTAGTCAACATTATTCTGCTCCTGGTAAAACAACTGCAGATATTTACAGTCTGTCTAGGAGCCAGTAAAAGAAAATTCATTTTCATTTGTGCAGTTAAGCCTATAAGTCCTCTTCTTTGTCTCCTTGGGGAGATTTCTGTTTCATTATTAGTCAGACTCTGGAAAGTTATTGTTAGCATAGTACTAGATTTCTGTCTACAGCAGAAGTTCATTATGAAATATAACTTTTCAGTTTCATTTGAGCAAGATTCACATACTCATGATCCTTTTTTTTGGAAATGTTAATGTAACTTGAACTTCAGGGAAATCTGGGAATTCTTTGATTTTGTGACCTTGTTATAAAAAACCCCAAACCCTATAGCAAAACATGTATTTGAACTCACTATTATGAATTTAAACATTGGCATATCTTTATGTCTAGAAGTAATTCCACTGAAGTTACTGTAAATTTGGGCAATAGATAAATGTTTTTTTTTTCTCTAAAATCAAGAAAAGAAAGGCATTTTATTAATATAAATATTTATACAATATTATCATCAGATGAATAATCTAATTGCAGGAATAGCCTTCTAATTTTCAATTAAATTGTATTGAAATATGTAAGTAAATGCATTTCCCCCCTAACTTTATAATACTGATGCATTATGGTTTTGCATGTTTTTATGTCTTCTTTTTACTGCATTGCAATATTTCCCTCTAAATTGCCCAACTTTCATGCCACCTGTTCATCTCCAGGTTAATAGAGACCTGGACCCTGATGAACATTTGGGTTTTTGCCATATTCTGTCTAGTCTTTGTCCTGGACAGGTTGAGATGGTGATAAACATTGTACAAGTGAGTGCTACATGCCTCCTCCCTCTACCTGCCTGATCATGAGGGACCTCAAGGTGCCTGCAGTTCAAGGAGAAAAGAACTCTGTATTGTTATGTTCTTCTGTAGCTGACTTCATATTTAGCAGAGGATGCCCTCAGCCATGCCTTGATGCTAGCCAGCAGTTCTGAAGTGGTCTAGCTCTCCCACATGTGGGAGTTACCAGGTTGTTGCAGAGATGGTATTCCAGAGAAAAGCTGAGGAAGACTAGAGCAGCAAAAGCTTTTGATATAGCCTGGAAAAGTCATGTGGTTTTCATTCTGTAGAATACCCCACTGTTGTCTATAAAAAGGTAGGGCAATTACATAAATTGCCTGTTTTTATAGATATGGTAATAATGCTTTGTTTGTGTGTTCTCTTTCTTCTCTGCTATTAATCACTGGAGCTGGATAAACAGCCCAGAGCTCATAAAATTAGTTCTGTTAGCCTGGTATTGTCTCTGTGCAACCCTTATGCAATGTTGTCCAGCTGTAATTATTTCTATGGCAACAAATAATTATGCTATACTGATTTTATGGTGTTGTAACTCATTTGATTCCTGTGAAGTTATGACAACATGAAATTGCTTTTAATGGGCAAAGATCCAAACCAATTATTTCACCGCAGTCTCTTTGAAGACCCAGCATTTAAAAATAGATAATTCTGAAGGGCATAACTGCAGCAGAGAATTGGAACTGGAAAACTCCTGAGAAGTAAATTGCCTTTTTGTATAATGTTTCTTTTGTTGGGTTTCCTCCAGTTAGCCAAGATGCCAAACTGTTTTGCAAGTATTATACTACAAGAACTGAGATTTTCTGTTTTTCTTACCTTAGTTATCCCTTCCTCTTTAGTATTTATTGATCTTTAAATATTTTAATTATAGTGGTATTAGTACTGTAGAGTACTTAGGCAGGTTGCTAAATCACACTGATTTTAATGGGTGGTAAGCATAGGGCTGATATTTTTTGGGAGATCTCTGAGAACTTTGAACTGGGTATAATGTGATATTAGACTCATGAAGTGCTGAAATGGAGATTTTCTTTCCTTCAGTCCCTGATAATTGGAATCACTTCACTTTTGCAGTTTGTTTTCCCTTCTTTTTGTTTTGATTTTTAGTGTTCATACTTTCTGATTTTCTTTTTGAAATCAGTTGAGGAAAGGGCTTGATTTTCCTTTCTTAATGTTGTAATTCAGCACTTAATCTGTAAAATTTCTTTTTTGTATTTCTGAACTTGGTTTTTAGTCCCTGACTTATTTGCTTTTTCTTGGGTTTTAGAAAGAAATAGAACATCTTCCCTGCCAGTTATGTGAATTCATAAAAAGGTCCTTTTCATAATGACATTCCCTCCCTATGAAGAAGGAATAAATAATAAAAATACTTTGTGAAGGTTGAATCAGAGTAAAAAAAAGTTTTTTTCTGATAATAAAGCAAATATTCTGAATATGCATGACAATATTTTATACCTGTCTGGTAACCTGTTTGAATTTACATCTCCACATGAGGAACAGTCCCTTCCTCTTTCATCAGCTTCCAGAGTGTCAGGAAAGATTTTATCAATGTAAAACAACTTATTTTTATTGCGTGGCTGGAGCTGTGGTTTTTTGGTGTCCTTTCTTGCTGCCCCATATTTGCAGCTAGCAGTACAGGGGGCTTTTAGTAAAGAGAACAGATCATGTTTCTCCACCAACAGTCCCAAGCATTTCATGTTGAAAGACAGATCTTGAATTGACAGTCATGTGTCCCAGGCTGCAGGGTTTTATAAAGGCTCTACATGAAAGGCTTTCAAGCCTGACTCAGTAGCTTCAGTTATGTTTTTTCTGGTATCTAGTCCTCCTTGAAAAGTCACCTCTCCACAAGTTCCCCCACACAAATTCCAGGCTACAGAAAGCTCAAGAATTTATAATGGGGTCAGCAGCAGAACTGAGTTCAGCAGACTTGATATTTTACCAGTGATACCGTTTGTATGTTGGCAAATAAAATCCCTTCAAAAAATTCTGTCAGAGCTACACTCCTTCTCTAGAAATGATATAAACCTTGATTCAAAGACCTACATCTTAGGTCACACATCAAAATCTGTCCTATTCTGCTCTTGGACATGCAGTTCCATGGGAGAGAATCAGTGGCTCTGTGCAGTCATTTCTATCCTGGATGTGACAGTGCTGTGCAATTCCTCCAGTGTGCTTATGTAATTCCTCCATTCCCCTTGGATTAGAGGGGGTGAATGGATTCTAATCCATTCCCCTTGGATTAGAGGTGGTTAAGCAAAGAGGAGAGTTCAGTAAATGGGAGATTAAATTGCATCTACAATACTTCAGTACTCAGAATACAACTTTGTGAATTCTCACTGTGCTCTATTTTCTTCTACATTACACACACCAAAAATAATGAGAGGACGAGCCAGAAGAAATAAATTCCCACTCTTCCTGCCAATTTCCTGGTACTTACTAATCTGCTCTCAGCTCAAAAGTTCAGAATGAGTGTCAGATCCATTCTGGCCATCGGTTGGTCTGAGTAACATCATCTTCAAATGCTGCTGGCAGCACTAAAGACCTTTAGTCTTTTACCAGCATGAAAGAATAGGTATTGCCATGCTCTTTCTTGAACCAGGCATTTTTTTTAAATTTGATTTATATATAGCAATTTTCACATCTAGCAAATACAGTAGGAGGTGATCTTTTGTGGGTGATACAGACACAATGCCAAGAGAAATAAACCCTAGGAGAATATACAGGAGGTGATTACTGAGCAGCCAGGAGTAAGAGCACTGCTCAGAAGAAAGAAATTGGGAAATATATTCCAAGAAAATGTATTGCTGATAATACTGTTAATGCTACTCTTTGACTGGAGTTGAGAAGAGAAAGACATACAGTTTTGTTTTTCTTTAGAAATTTGTGTGAATCCACACTAGATCCTAGAAGTCAGTGGAAAGCACTATATTTCCCTCCTTCTAGTTAAATTAAGCCCTTAAAAGGGTCAAATGAGTTTTCATCTTGCTTTGGAATTGAGTAAAAATAAATAGAGGTTTTACATCTTTGCTTTAAAAAGTGAAACATAAATATGAAGGTGTCAGCTTCATCTGGCTACACTGTGGAATATGAAGGTATTTCCTTATCAAGTCTAAGGTTGCCTAGATAACATAATGTGAGTTGACTATGTGGCTTATTTTAGCATTGAAACAGCCATCTGCTGGAGTTTTTTAAAAAACCTTTACAGGTATATGGCAGATAATATTATTCCCCAGCCATTTTTATGCCATATGATTGCAGATTTGAATAATAGCTTCCTAACTGTGCAAAGCATAAAACCAGTAGTATTTGTTATATTCATTACTAAAACCATGGCAGAAACAAAGATTTGGACAAAAGTACAAACCAAAAAAGTTGTAAATTTTTCTTCTGAAGCTCCATAAGATACTGAGGCCTGGAATGTTCTTTACTGTGTGTGTCACCATAAACATTTTCAAACATTTCAGCAATAAACCAAACACTTTCCAGCATAAACCACCTTTCAAACTGGACTTGAGCCAGAGGTAAAACCATGTATCTCCTGTTCAGGCTGTGTAGTAACTAAAAAATTTCCTAATCTCCAGGCTGGTCAGAAACCCAAGCTTTATAGCATGTGGATACAAAATGTGGTTCATACAAATTGGTTAATTTGTAAGAATACTTCATTAATAGTGTATTTTCTTCTACATCTGGTCAGTCTTTTTTTCTGTGATGTACTCTTTTCCAGTTTCCAAGTTATCTTTAGTTTTTGGCTCTCATTTCTGGAAGCTCTGAGGCATGTTCATAATGTAAAGCACATGAGCAGTCCCGCTGCTTCCTGAATCAGGACCTCAGTGAGAGCTGGAGCATGTGCACAGCACTGCTGGGCAGAGAGATCCACTCTCTGTTGCCATCTTTCAGCACCTCATCAGTGGGACTGTGAATACTTGCAACCAGTGAGAACAGATGCAGAAATGTGACCTTGTGCTAGGGAGGTTTGACAGCACACCCTCTCATTTATTTCCCTACAGAAGTGTTCTAAGTGAAATTCACTCAGAGGTGAAAATTGCCAGTATGAAGAATTTTGTATTGTTTTTTTTCTTCAAAAATATTGTGAGACTAGCTGGATTTTGGTTTTTTAAAAATCTTGGTGACACTATAGCTCCTTTTCAGAAAGAAACCTTCCCCAGGGAAAATAAGGAAATTTTTTGCTAAGAGATCACTACCAACAAGTATTAATTTAGGAAAAAAAGACAAATAACACAACAAAAAAGCAAAATGAAACCAAAGAACAAAATTAAAAAATTTCTTCTAGATGAAACAACAGATTAATGAAGTACATATAAAAAGCTGATAAAATTGCATTTATTTATCTTCTTTAGGGCTTTCCTGGCAAGGATGGACCCACAGGCCCACAAGGACCTCCTGGCCCAATGGTGAGTATTGCCCATGGAATTTCTTACTGCAAAAGTCAGCAGGATTTGGGGGGATTACAGGTCACACTGTTATCTATGCTACAGTGGATAAAGCAAGGCCAAAGAAAGTTAGAGTTCTCATGATGCACAGAGTTGGCAGAAAGCTGCTTGTCCAGTGTAATTTCTTTCCACTCCTACTTAGCTCAAGAAGAAAATGTCTCCCATGGGAAGGGGAGAGAGTTGTTCTGTCAATAGATTGATAGTTTGTTCTTAGTCAAGCAACTGCACTATAAAGAGGGAATTCCTGCTTTTAACATTTGAAACAAGACTTTCTTTTTGTCAAAAATTCCAATTAGGAATGTTAGCTGAAGGGAACCACCAAGTTTTACTTGGTTTAGAAGCTGGAGGTGAGTACAGGTGCTCTCAGAGAGTAATCAAGGAAGACAGCAGAGGTTACATCCAGCCTCTAATGCAGGATATATGTTGCCTTCAGAATCAGTTTCAGCCTTCTCAGTTAGAGCAGCTAGGCAACGTTAATGCCATCTAAATAAATTTAAAAAATTAGATGAAGCTGCTGGTTGTACTGAGTATAATAGTACAAAAACCAAGCCACCTTGGTTTTTTTTACAAAGAACATTCTGAGTTATCCCCTCTGAACACAGTATTGACATCCCAGGATTTTGTCCAGTGGTTCAGCAATTTCCGCCTGTTCCAGAAAGCAACCCAAGTTATTTTTCTCATGTGCTTTTCTCAGAGCTGTGCTTATGGTGCTCTTTTTCCTGCAAATTGTATTTCTTAGTTTTCTCTCTGGGAATCTCCAGTCCTTGACTGACAGAACTGTCTGTGCACTTCTCATCAGGACTCATGGATGTTGATTGTCATCACCACTATTTTCTTCTTTTTCCACATAGGGCATACCTGGTGCTCCAGGTGTTCCAGGTGTTACTGGAAGTCAGGGGCCACAAGGTGATGTTGGAGCTCCTGTAAGTAAAACTAACTAATATTTCTCTGTCTGCTGTTGTGCTTTGCTTGGTTTCTGAGTCTGACTTCACTGTTTGACAGAACTCCTCAATATTTATTGCCTATGATCTGTTTGCAGTTAGTGGCTAAGTTAAACATCATATTGACCTTTCTTTGTTCATTCTTTGCAATTAAATATATTTGTTGATCGTACATACAATGTTTGGAATATAGGGATTAGAGTCAAAACACAAGATTCAAACACAGAAGTTAAAAACACAACTATGTGAATTTGTAGTCTTTGTTTAATTACATTCTTTTTTTTTTCCCTTTGCCCTTCCAGTGACTCTCTGGAAATTCAAGTATTTATTAACCTGAATATTTCCAAAATATTATTCTGATTTCCAAACTGTGAAAATAATACATGAATAAAAATCTGGCTTTTGAGGTTACTCTGTGTTTAAATCAGAACAAATGACTCATGAATAGGGCTTTTTATATAATTTATATAATTTATATAATTTATATAATTTTTGGAAAATTATATCCTCTAGATCTAAAATTAGTATTAGGACCCTCCGTTGTTAAGTTTATCTCTCAGATGCTGTTTTTTAATTAATTATTTTAAAAACCCCAGAACAAAACATTTCGACTGAAAGAAAGGAATACAACTATGAAATGAATGTGTATTTTATGTAAAAGAGAATATTTATTGTGAACTTCTTTGTCTCTGTAAGAGTTCAGACAATATTATGTATTTATATTTTAACATTTGATGACTTGTTTAATTATAAAGACTGCTCAGCTTTTCCCCATCTATTTCAGTAAACATTCTATTTAATTTTTAAAGACATCAGAATTGGACAGTGTGCATTTCTGACTCTATTTGCAGAATAGAAAATTTTTTTCCAAAATCCAGTTTCATTTGGAGATTTAGCCAATGCAAGAATTTTCATTTGTAAATTGACTGATAATAGATAAGGAGAGATAATAATCTAATGCCTAGGTCTGCATAGTTTCTAAGTGTAATCATGAAATCTACAAAGGAGATTTGATGAGCTATGGAACTTTTACTATCAATATAACATGTTGACTATGCAGTTCCTGTCCAACCACATGTTCCAGATACTGAACAAAATTTTCTAGAATGTAGATATTCCTGTGAGTCATGCAAGAGCTCTGTTGTGCATGGTTAGACTCCAGTAGTGCAGAAAAAAAACAGGTGGCTGAAAAATTACTGAGCTTTCTATTCCAAAATATAGTTATAGAGTAGAGGCCTTAAAAATAGTTTTTTAGTCTTTGTAGGAGTTTCCTGTCTCCAAGGATATAATAAGCTGTGCTAACCATGTATCTGTCAGCAACCACAAGGATCATCAAGTCCAGCTTTCAAGTGAATGGCCCATACAGGCATCAAACCCATGGCCTTGGTTTTATTAGCACCAGGCTCTGACCAACAGACCTTTCCTTGTCTGTTGGTCAGAAATTTGTAGCCTACCCCAAAAACTGACATTGGTGAAGTTGCAACTGCCCTGGACAACCTGTTTCAATCCATAATCCTCCTCACTATCATTACAGTATTACATTATTCTTAATGTCAAATGCAATTTTCTGTGCAGTTTAATCCCATTGCTTACTCTGTTCATTGTGGATGCAGAGTCTCAGTACAGCAAATTTCAGGCTACTATTTTGCAAAAATTAGACTTGTTTCAGCCATGTGAAATGCATAATTTCAATTCAGTTTGTGGCAAACACTTGTGAAAGTAATTGTTCCCATGTACTTGCCAAAGGTGAACATTTTGTTGAGTACTGAAATGATAGAAGTGTATTTGTCACTGTCACTTAACCTCCTGAAAGCTTGCTTATCGTTTATTTCTTCTCCCTTTGCTATGAATCTGCAAGGCAGACAAAGTTCCAGTGTTAAAAATTTTAAACAGAACAAAATGAGAATTAATTTTGTATCGAATCTTTTCATAGGGTCCTCCTGGAGCTAAGGGGGAAAGGGGTGAAAGGGTAAGTCTTTGTTCATGTTAGCTGTGGGGTTTTTTCCTGCCTGGCCTTCTGTCTCATAAAGAGCTTTTCCCAAAAATTTATGTTTCTCTGTGTTTACAGGCACAGTAGTTTTCTCTTTGCAATGAAGCAAACTTTCCTTCTTTTCCAGACATGGTCTTTTATATAGCTACATTAATGTTTTGAAGGTGGGAAGAATGTGGCAGTAAGCATGCCTCCAAATCTCTCATTAGGGTTATCTTCTCCGGCCTCTGATTGCTGGCCAAAAAGAGAAATGGGAACCAATGAAATCACAAAATTTCTTTGGCTTTCCTTTCTCATCTGTGAGGATATAACATCTCAGCAATAATAAATATCCTTCTTTGCTCAAAGTGCTGTCAGCACAGAACTGACTCAAGAAACGGTTTCATGACTCTGCTGCTGTTGTTATCCAGGGCGATCTCCAGTCCCAGGCAATGGTCCGGGCTGTTGCTCGTCAAGTGTGTGAGCAGCTCATCCAAGGCAAGTACACAAATAGTCCATATGCTTCTCCCTCTAGAATGGATTTTTCTGCCACAGTTACTTACAAATATGACACTTTTCAAAATATACAAGGGGATATGTTTGTTTTCAACTAGACAGTTGAGATTTATGTTTCAACTAGATTTATGTTCAACCAGATTTATGTCCAACTAATGCTGATTAGCATCAGCCTTCTGAAAAAAAGCTGGAATTGTCTCCAAGCTATTACAGTATACAGAAGCTTCTGCTGCACCAATTTAAAATTTTTATAGACATAAAATACAAAAGCCCCCCAAACCCTTACCGAAGTAAGAAAATAAAATCCTGCACAATAGTTCTTCCATTTTCTGTGCCCTCCCTAACCTACTATTTGTCCCCCAACTTGTACACAACTTTGTAACACCAAAGCATGACAGACCACAGCCTTGAGAACCTGCTAGTATTCTGCTGAAACTTTGCTGGACCAGATTTTCCACTGCTACTTGAAAATTACGACTTTTTATTCCTGACAGGTCATATGGCAAGATATAACTCGATTTTGAATCAGATTCCAAGCCAGTCTGTCTCAACACGAACCATCGCAGGACCTCCTGGTGAGCCAGGTCGGCCCGGGGCTCCAGGGCCACAGGGTGAGCAAGGATCACCAGGCATGCAAGGGTTTCCAGGAAGCCCTGGTCAGCCAGGAAGACCAGGAGAAAGAGGTAGGCTTCATTATTCACAAATACAAAATTATACCTCCCTTTCCTGATACATTCTAACAGCTTTTGTCTCCTGTCTAAACGTGAAAGCAACATTTTCTCACTAATTAATTGGTGACCTTAACACAGACCATAATGAAGGCTCTGGAGACTCTGTCATGAAAGTCATGCAGGCTTTGCCAAGTATGTTTTGGCAGAGGTTTAATGTTTAAACTGCTGAAGATTGGTGGAATCTAATTGTGCACATCCCATCACATCATGTTTCTTCTTAGTAAGACTCCAAAGTGAGCAGAATCTCTAAATATATAAGCAAAAGAGCAACTGAAGAAAGTCAGATGCAAAACTGATGTGTATGTTGGGGAAATGCTGAGCTTTTCTGATAATTTCAAATGTGTCAGTCTAGGAATTTCTGAGTTACGACCACCTGAAAGGAGAAAGACTGATAAAAAGACAGAAAAATTCCTAGTTTGAGGGGTTGAGAGAATCAAGAAGAGGAAATGGTGAGGTCAGAGAGAAGTAATACACTTAACATTTGCAAGAATTCTCTTCTGCATTCTCATATGCAGGCTAGATCCAATTCTCCTTTCCGCCACGAGCATTGTCTAATAATGAAACAAACTCCATGTTTGATTTACTCTCTTTTGGTGCAGCCCTGGCTATCTTTTGTGTCCCAGAGTAGCACAAACCTCAGGACATAATACTGAGTAGATCTATAATTGTGAAAGTGCTCTGAAGAACATCACATGAGGAGGTGACCCAAAACCCAAGAGACAAATGTGATTCAGAAGCAATGAATTGGTGTTGCTGTTACAAAATCTGCTAACTGGGATTTTAAAAATTAACTGCTGTGAAGACTATTCAGGAACTTAATAGTTCCAGTTCACAGAAGCCATTATGACCATAGTTATAACATTGTTTTTAATAGAAGTCTTTGAGTGAACCTGTATGTCTTGCCCTCAAGACTGTAAATCTCATTACCATTTTGAAAAAAGAGGCAAGGTTTCAGGTACTGAGCCTTCAGTCCTGCTATTGCTTGATCCAGCTGAGCAAAACCAGGCACTGTCCAGAAAGGAGGAGGAATGAGGGAGTGTAAGGCAAGTAGAAAAGAAGATTGGAAGAGCCAGCAACTGAGGAACTGACTTTAAAAAGCGTGATCTGGAGACAGTGAAAGTAGATTTCGGGATATTTGATTCCACACTAGCATATTTTAAATCTTTCCCTTCTTTTTGGGAAAAGATTTTTCAAGCTAGAACTTTGGGAAAGGGACAACAAAAATGTCAGGCTAAAAAAAAGGGACATTTAGCCTGGACTTTTTGTATTTGCTGTGCTGATGTCCAGACACGCACGTTGTGGGATCACAGATTGATTAGATACAGTCATTTAAATGAAACATGATGTGGGTTGGCCCACTGCAGACAATATGAATGTCTGGGAAGCATTGGCAATAGAGTACAGAAAGGGTAAAAAGACATGAAAAAGAATATTGCCCCTTCCCTCTCTATTACCCTTTCCTCTCTATATGGATAACTGATGTTAGAAGGGACTGATTTTGGCAGGTAGTGCTTGTGGGGAGTTTTATACTTGGTAGAGAGAAAGCTCTAATCAAGCATCCTTCAGAACTGCAGTCAGATTTTCATAAAATGTGATACCAAATGTTGGGAGGGTTCTACAATATTTTCAGCTTAAAATGAGGTTGTTTCAAGAATCCATGCATAAACTTTAAGACAAAATAATTGTCTAGTTTATTTGGAGTTAAAATGGATTTTAACTGTAACTGTGTAACTGGAGCCTTGAACAGAATCTGGAAGAAACAGGAAAGAGCTCCTTCAGAAACGAGACAAAAGTATATAATAATTTATTGCTTCTTGAGGATTTAATTTCTTCAGAAACTACTGAACTTTCAGACTGATGTGTGTTTGATGCAGTAGCACTTTACTGAGCAGGAAGATACCTTTTGCTACAGACTCTTGGGATATTTCTGAATCAGTTTCTAAGGAATTGCTTTAAGCCAACCCCAAAATGCAAAAATTAAAATTAAAAATTATTTAACCAGCTTGTGGAGAATGATTGGAAGTTTTTCATGGATTCCCAATTCTTGCTTGATTCGACACGTCATACACGGAAGCAGCAGACTAAAATTGCTCAGCTTCTGGATGGAAGGAAGGGTTTTTAAGTTTCCAGTGACTACAGAGTGGAGGGTAAATGGAGTCAGACTCCATCCCTTGCTATGTTCTGAAGCATGTTTTCATTTAACTTGTTCGGCAGACACAATGTATGGTCCTGTCCTGAAGATCTTCAGCCAGCCACCTGGAAGTCTTTATGTAAAATGTGTTTTCATTAATGTCATCAGCATTTTGGTTGCATATGAAGCCAATTTAATGTTGAAGCCCAGTGCCAGATTAGCAACTCTGAAAGTCAGGCTCTGCATTTAAGTTCAGAAAATGCCCTGCAGCTGAGTGTGCTGAGAAGTAACAGTCATTAGAAGGAAAAAACACCTGTTTGCTTATCTAGTAATGTCACTTTTCCCCCCTCAAACTGTTGGAATTGCTACACGAGGCTGTTACTGGCTCTGAGCTGAGTGGCAAGGTTCTGGTAGAGTGGGAAGATAAAAAGGTGGGGGGAGGCCAGATGTTTCTTTCAGCTCACCTCTCTTGCCTACCACCTATTCAATCCCAACCTGTAAGAAGGGGGCACTTCAGAAAGCAGTATGTGGAACTGGTTAGAAATGGTGCACCAAAGAGAGCTTTACTGGAAATGTCAGCAGTGAGAGACATCAGTGAAATTCCCTGCTGACTTGCCTGGCCAACAGCTTCTTTTCCCTTGTTTATGTTGTCACTCCGCCAAACATTAATCAGAGGCTTTGGAAAGAGACATGGATTGAGTGTATGGAGTTCTGTTAGAAACCTCCACTTGAACTTCTAGGTCCATGATGTCCCATTCCTGGATAGGATTCCTCTTAGTAGTAGCACATTGAGCTGGTCCTTCCAAGAAAGACCACCTCAGTGAGAAGGGACAAGTCATTCTTTTGACAGATTCAGTTCTCAGTGTCTGTTGCCAGCTGAGAGGCCACATTGTATTACCAGCCCCCTACAGCACATAATCCCAGATAAATTACTAGAATTTTGCTCTTTGCTTATCTGCATAAGTAGAGGAGTTTGGAAAAAAACCAAACACTGATTATTCACAGCCCTCATCTCTATTTTAATTTTAGCTAGCTCACAGCATTGGTTTTTATTTTCCTTTCAGCTAGTTTGAACATACTTTTTTTGGTTTTGTTTATGATCTGGGGCTTTACTAGTGTCTGGCTTCTGAGTGCCCAGGAAGTAGTTGCACCTCTGCAAAATGGTATAGAAAACAAAAGAATCAACACTTTGTTTTCTTCTTTTTGGTTTCTAGTTATTTTTATAATACGTGGGGAGTTTTCTCAACTTTGTGGAAAAATGGAAAAGCCACAGTAAAAATTATTCTGAGGCACTGCTAACTTTCAGATGCTGTGAAAGAGCAGTTCTTCTACTACTGAATGGACTTCAGCTCTTATGTGGTCTGAAGTGGTGAATAAAACTTACAGCTACTCAGCCCATCCCACTATGATTAAAGTACAATAAATACCTAAGCTGTCACTGGGAAAGTTACTGTTCTCAAGCACAGCTTCATCCTTATTTACTTCCTGGCTTCATATGAAAGAACCAGTTAAACATGTGTTATCAAAAGACACGTTTACAGCTGTGATGGCAAAATTTCAGTGGAATTAAATTGAACTTTTGCCAGTTTCGTCAATTAAATATTTTTATTTCCAGTTTTAGCTTCATCTGGATTAAAAAAGAAAAAAATCACAACTGTGTGTTATTTTACACTATGCTCACAGCTGAACATCTTGAAAAGAGGACATTTTTGGTAGCAGTTTAATTTAAGTGCAATACATAGTCCTCCTCACAGGACAGTATTCTTGTAAAGACAAAATAGATAAAGAACACCTGAGATTTCCATTTGTGCAGATACTATGGAAATTTATTTTTCTTTGCTAGAGAATGTGTTCACGAATTTGGTGTTGTTTTCAATAACTGATGCTATCAGAGTTATTTTTAGTGAAGGGTTGCAAATAACTGATTTCAGTTGCTTGTGATCTCCATGGGCTGAACTGAAGACATTGCGTATTTTCGATGGGGACAAGATGTAAACCCATGGTTATGAAGGGAAGAGACAGCTTGCTGTTATTGCTGAAGCATGTCCAGAGCACAAATATGAAAGTAGTTCCTGGGACCTAAAGGCATTCTGAGCTCAAATGGCAGTTTTGATACACACACTTTCATTCTGAGGGCAGTTAACCCCTGCAGTAACCCACAATGCAGTAACCCACAAGAATGATGGCTTGTCTGGTTGACTTTCTGTAAGCCATGCTCTGCTGGCACCAAAGGTTACTTGGGTGAATTTTGAATATTCTGCCATTTATTAGGAGTGAGCCAAGAGGTCTGTGAGTCTCTTAAGTCCCTTAAGGAAGCTCAAGGCTTTAACTCATGACCATTTTGCCTTAGGAGTAGGATATTTTTGCCTCAGTGTTTATGTTCTCTTTAACTTGGATAAACTTTACTGGAAATCAGACTAAAAGAAACCTGATGCAGACTTTTATCTTGGCTTTCAGTGTTTGCTTTCAAAGAAGGTTTGCCCTGCACAAGAGATTCTTAATTTATTCTAGAATGAATATTTTCTTCTTAGCCTGAGTAGATTTGTTCCATGTTTAGCATTTCTTACTGACAATTTATCCTGTGAACAGCACATACGAGTGTGTAGTTTTGTGTGTGTTAATAATTATAATTGAGTGCATGGCAGGCTGTGATTTCAAAACATCGTGGCTGTTGCCTTTGAAGTCACCAAGTAATGTTACCATGCAGTAGGATAAGCAATGGTCCTTGTACTAAACAGCTGTGTAGATTGCAGATGGTTGTAATGGGTCAGTCTTCTTAGGAAAAAAGCAGTTCACACAAACAGATTTTGCCTTTTGCAAAGGGCAAACCTTTCCTTGCAGGGTCCTGTGTGGTGAGAGATAATTTGGATACATTTACCTGGTTACAAGGCCTGCAGCACAGACAGAGAATTGCAATAGATGAGTTTCTGCATATGTTTGAAGCAAGCCAGGGCTAAGCAAATTTCAGGCATGAGGAAAAAACCACCACCACCCTTCCCTCAAAATTATGCAACTGAAGGAAATAAAAGGCAGAAAAGGGAAACAGGCAATGCCTTAACTATGCCAGGACAGTGGCAAAGAACCCTGTAGAGGTAAGGTAAAGAGGTCATCCATGCTTTGGTTAAAAATTATGTGCTCACTGTGGATTTACTGGTTGCAGTGGTGTGGCCTGTGTTTTCCATGTCATTGGGTCACACAATATGTTGCCCTGGAAGCCTCTTGCTCCTGCAGAAGACCCAGAACTCCTCCACAGATGCTGAATCCACTTCAGTTCAGCGGACTCGTATTTGATAAACTTGTGTGAGCAATTCTTTGCCACTGAGGGGTTTTAATTACATTTTTTCCACACTTAGACTTTTTATTTATTTATTTGCTTCCATTACAAATTAGCTTAAGAAGGTAAAAAATATCTTCTGTTACTCCCTGAGGGGAAACCTGATGAGGAGGGGCTGAGGCCACTTGGTTTGTTCAGCCAGGAGACTGAGGAGAAACCTCATTGCAGTTACAACTTGCTCGTGAGGAGGAGGGGCAAGCACTGATCTCTTCTCTGTGGTGACCAGTGACAGAAGCCAAGAGAATGTCCTGAAGTTGTGTCAGGGGATATCAGGAAAAGGTTCTTTACCCAGAGGATGTTTGGGCACTGGAACAACTCCCCAGGGAAGTGGCCACAGCACCAGCCTGACAGAGCTCAAGAAGTGTACGGACAATGCTCTCAGGCACATGGTGTGACCTTTGGTGATGGTCCTGTGCAGGGCTGGGAACCAGACTCAATGATCTTTTTGTGTCTTCCAACTCGGCATATTCTGTTATTCTGTGATTCCTTGCAAAAATGAGGTGTTCTTCATCTGTTTTGCCCTAAGAGGTAGCAGTTACCTGAGCAGAGAGGAGGGAAGGAGCCCAGTCAGTTGGAACTGTAGATATTGCCCCATCCAGGGCAGCAGCAGTTTTCTTTCTGCTCTGTGTTGATGAAGGTGCCGTGTATAGACTTTGATTCTGAAAGCGGGGAAGCTGTGAAGCCACGAGAGCAATTACCAGTGCTGGGAGGGAGGTCTGGAAAATGGATGGGAAGTCCCACAAACCAGCCAGGATTTGGTATCTTTGAACCATCCAAATCAAACACAGACTTTATGAGAATTTCCAAGTCACCAGTGGAAACTCAGGGTCTGGAATTTATAGTTTTGACACCTACTATAGTTCAACACTGCTTATTGTGATGGCTGCATATAGAAAGTGTTTTTATAGGATGCCATAGTGGTAGTGCAGAAGGGGATGGAAAGCTGGAAGCAAGAAGTGCTTTCTCTGAGTTACTAGATTTGTGATTTCCATGGATCAGACACAAGGAGAGAAATTTAGCCCCATGAGTGAGTGCAGGAGCACAACTCACTGGGTCTGCCTGTTGGAATATCAGAGTTTCAAGACTGGGAAACACTTGGATTGGACTTTACTTGGCGGTCAGATTTTGACTGTGGTGAAACTCCTTTCTCATGTTTTAGCAAGAATTTGCCATAACTGGTAACAACTCTCTCCATGAACAATCTTGTGCTGTACCACTCTTTGGTGGGTGAATGTTTGAAGGAAAATTTGCTGTAGCACTGAAATTTGACTTTTTTGGGGCACACAATAATTTATAGCTATGAGGCTCGGAAGACTCTTCTGACATACAATAGTTGCATGCTGGTGTAGTTCAGAGGCAGCTTTCCACAGGAAGTGCAGCCTGGAAACTGGCTAATGCCTCTGCATACCATCCTGATGAAACCACTATGGCAGCAGGAATGTTTAAGACCCCAAGAATGACATTTCCCTTCAGAGGCTGTCAGGGGAGGGACGGAAAAAGAACCAGATAATTTTTAATTTTCACCTTCTTCCTTCTCTGCCATCTGTTTTTAGATGGAAAATAACATATGGAACTATAATCCTGGTTAAATAATAAACACTACTCACACTTTTGATCAAAATGTGACTGAATACTATTTCCTTAGGTTTACCAGGTGAGAAAGGAGAGAAAGGAAATCCAGGTATTGGAACTCAAGGACCCCGAGGCCCACCAGGATCCACAGGTAAACTTACATTTAAGGCATCTGGATTAGACCATTCTGACCCACATGTGAAGAAGCTTACAGCAGCTCTGTCCTTCTCCTTAAGGAGAGTAGCAGTTCAGGCACCTTAACTGTCATAATGTTCTTACTATGGAGTATCATGTTGGGATATGCCACATGATGGTGTCACCCAGCACACAAATATTTTCATTTTCCCTATGATAAACTGCTTCCCCAACCCCATTTTTTTAAAAAGTTTCATGTATTTTTTTTTTTTCTGGCATAGATTCTAGAAGGGGAAAAAATTAGCCTTGACTAATTATATTTGTTTTCTCATTGACTTAATGTCATACCTAAACGTGAGTTGACAGAGAAATGTATAGTAATTAAGCACATTATATCACATGGATTTATATTTAGGTCCTGAAAAAGCAGAGCGAGTGATAACCAGGTCCTGTTGAAATACGAGTAAAATTGCTCATGAGGATATCCTGGCCATTAGGCACTGGTATCGAGTCACAGCATTACCCAGAAACTGTATTGAAAGGGAGTGGGAGGAATCAAGAGCTGTGCAGGCATCCAGGGCTGTCCTCTCACCATGAAAATCCCTTTCCAGAAGTCTGATGTTTGGTGAAACATTTGCTCCAGTTCTGCCTAGAAGCTGTCTCTGGCAAGGAAAATGAAGCAGTAGCCAGAGAGGAAGCTCATTGGAAGTGGGTCTCCTCTCAGGCTGCTGCTCTGTCTTCCTTGCCAGAGGCTGAACTCTTTCTCTCAGCTTGCCCAGGGGAGTCGGAGCCAGGATGCCTTGCTCCTCCTCTCAAGCTGTCTCCTGGAAGTGTTTATAACACAGTCAGTGCCATGTTTTCCAGGCCAGGAAAGATGGCCTCATATCCCTGCTTTCACAAAAGACACTATGCAGATGTTTCATCTCCCTGTTCTATGCAGGACCTCCAGGAGAAAGTCGAACTGGCAGCCCGGGACCACCAGGATCTCCAGGCCCACGAGGTCCTGCTGGTCACACAGGATCCCCGGGCTCACAGGGTCCTGCTGGGCCTCCAGGGTACTGTGACCCATCCTCCTGCGCTGGGTACGGCATGGGAGGTGAGTAGCCAGGAGTCGGGACAGCTGCCGTTAGCAGAGGTGTGGGTGGCATTTTCTAACAGCCCAAGTGAGATGGAGGCTACCTATGAAACTTGCACTAAAATGTGGTGGCTCCCTAAAAACCTGCGTGTCCAGTGGCTCAACTTTGTGGGACTGCAGCATGAAGAGAAGGTGACCCAGCGTAGTGACCAAAGGAAAGTGACCATCCGATCCCAGCCTGTAAAACCGATCCTGCCTAGTGGGTTTTGTCCTGTTCATGTTTGTGTAGTTGTATGAGCCTGCTCCATCTCAATAATCTGTGTTGAAGCCCTACCAACTCATGTTTGTGACAGCAGAGTTTTTACACTTGTAGTTTTTCAAATGTGTTGCTCAACCTCCCTTTCCATGTGCCTCTGAGTGGCATGAGAGCATGACCCTTACTAAACCTGTAGTAATGTAACCTGGCACAGGGATGCACGTGTCCATCATTAACCAGTGAAGTCATCTGGAGAAAATGATTCTTTCTATATCTTCTCTGTATCCTATTTTCCCATCTCATTATAGCACGGAGAGGCCATGGGAAGAAATTAACACAATTACCAAAAATTACATCACCCAACCTAAAAAAAAATTTATTAGTAAAGTGCTAAACTACAATTGTTATGCATAAGGCATATTTGTTTGATGTTTAATCTGCCCCTGAGCTGATTTGTATGTTTTACTTACCTGAATGTTTTTGTTGTCGTCTCTTCCTATCCTTTTCTCCTCACTTCCCCTCCCTGTTGTTCCTTTCCTGTTTTAAGGCCCAATCCCTTACAATGGCTACCAATCCAGAAGGTGAAAGGCTCATTCTGGTTCAGGTCTCATTGGGCTGAAGGTCAGAGATGGATGCTGAACTGCTCTGTGCTTTCCAGCAACAATAATGACTACCACTAATGAACTTACAGCTGCTGTACATGCACTTGGCTTCCTGGCACTGCTAAAAATTATTGCCTGACCCATTTTTGCCTGCTACTCGTGTATTCTAGCTCATAATTGGAATAAGCTATAGCAGGCAGAGTGTGCAGTGTATAATGAGCACAGTATTACAACCGGACATTTGACAAATTGTGGTGGTGGTTTCCAACTAACTTGGCTGTCTGTTGGTGGGTTTCCAATTGCTCCAGCTTATTAATTTTGTTAAATGTTTTCATTGTTCCTTTATGTGAATAAAAGATGTGTATTTAAAGATTATATACTCACACACATGATAGAGAAATATATCTATATATAAAATGTCAATTTCCTAATGAATGCTTTAATTTTCTACTCCCCTTCTCCTGTGTTAACCGTATGAATACTCTTGGTGGTGGTGGGTTAAGGTGGATACGGTGAGCCAACTGATCAAGACATCCCAGTAGTGCAGTTACCACATAACTCCTACCAAATCTATGACCCCGAGGACCTTTATGATGGTGAGCAACAGCCGTATGTAGTTCACGGGTCCTACCCCTTACCATCCCCATACTCCCAGTCCTATCCATCACCTGATCTTGCTCAACCAGAGTTTACTCCTGTTCAAGAAGAGATGGAAGCCGTTGAGCTGAGATCCCCGGGAATCAGTCGCTTCGCAAGGAGGATAGCCAAAAGGAGTGCCAAGACCCCAGTACCCACAAAGGCGAATGGAAAAAGCCCCCCTCAATGAACTGTTTAAAAAAGGGAAACATTTTATGCACACCTGTGTTTGGCCTTTTGCCCCGGTGCCTCACCTGTCACTGAAGATGTTTACAGGCTCTTATGTTAAAGGAGAAAAAAGTGTACATGGCCAGTTGACACAACAAATAATGGTAATTATCTTGCATGCCAGAAGTTTAGTATGTTAGTGGGTTGGTGCTAGCTGATGATGAAAGGTCACTTGTAGATCTTTCTCTGGAGTACTGTTCCGTTCACTCTTCAAACTGTATCTGAAGAAATGCATCTGGCTAGGTGGTGTACGTAGAACCATTCACAAAAGTTAATGTTTTGTTATCCATTTTTTCCCAGTTGATTACTTTCTCTTTGTTTTGGATGAATTACTTTACTAGCAGAGTAACCTGACTAAATCCACTGGAGAACAATGCATCAGGTGTCCTTGCACCCAGGTTATAATTCTTTTGTAAAGATTCCTTACATTACAGACCACTGTTTTCTAAACTCACCTAAAATAAATACACAAGAATGTTCCGTGGGAGCACACTGATAATTTATTGTGAACCTCTTTCATTTCTGTTTTGTATGCAAATAAAAGTGGCAAGCTTTTTTATGGTAATTCTGTATTCATTTACTCAAAACAATTGCATTAGCTCTTCAGGGCACAGAATGCAATGAGAAGGAAATGCATTTCTGGTTTCCAACACTTTGGGACAACAGTTTTATTTTAAAGGATGTAGTATAAACATTATTTAGCCATATTTTTTAAGTTGTATATGGACAAATGCAGAGAGTAACTATGAGCTGAGGTAGTTGTACCGACTGCATTTGAAATTGAGATGTGAGATTCCTTATGTTGACATGCCCAAGTCAAAAGACTGGCAGGTGTAGCTGGGATGGCAACTTGGATCAGCTAACAAGGAGAGGAAGGCAAAAGGCCAACCCAACCACTTGAGCACAGAGCAATTCATAAGCTACAAACAAGTTAAAAAAAGACTCAATAAACAGCTTTGAACGGCACTGGAGACTGAGCAACATTTAGCTCAAGAATGGCCATTTAAGTTGAAAGCACAGGTTTTGAACACTTTTTCTTCAGCCCTATACCAAGATGGAGAGGCTGTCCTGTACATCTCAGGACTGTCTTCCTCTTCATTCATGAAATCTGTTCTACTGGGCTGTCAGCAGACCTCCTAGTGAGGAAGAGTGACTTCAGAAAATGCACTGCACAGCTCCAAAGGGATGTTCTGGTTGGTAACAAGCAGAGATACCAACACTCTGGAGTCCAGAGTGTGCCATCTTCAAAAGCCATGCCCAGTGGAGCAGGGCTCTGCCTGGCTGCTTTCCAAGGCAGACAGAACCCTAGGGATATTGACTCTCCCAATGACAATCACGTAACATCTCAACATCAAGAATAAAATACCATTAGGAACACATTTAATGACATTCAGCAGCTAGAAAGTAGAGCCACCTTTGCTGTTGTCATTCAGCACACCCAAGATTTAGATGCAGATAAACAGTAGTCTGAAAAAGTAAGATTATAGAAAAATAGTACTTGTCATTTTGTTCCTTAGAGCACAATGTATCAAAAGATGGCCAAAGCTCAAGGATGAAAAATTATGGCTGGTGACCATAATTATGCTCTGCTCCTCCTGCACGGAATAAAGTGTTGCAACTTTTAGAGTGAACTACTTCATAGCAGTAGCCAATGTATTGTTTCTATGAGATGCAAATACTCATTACAAAGGTATTGATTCTTTAATAACAGTATCAAATCAAATGTCATTAAAAAATACCAGATCATGCAATGCAGAGTGCAGATGGCATTAACAAGATAATACCTGTTCTTAGCTGCTTCAAATACAGTAAGTTCTATAATCATACCAAGTTGAATTTGCTTACAGCTGTCAGAAACATTCACTATAGAAGGGTTGGCTGAGCTGCACAGATCCTTCCATAGTAGAAGAATTTTCTTTGAAGGAGGAGAGACACTCCTGACGGCACTTCTTCTTTCATTCTTATTACTTCCTTCGAAAATCTTTAGGTCTGCGGGGAAAAAAAAAAGTATTTTAAGAAATGCATGTGCACTACAGTGGCTTTGCTTTAAGGCTGCAGTAGCATCCTCATCTAGTTTTATTTCCTTACTCTGGTGAAATTTTTTTGGACAAAGAAGAATATTACTTGTATTACACAAACAGAACAAAATAATGAAATTTACCAAAACCTCTGAGAATTTACAGACATCAGGACTAGTTGGTCACTCCTACTTTCCTAAGCAAAACAAAAAACCATCTTGAACTGAATGCAGTCTTACAGGGCTTTAAACACAGGCCCTGATTTGTCTCCACTTTTAAAAACTGAATAATCCATGCATAAAGTGGTTAGTTTTAGTTAACAGCACAGTCCAACACAACACTACTAAAATAGTTAAAACTGATGATTTAAAAAAACCCTAATTTGAATCTTAAAAGTTCTGCAATCCCCTTTACATGGATGAGAGATGTGGAAAACATTCAGATAGAAGCAGACTGCTGTTTGCAACCCTGTGTGATCTCCTATTCAGGCACATCTCTCTCCCTGCCTGTCTGTCACACATCCACTGGCTGCAGGAACCACATTCTTCCTGAAACTACACAGCTCAGACCAGCTTATGGCTTTTAAAATGCTGAGTTTGCAGACTCAGCACATCTACATCCCTAACATGTTCTGCAGTGAAGTTGCACATCCTGGACTCTGTCAAGTCACTCCCCAAACCTCCAGTGCAGGTCAGGGTCTGTGAGGTACACAGGACACGCCCGGTGTTCGCCACGCACGGAGCGGCCACTCCTCGCAGCCCCCATTCCACACACAGCTGCAGCCTGCAGGAACACAACACTCCTCACTGCTCCTCTCCTCTGTGAATCAAAGCAGCTTGGGGAACGCACCACAACTCAACAAGACAGGTATTAACAAAGGTTTTAGAGACATCTAAGGGAATACAGGGCCAGATTTGCCATGAAGTTGAATGAAAATTCTGGCATACAGGAAAACCTGCAAAGAGCTACAGTAACCAAGTTAAATTTCCAAAGGTCATACATTTTATCTGTAATTCAGCTCAATAGTGAAAATGAAAAGTAGACAGCAATGGAAGCAGACAGTTTCCTTTAAAGACTGAGAGTTCAGATGGCTGAAGAGATGCCACATAGAAATCCAATACTTGTTTAGTCCTATGTTGCAGTTTTAGAATTTGCCAAGCAATAGCACTGCAAAGTGAAGTCATTCACACAAGTCTTTTATGAGCTCATAGGTTCTCACATGAAAGCAACTCTGGAATTCAGTTTGTGTAATTTCAAGAGTAGCATATAAAATTGTGTGAATTTTACAGAAGAACTATAAAGAAGAGCTAGTGTTCATGCTGTAAGAATCATAAAGCTGCTCTGTTCCCCATTTAAATAGCATATTCTGTAGTAACATTTGGACTTGTATTTTTGTGCATGACAGAACTGCTGCAAGCAGCATACATGTTTACATACTTGCTTAATGTTGAACTTGAACATACTCAATGTTTGATGGCTGGTGTGCGCTGGGAAGTCAAGTCATATTTCCTAGAATCCCAGACTTCAGTACTTGGAGATACTCATAGAATCAGAGAATGGTTTGGATCACAAGGGACCTTAAACATCCTCTGGCTACAGCCTCTCTGCCACGCCACATTTTGTTAGTTAGATCTCACCCTGCATGCCAGAATAGGTATTTCATTGTATCAAACTGTTTGTTGAGTAGTAAGAGTATGGGATTTTGAAAAATTCTCAGCGACTCAGAAGAAAGTTTTCTCCCTGAGAAAAATTCTCAGTGACTTAGAAGTTTTATCACTACATCCATCCTAGACAGGTGGACAGTGCTGGAAGCCTTTAGGCAACGCAGCATTGCAAAGACATCCTTGTCTTGCAGCTTATAGTTATTATTCTTTCTTTTTAGAGAAAGCAATCCATTCTCTTGTACATTGCTCAAAGGATTTTGCATTTTTCCATGAATGGCTCCCTTAAAACTTCCATCTAGGGGTATGCTGGAGTGCTGCAGAGCTATAGGTCTCACAGCACTTTGTTCTGGGGTGAAAATCTTTTTTTTTTTTCTTGCTTGCTTGTAATCTTCATTTCAACTTTAAAGCTCATTGCCTTAAAATTTAAACGCATAAAAATGCATAAAACACTGGACTCTAAGTCTGCAGTCTTATGAAGTTAATGAAGCTTAAAGACAGGATTTTCCACACTGAAACACTTGTGTGAACAAATACAAAAGTTTTTAAAGCCTTTTCTATTGCCACAGTAGGCTTTTTATGCCCACTAGTACTTGGCTTTTGGACTGCTTTTGAAGAATTCTTGGCACCAGGAAAGCTAAGCCTTGGAAAACACTGACTTTGGCAAAAGTGTTATAGGCATTTTGTCAGACGAAGAATATGAACCCACAAAAATGCTGTCTACTCAGAGAGAATTATGACCTACTTGTGAGCATCAATGGGTAACTGCTCATTGATAAGTGACACAAATCCATGTGAGAGTCTTCTTCTTTGATGGCAGCACTTTTGCCTTTCCTCAGCAAAGACCTGAGTTTATGCACTTGGAACAAAGGAAATGCTATCTTCTAGAACAGACAGTTCAGAAATTCACCCAAAGGCAAGATTTCACATAGCTGCTTCTCCTTTTCTTTTTAAAGTAACATTCTTGGGGAAAAAAAGCTTTGCTGTATAGTGACAGGAGACTCCAAGACAAAGGGAAATGGGGGAATGTGGGAACCAATGTCTCTGCAATCTATGCTGAACACAAACTATTATGTGTTCACTGAAAATATGCAACATTAGCCTGTTCAGCAGATGTCTGACACCAAAATATGTAAAAAATATTTGTCTCACTAACATTTTTATACTCCACATAAAAAGTGTTAAGACAGTTCTGTGAGTTCTAGGCAAAATACTCAGCAAATTAAATCAGCATCCCTTTTGTTATAGGAGGCCTCTCAGTGCTTCTCTCTTAACAAATACTTTACCACTGAGTAAAAGGCACTGAAGAGCTGGTCCCAAGCTCTGATTACAGCTTTTAAATCTCTTAAAGCTGCCCAGGGAGGTAGGTCATGGATTCTCCCTCTCTGAAGACACTCAAAACTCACCTGGATGCATTCCTGTGTAACCTGCTCTAGGGGACCCTGCCTTGGCAGGGGGGTTGGACTGGATGATCTCCATAGGTCCCTTCCAAACCCTCCCAATTCTGTGATTCTGTCAATTCTCCCAATTTCTATCCATACTCACAGCTATCAGAAGAGAAATACAGCTGATGTAAAATGCTGACAATCCACAGCCACTGCAACTTACAGAATATATAAACCTGCACATATGTCCAGCTCCTAGGACCAGCTTTTGTGGTGGAAAATACAAGGGTCTTAGTGGTCCCCACTGTAACTGGTAGAGAGCTTCCCAAAACTCTGCAGAATTGAAGTATTTCATATTAATGTTGTCTTTTGATACGGATGCCAGCCCTACACTCTGCAGTGTTGAACAAAACCAATGGACTGTGAGAGTTTTCCCATTTACAGGAAAACAGTAACTTCTTTGCTCTGTATCCCACCTCATGAAATAAGCCTGAGGTCAAACTAAACCCTAGAACATGGAGAAGTCCTGCCTTTCTTCATGGACTTTAAAGATCACTTGAAGAGGCTCGTGTCCTTGGGCTAAAGCTTGCCACTGTAAATTCTCTCTTCAGTGTCTCTGCAGATTTCAGAGTTACAGTTATGTTTTGAAAAGCACTGCAGAGTGTAGTTCTGGCATCTGTACCATTAAATAATACTGAAATTTGGTGAACATACATGTACTTCCCTAGCAACTCCAACATACACATACCCCTTTGTGCAGCTGCATGAAACAAGGTTGTCTTTAACCTAGGTCAGTTCTCTGATTCTCCATTCTGTTGCCACACAAGCAGAATGGAGAGGCAGGAAAATGGATGGATAATTCTTAAAACCAAGCCTTACTGCCAGAAAAAATGCTCATGAAGCTATGACCTCAGCCTCTGAGCATCTCAGATGGCAAACAGAAACTAACAGCACAAAAAGACTACTTGCAGATCTGCAACTATGATGGGACCCCCCCCACTTCACAGAATATTCAATATTCTTTTTCAGTGTGATGTGAAATACCCACTTTCAAGGGTATTTTTCCTGTGAGGAAGGACAGGACAGAGACCCTCTGCAATAGTTAAATGTGTTCAACTCTTAACTCCTGGAGTGAATATTTATTTCAATCTGCTCTGAATAGACTTGCTGCACAGCTCTATCTTCATTAAATTCTTGTCAGCACATTCCAGCAATGATGTTTCCCTTTGCCTAGCAATACTTTGTGGAGGTAAAATGGCCTCAGAAAAATAAAATAAGGGGGGGTGTGTGTTACTCTATGAAGGTCAAATCTAAGTAATCACTGGTCCGTGTTATACTGCAACTAACTTGATTTCAAAAATATACAGGACAACTTCACTATCATACTTCTAGGCAAACAAGCTAAAACCTTGTAGCATCTTATAAGCAGACAGGTTAGCATTTCTAACCTCAAAGAAATAATAAAGGCTGTAGAGTAATATATGACACTGTCCATTTTATATGTACAGCAGTTATTTTACAATCCAGACAATATTTTAAAAAATATTTTCTTTTCATTTTTAATGACTTGGAATACTTCTTCATAACTCATATTTGAATCCAAATGACTTTGTT
This sequence comes from Anomalospiza imberbis, assembly GCF_031753505.1. Taxonomy (NCBI): domain Eukaryota; kingdom Metazoa; phylum Chordata; class Aves; order Passeriformes; family Viduidae; genus Anomalospiza; species Anomalospiza imberbis. The sequence goes on along the minus strand of NC_089681.1, from coordinate 13,378,914 downwards.
TCTTAGAACTTCTAAATGTATTGGGATTAGCTATAGCAATATAATTTGTAGTCTACATTGCCCTTTCTTCTTCCCAAACAAGTGACACACCTCCCTCCCTAGTTTCTTCTACCTCGTGCTGCTGATAAACAGCATTTGAGAACATGGCCTTATCTTCTTTCAAGCTCAAAAACCCTGGATAGCCATCTCTCCACAAACAATCCCTACTCACATGGCTTTGCTGTTACACTGCATTGTCTGAGACTTTTCAAAACAAGTTTTATGAAGTCAAATCTCATGGAATTGCTGCAGTCATTTGTGTGCTTGCAAACCTGTGTTAATGACTGCTAATGGTTTCAAACCTGCCTCTGCTGAGGAGTAAGACAGTCAGTGCTGCACAGTGACCTGCTAATACCTGCTCTTGACTCAGCAATGCACACCTGGTGTGGAAGCTCTGTCTCAAATTGCAATTTTCTCTTCACCTGCGGGCAATCATCTCACCATTGGAGCACATGACCCAGAGAGCTGGAGCTCCCTGGAATTTCTGCACTCTCAGCAGCAGTAACAAGGAGTGTTCAGAAAGGATTTACTATTGCATCAGGTTTGTGGCTGCTATGTTAGCTTTTTATCCAGCAGCATTTTCCCCCCACTTTCCCCCATCCTGTTTCCTGAACAGTGCAGCGCCCCCCAAAGGCTAAACGAGACTTCAGCATGACTGTGTAGTTTTACAGAAGCTCTCCCTGACTTTATTATACAAGTTTCAAGAATTTTAAGAAAAAACAAGGATAAAATCTCTCCAAACTTGGCTGAAAAACTAGACACACACAAAGAAATAATTAATATTGAAGTATTTCTAACCTACCCCTTATTTTTTAGGTACTTAACAAGTGATATCCACTAGCTCATAAAAGTCTCATTTAGGGGAATTTATAAACACTGTTTTGAACAGATGACAGACTGGGGAAGACCAATAAGTGAAAAGACCTTGTGGACTGATCATGCCACTTAGCCCTCAGCCACTCTGATCCCATTACTCTGTCCTGGCAGGCACACTCGATCTGTATTACTGGGGTGCTCCTCTCCATAATTCCGGAAATCACCATCACAGGAATGTGGAATTATTGCTAACTGATGACAGTTGTCTGCTTGTACAGAATGGTTCTATGGCTCATCTTTCATATCTGCTTATTAAGGGCAATAGGTGGCTTTTAGCCTTTTCTTATAACAAAAGGTTCCAAATAATTTGGTTTTGTCTAAAATTAGCACACAATATATACAACATGAAATTTGTTGTCTATGTGGCACACATTTTAGGGTTATGTTATGAATCAACTGTGAAATTTTGAGTATTTAAGATTTGTTTTTCTAGAAAAACTTCAACACACAGACAAAATTTACTGTAAATTCCAAAACAAGAGGAATATATGTATTTTTCAGGAAAACTTTGCAAGTTGTGCCAAAGTCAATAGCTATTAGGTAAGGGGACTATAGCTAAAGGGGATTTCTGAACACATTTCATCTTTTTCACTAATCACACTAATAAATCAAAACCCAAGGATCGGACATTGCTATAATTCCCCAGAAAATCAAGTTATGTGTTTATACTCAAATATCAACAGTTTGATGCTGGGGGGGAAGGGGGAGAAGAATCATTCCTCTACTCAAGGTGTACCTATTATCCCATGGTAGTTCTGTGCCTCTGGTAAAATAATCAGTGAAATAGCTAATGATATTTCAACTACCACTAAATTTCCAATTCACAATGTGGCCTATTCGAAACCCTCAGTTCCTCTGCCTGAGGCACAAGAACCGTTTCCATGTTGGTGTTGTTCTCATGCAGACTGTTGTCTTGCTTAAAAAGCACTTCTACAAGTATAACTTATTTTGCTTGGAGAACAACCCACAGTAACAGAAGCTGCATTTTGTGACAAGAGTAAGAAAGGTGATACTGCTATGACAGTACAGCTAGAGTGACTAATCCTCTTAAGCAGAAACAAAACTTAAGATGTCTATTTTGTGGTACTCAGCTGCAACTTGTTTGCTTTTTTCTACACAAAACTGGCACCTGTAGTATTTAGAAAGTGTCATTAAATCAAGTTATCTTATATGCATTTAGGTGCTCTTAGTGAAATGAAGAATGGCTTATTAAAATTTCAAGTAAAGCAGTTACAACCTCAGTTTCTGTAAAAACAAATTAAGCAAAATTGATCTAAGCTTTTTTAAACTTACTGTAATTCCCTGATTTTGACCTAGCTTAAATGAATTCTGTTTGGAAAAGTAGTTAATTGAAATCAATGGAATATACTTGTAAGCTTCATCTTGTTAAGATGCTTTTTGAAAATAGAAGGTTACTCTTTTGGTGATATATTCTACTAAAAACTATAGGACTGTATACAGAGCAGCACTGCACATTTGGCTTTGGACAAAGAATTACGTTATTCTTCAAATAAACAGAGAAGTGGGTGAAGGAATGGTGAAATATTTTCCAGACTTACTGTCAGCCACAGAAGTGAAAAAAGGAAATCTAGACACTTATAAAAGAGTGATTAAAAATTAATCTAATTCCAATTTCATCTGGGCAGGTAGTTCAACAGTATCATACACTACCATTCTCCTATTCCTTGTCAAATTTCCATTCATTTAGTTTCTATTCTCACATATGAGATAAAAAGGTTTTAAGGGAAGGGGAAAGTTGCTTTGGAACTTTCTTTTTGGGAGCCTCTTCAGAAAGTTCAAGCAAAAGGGCCCAAATAACCATTTATTATCTCTTACCTTCAACACTCATTTTAGAACAACCTAAGCTGCCCCCACATAAAGGGTATGAGAATCAGTAGCACTGATCTGTTTTAGGCATGCCAGAGAAAAGCCAGTAATTGAATTCAATAGGCTAAGCAATCTGAACATGGATGTGTTGGATTTTTAAGATGACTGAGTTACTGACCCTTCTTGATTAGTGTCCAGTTGCTGCCTGCAGCTAAAACCTAATGTAGAGGAGAGCAATTTTCTCCTTAAGTATGTGTGGCTTTTTGCACAGCAATTTAGATCCAGCTTTGGTAGCCTGAAATGTGGGACTTGGTTACCTCCAAATCTCCTGTTAAATGAACACAAATCTGCTACAAAATCCTGAGATATTTTATGCCCTTACTAATAAAAACCCCCAAAAGTTACCAGTTATAGTTCCTAGATTTGATTGGGGATTAATGATTTCCAGTTAGTTCATGTAATTTCTACCAAGAGGCAAAAAGGCCACAGAAAATGAACTGCCAGAGAGATTCCATTGGAACAGAACTGGGCTGGATTGGCAGGATAGCTTTTCCCTGGTTTATACAGTTTGTTTTTCAGGAAAAAGTAAGACTGGCTGCAGTCTTTTACATAAGTTTGTGTTGGCCAAGTCTTCTCTCAACACTGCTACATGCTGGCCCTGCTTTGTGAGAGAAGATGAGCACTAAAGTTGGAGGGGCAATACTTAGCCCAAGATAAAAACCAAATATTAGCAAATGAGGTATAATATAAAACACAATATAAATCCCAAGAAGCTGCAGACACACTCTACAACTGAACAGGAACTAAGAAAAAGACTGGAGAAATTTAATTTGGTACCAAATTTTTAAAGGCTAATAAATAAACTTGAGATGGTCCTTATAAAAATGGCTCAAGACCTCACCATCTTTAGAATGTTTTTATGGCTTTCCATCTACTCTTCTCAAGGTAACTAGAGTGACCCCCAAAACTTTTTCCTTTATTTTACCCCATATTACATTGTAGGAAGAAAAAAAAAAGTATAAACTTAGTAAAAACTGCAAGTTATAATTTGTAACAGAGCACATCACTGGAAATACTCCAAATGTAATTTCTCTATGCAATATAATGTGAAGTGTCTTTTGGTGTTAGCTCCTCATGAAGTTATCTGAAGAAATTAACAGATAAAAAAAACCTAATAAAACCTGTTAGAATCTTGCACATATAAAAGTACTGTTTAGAACATTCCTTCAGCCACATAATCAGGATATCTCTGGCTTCTTCTGCTCAATTACTACATTCCAGAAATAATCTGTGTAACTAAAAATAGAAACTTGCACTAGAAATTGTAGAATTGTGCAAGATAAGTACCGCTGCAGTTCTAAGAAAACAGAAAAGGAAGTGGAGGCTGAAAGGATTTTTTAACCCAAAAGCTTTTCTATTTACCAATGCCAACAAATTTGTTTGCTGGGAACATCACAGGTGGCTTCTTGTTGCCTGAGTCTGGCAAAGCTGGCTTTAAGGACACAGAACTGGGGAGGAACTGGAGTGGCACAGAATATGCAAGAGGATTATCAAAGACATCTGCAGTTCACAGGCATCCAATATGCTTATGTTTCATCACCTACAAACTTCTGTCTGAGAACATTGTGATTTTCTGCTTTCAAAGCCACAGAGTATTGCTGACAAACTTGCAGTTCCATGCCATGGCATGGTGATGACAAGCAGTATCAGTACTGGGACCCTGCCTAACCCATGCTGCTTGGCTGGAACAAAATCATGGCTTCAGACCAGGCTCTGCAACCCCCTGCCCTTAAAGCAAGATGTACAGATGGGGGCAAAAATCAGGAAAGTTACTCAGAAATATAAACATTAAGAAGGTGTTTGGTTGTCAAAAACCAAATTGCAGAGTTCACAATATATCAAATTCTGAAAACTTCAGAAGTATGGAAGAACTTGTTCCCCCAAGGACAAGCAAGCGGCTGTCTGGCCCAAGGGGAGCTCCTAGGAGGGCTGGCAGTGGATCAGGCACTCAGTCTGCACACCAGCACCAGCCCAAGCACACTCTATGCAATCAGACAGCTCTGCTTTCTTAAGGGAAACTCCCAGGAATGTATCCATCTTACTGGAACAACACAGAGCTGCTGTTCCATGTATTTGGTAACATTCTTATTTAAATACTTCTTGAAATACAATTTCCTGACTTTAAAATTGTCTCAAAACACATATATACCTAGACAGTTAAACAACTTTCAAATGGTATATAACAGGAAAATTTGCCCATGAATCTGATGTATCCTTGCTTTCATGGAACTGAATTGTTTGCTTAGTCATATGTAACTGGTGAATTCTGTGATGACTTCTGTTTAAAACTCATTTAAAAGACACACAATCTGAAATTTCAAACACACTTGAAATAAAGGTTTCATTCACAGCACAAGACCAAATCCTGTCAAAGGAACTTGTTTTTGATCTTTTTCACCTTGAAATATGTTTGGAACAGACATAATTTACTTTCCTGTATCTACATGGTTTTCCCCACTTACTTCAGACCTCTCCATGGAGGATCTAAGTCAGAACCCCTGGACAAGCTGGAAAGTCAGTTGATTAGGCATAAAGCTGGAACCTCTGGACAAGCTGGAAAGTCTGATTAGGAATAAAAGGAAAGAATGCTTGTGGAAAGCTTCTCTTACTAGGAATATCCTGACTTTTAATTCTCCACTTTCATGGAGCAGGATCACTCTTGATGTCCTGCCATGGTGGAAGGAGAGGTGATGGGAAGGCTCACCACTCTGAAAACCAAACTATTTGCTGGGTTTCCACACCTGTGCTTTCCTAAAAACTATGTCCCTGTTTTAGTGTCCCACTTGCATATTGTGTCTTTCTCTGTGGTGAGTCAGTCTCCAACTACCAGCAAAACAGCCTTTAAAGAACCGTCTATAGCAAGACATTTTAACACAAAATATAGCCAAAATGTCCAGTAACATTAGCAACACCGAGCAAGTTCTTCACATTCCAAACGAAAATTTACATTATTATTTCCAATCAAAGAGAAAAAGGGTATATTCCTCCTGATATTAGTAATTTCTCATATAAATTCAGCTATTTACATTGATACCCTATTATCTATCTTATGTCTGGTTTATATACAGTAAGGTACATTTCTTGAGTATAATTTTTAATGTAAAACCTCAAAGATTAATTTTCTACTCATAATTGTGTTTATCTGTATTTATAGACTTACATACCTTTAATTAAGCTCTGCTTTTCATTTGATCTTTTCCCTTAAAGCATACAGGTATCTTAAAGGGTATCAACTGTTTTTTTTTTTCTGTAGAAAGAAACTGAACCACTAACACTGTCTCCCTCTCACTCCTCTCTTTTCTAATCACTCACAGAGATATTTCATTCCATTTTGAACATCTACTCTTTGGTAAATAGGTTGGTCACCAGGCTCAAAAGTTAATGGAAGATAAATAATAATTAAAACCAAAAGTCACATAAGGCAGGAAGAATTACTAAAACCATATGACGAAGAAGAAAAAAAAAAGAGTTTAAAGCTTTTCTTTGTCCTTCATTTTCTGCTTCATTGTAAGGACTGCTTATAGTGCATGGAAGCTATTGGTGGGTTCTGCAGAAGCTCACAGATCCAAGTCCACAATAAGGCTTTTTACATCCCAAATGCAGAACGCAGGGGACGGGAAGAGGCTACTCATTTTAGCATGGTGTGTTCTCACCCAGATTTCTAAGATCCTAGTACAGAGTAACAAACAACAGCCCAAGGAAAAGCCAAAGAGGACTAATAAGATTAGCAACCCAAGCACTGGGTTTTTTAAACACAGTTTATTAAAATATTTATCTATTTTTCTATGTTTGTTTATTTTCCCCATATATAAAGAACCATAGAATAATTTGCATCTGAAAGAAGTACACTCAAAGAGGAACTAACTTCAACATTACATCAGGTTGTTCAGGAGCTGTACAGTGAGTTCTGAGCATCTCCAGGGCTGGAGATTCCACAACCTCCCTGGACAGCCTGTCAGCTGAAAATAATGAAATGACAAGGAACCCAAACAGAAAGTTAGTCTGGCATTCCGAGATGCACGTATATCTCTGCAAAATTTGGATTTCTACAGAACAACTCATGTTCCCTTTACGTTTTCTCTTCTGAAGTAATTTTCATGTCACATAGTTGTTTTCTCAGTACATCTCAAATGATCAGATTTATACTTTAATCTAAATTCTCTTTGGTTTTCTGAATGAAGATGTCCATCTTCTGACTTATTTTTAAAAGAATATTTATGCTAGATGCCTCTAAAAAGAATATATAAATACATGTATTTTTGTTCCTTCTCCAATCTTTCACAGGAATACTGTAATAATGCCAACATAGGTTGGCATGGGTTATTATTATTCCATGGGTTCACACACTGAAAAAACAGAACAGAGATGCTATTACCTCTGCATATTCATACAACCTTTCTTTTAATGTGTTTGGTGCAAAGCTGTCTATTCTCAGACTCTCCAGCTGGCATTTTAATCAGAACAGTGTGGGCACATGGCTATGGTTCATTTTAAGTCCCCTTTTACAGACCTCAGTATTTTACTTATCACATCAGAAAGTTGTTTTATCAAATTTGCTGAATTCTTCATCTTTTATTTGCCAACTAAGCCCTCCTCCCCCCAAGCCCTGAAATCTGAATGCCAGAGAATCAAAATACACTTTCTCATTCAGACAGGAAAAACATTACTATTTTTCCCATTACTTCATACTGGAAACTCTTCCCAAGATCAAAATTGGTAAAAAAGTGAGCTGAAGGTTTAATTAAAATTTATCTGACACCAACAATGGTCTGGTTGCAGGCCAGGACAAGAAGCTGAAATTACAACAGTGATGAGCCCTGCAGTTAGCGGAGAGATGGAAGATAAGCATCTTCATTCTTTTCCCTCTGCTAGATCTTACCAGCTCCTGAGAGCATAAAAGTAGGTGGGACAAAAGTCTAACACAGCAAGGGTTAGGTGTGTCTCCAAGCCTTTAAATGTGGCTCTAGATGGAGTAGTTGGTTGAAGGGAAACTTCTACTCCAGTCTCTACACTCAGAGCATTAAAATTCTCCCAAACTCTCATTTGTTTTTCCCTACCCCACCCAGAGCCCACTAGCTCCACCTCTCTCTAACATTCTCTCATTTTAGACCCAGTATTCTGTTCCTCTCAGGTCCACCTATTCCCTGTTTTTTCTCACCATAATACCCACTTGAGCTCCCTAGCTCTCCCACAGGGGAAGCACTATGATCCTCTGAGTTGAAAGCCTCCAAATCTGCTATAGGATTGCTAAGGCAGCTGCACTCCCCAGCCCCCAGAACTGGCAAGGAGTAAGAAGATTGTATACAAAGAGCAGTTACCAGCAATCAATCCAGATGAGACTGCAGAGGAGAGAAAGATAAAAAAAAAGGGGATGCTTATTTTCTCTGTGCCTTCAATTCCTTCACAGGGAATGTGCCAAGAAATTATCACATGGGAATTCTAACTGCAGTAGTGTTCTTACCTGCAGATTTTCTCCAAAGTTAATACGCTGACATGAAGATATTACAAAACTTAGTTTGACAGCAATGACTAAATTAGATGGCATCAATAATTTGTCCTGTGCCACACACACCTGCAAGTCAACACAATTAAGGTGGACCAGTCCTAAGGAGATGAACTATGGGAGTGTGTGGGGACAAAGAAACGCATTAAAAAAGCTCTGTCAGCACAACACTATTTCCTTTGACAACACAGATACTCCCAGTTAGTGAGTTAAAACTAAGTGCCAGCTCCTCATTCAAGCTGAATTACTGTGGAGAACCTCTATCAGTTTTAATATTAAACACAGTTACAGAAGCCTATAGCACACCATAAGACAGGACAGGCTTATCAGCTTTACTGTAATGTACTGCAGAATTCTGGTCAATGGTGCAGAAAATAAACGTCTTCAGGGCTAATCTACAGAATCTCATAGAAACCAGGAGGTCTCAGGAATTTCAGCTTCATTCAGTATTATGGATAAAAGCAAATATACCAAGTTTTATCACTGACATAGGTTAGAAGAAATCAAAACTGATCTCCCCGTTTCAGCTCAGAAGAGGGCATAATGTATTTGCTGGATTCTGTTTCCTTTAACAGACACTGTAACATAGAGGTGCTTCTACTACACAGAGCGGATGTACAGACATATTTTAGTATTATCTAAGGTGAGGAACCTAAGTACAAGTGATTTTTAATAAGCTTTTGAAAGTTTACAGACCTGAGCAGCATTTCTTTTCACTATTGCTAACAGTTTTGCATTATAGAGCACATCCAACTCAAATCAGGTAATGAAGGTTTTTACTTCATTCCTTTTGATGAAGCAGGGAGTTGAAAACATAAGATTTTAAGTAAAGCTTTTCTTATTAAAAAAAAACCAAACCAGAAATAGAAAATTTTACCAACCATTGTTCTTTGCTTTAATGACCTCATCTCTCCAAAATAAAAACTACATAAAGAAAAGAATGACTGCTTTTTTCTTACTAATAATGTGAGAGCCTACATAATACACATTCAGTCATATTCAGTGTCCTCTTAAAAAATCTAAGATACTTACGGAGTCCAAACCTTCGGAAAGGCAGCAATTTCTTCTGGTGTATATTCATCTAACCTCTTGGGGACTGCACGTGGCTGAGGAATCTCTTGTAGAAGGTTCTTCTCTATATCTTCTGGAATAACCTGAGACAGGTGAGAATAGTCTTAACTACTTGACTGTTTAACAAACACCACTGCCCACAATGCCATACCAAAATTTGTCACTAGTACTGCGTTCTTCATGCTGTGTTTGACCTAAATACACCAATCTCATATCTCGAATCTCTGTGAAATAATATGGAAAACAACCAACTACACATAAATTAAAAAAAAACAGTTTGATTTTTGTTTTAATTTACTTGCTTATGACATGAGTGCTATTGCTAACACTCCCTCTTTACCTCAATGTAACACAAAGATGAAAATGTAACTGCATGGCTACTCACATCTTCAGGGAACAGGTGTAACCTCTGCATCAGAGTTCTTCTCTGAAGGTTTTTTGGAAGCATTCTATAAACAGCCAGTTTAACAATCTGAGGAAAGGTAACATAGTAACAAATAATCAGGGAGGTTACTGATAACATGAAATAGGTTTACTGTGTTTCCATTTGTCCACTCTGTTCATCATTCAAGCTCTTAGTCATCTTTCAGGCTGAGGAATTCTGGCACCACATTCTGAAAGAGCTCCAGACCTAAATTTTATAAAAAGAAATACTTACTCCTCGTCATATAAACACTTATTTTAAGAGCCATGTAGAAAGTTTCAGCTTAGAAAGATAAGAGCTATATTTAGCATTTTTTGTGGATTACTGCATATGATCATTCAACTTCAAAGAATTAAGAAGCTTGTGGTATATTTTATTGTGCATTTACATACACATATTGTTTATGAAAAAAAAAAGCTTCAACACATTTCCCAAGTGCTCCCAGCAACTAGTTTAACAGTGTAATTTGCTGTGTTAAAACACTTTTATAATTAATGTTTTGTACCTTAAGCAAAGCTGACATACCAAAACACTGCATTATGAACTTACTACTTATATTTATAGCCCTTGCTATTAGTTCCAGATAAACAACCTCACTTCTAAACATCAGGAACGAATAGAATTTGTATATCTACTCTAGATGATACTCATTGTAAAGTAAACAAATTTCAACAGGATTTTCTCTTGGACTCCAGCAAAGATGCCTTTTATTTAAATACAAAACACATTGTCATGGACTTCATCCAGAAGGGGAACATTTGTAAATGTAAAACAATGCACACAACTGTAGGAGACAAAAAAGGTTTCATAAAGGACAGCAAAGCAAGATCCACGTGCAATTTTGTAAGTAAAATGTTTGCCCCAGGACACCCAGATATAAACTAGCTCCAAATCAGAAACTACACTGGCATGCTTAGTGCGGCATCCATCTCAAGCTGATAAACCACACTGAAATGCAGGGCACTAAGCACAAACAAATTCACAGGCACCTGGATATTTTCCAAAGTGTATTGAGCAAAATAACTTCTTTTTATAAAATTAACTAAAGGAATTCAATTGAAATTTTAGAGATAATCACAGAGTTCCCAGGTTGAACCACATTAAGATAAGATTTTCAGGTGTTATGCAGCCAGTACCATAAATCTGTGGACAAATACAAAAAATCAAGATGACTGGACAAATATAGCAGGTTATGCAGTTTAATATACAGTTTAGATACCTTCACTAATAAAAAATAATAAGTATGTATTAAAAATCAAAGATGAAAACGAATGCTTTTTAGGGATAAAAATTATTCATGCTTGTAGAGCAGACTATAATTTATTTAGGTCAGTATACTATGTGTCCTGTCACTACAGGTCTTGATAAAAGGTCTGTCCCCATCTTTTTTGTAAGCCCCCTTTATATCCTTGAAAGGCCCACAATAAGCTCTCCCCAGAGTCTTTTCTTCTCTAGGTTGAATGACTCCAACTTTTTCAATCTCTCCTCATAGGAGGGGTGTTCCATCCTTCCTATCAATTTTGTGGTCCTCCTCTAGATCTGTTCCAACATGTCCATGCCTTTCCTGTGCTGGGGGCCCCAGAGCTGGACATGGTGCTCCAGGTGGGGCCTCAGCAGAGTGGAGTGGAGGGGGAGAATCACTTCCCTCACCCTGCTGGCCACACTGCTTTCAAAGCAGCCCAGGATTCTGATTTACTGCAAGGTCATTAGTCCAACTACAGAACAGAAGGCTAAACAGGGAGCCAGGACATAGAAGGTAGTGCTGGAAAAATTACTTCTTTGTAACTTCTGCCTCAAAGACTATTATACAAGCCTAAATAAATCCAAACCTAGCTACTGGAAAGACCAAATTTACATCCAACTTTTTGCCCAAAATTCTGCCTACAGCCACAACTTCACTTTCACTGCTGTAGTGTCATGTCAAAGAAATCAGTAAAGCATTAAGTGAAGTTGTACAGACTGTTTTCGCACCTTGAGTAAGGTTGCGAAAGGCAGATCCAACCAGCAATACTTGCAAGGTGTTAAGTAAGGGCTCTTCTGTCACCTGAACATGCTCAAGTTTTGCTAAAAATAAACCAACCCTAAATAAAAAAGTATGGAATTGCAAATCTGCTACTGAACTCATGTGAAACACAAACCCAGATTCAAGGCTTCCTGAAAACACACATCAGAACATGTTTCTTTCAGGAATTAACAATAAAATCCCCTTTTTTACATACTTGTAATACACTTCTAATAAAAGACAAATCTTACTGCTTTCTATGTCATTATGCTTACTTCAAGCTATTAAAATAGCAAGAGTTTAATTTTACATGAAAGTTAAAAAAGCTAATGATTTCTGTGGAATTTCAGACTGGCAGAGAGGTCTACCCACCCACAGGTCTCACTGCAACCTTGATCTCACTTTGAAATTGATTAGCACAACTTAACAGTTTATTCAGTTATTCACTCTCACTGCCTCCTCCCCCACTACTTTATCTTTAGTACTAGCAATGTGTAGAATTCCATATCCTCATAAATACTTACTCCAAAAGACCATGACACTTTCTCCATCAGGTAAAGACATCCACCATCAAAAGTACACAGCCACACCAGTATTAGTATTTGGGGATTTTTATACTACTGGAATGCTGTTTGCACCAGATTTTTTTTTTAATTACAAAGTTACCACTGGCTCTAATTGCAATTGTCATCTTGAATATCGCAATACCTTTTTTTCCATCTTGGCTACTTTATACACTCACAGCATAGACATGCTCTTAATAACACAGTTATATGACATTATTAATTTAGTTTCCAATTTAAAGGGCTATTTAGAAGGAAAGGAATCTGAAGGCAGCTCTATTAAAACTCTTGCACTTTCAGTCCATTACAACACATTAATACATTTTATGAGTACAAAAAAATTAAAATGCATTTATTTGAAACACTGTGAGTCCTAAACATTTCAATTTTTGTGACAAGCTTTGGCTTATGTGCAGCTTGTAGACTATGTCTGATGGAGACAAGTTCTGAGAAAGATTCTTTGCCAGATAAAACATTCTTTAAAGATGGAAATCAACAGAGCAATACCACTCCTAGTACTGAGAAGCACAAAATAACTGGCTGAATTTCCAGAAGAAAGTCTACCCTAACAGCTGAATTAAGTCCAGTCATCAACAGGAAGCAACTCTAGAACATGGGAAGGACACAGTCCTCCAGAGAAAACAAAGTGATTAATTACAATGCATTCCAAAATAACCGTGGAAGAATTTCAAGAGATACAGCAGTTACTTTGAGGTTCAGTTTGATACCACATCTTCCTTCCACCAGTCCATGGTTTTCAGTTCTGTATACAATATTGTTCTTTTCACCCACACCTTATAAAATATAACACAAGTAGTACAACTTGTACAAGCAAGAGTGAATGTACTCAATATTGCTGTAAGAATAATTTGGTCACAGACAAATTAAATTTCCATGCACATGCATGTCATTGCGCTTTCCACTGCTGCTTTCCATTTAACAAAAATGGAGAAGTTTAATGTTTTCTTAGAATTATTAACTTAACGAATGGATTAAGACTTTTTAATACTACCGTTTATTTTTGTGTACTATGAAGAAAATGACCAAGTTAGCTCTAAGACTTACTCAGATCACCTAGAGGTTTCAAGATAACATGCTTCAAGACAGCATGTTCTCCTCCCCATGCAAAACAAACTTGTATGCCTACTAATCCAGTCTTTGAAGTTTTGTTCTACCTAATTAAAAAACATTACTCTCTTGTAATAGGGAGCACTTCTAGTGTTTCAGAGACTGACTTCTAGCATGTACATATTATTCTATCAACTATCCCTTACTAATGCAAACAAAATAGGTTCTCAACAGCAAGATTTAACTGTGATTTCTATCTGAGCTCTTCTTCAAAAGACCATTATTACGCAGATATAATGGCAAGTCTATACGTGCAAGCAGTTGCTAAAGGGCATTCAAAAGGAGAATTAGAACATTTTAAACCTCTTCACATCAGTGCCAGCAGCTGAACAAACCAAAACCCGGACACCCCTGGAGGCTCCCTCCCAGCACATTTCCATTGAGCTACTCTGCTTCACTTAATAATCTTCCCTAGCAGGTAACATTCATTCTGAAAAATTACTGCCCATCATTTTTCTGTCACAGGCAATACAGCCTCTGAATACTGCAAAGGTTAATCCTTTCACTGAGCATTTGGTCTCAACCAAACGTAATTTCTTCTTTTTCTTTTCTGGGGTCAAGTTTCTGATGCAGCCAGAAAAAAAAATTAGGCTGAGTTTTGCCTATCTTTCAAATGACAAATCAAAGAAAAATTGATTGAAAACTTTGTCCTCACAGGATTACTATCTACTTCTGCAGATTAGATCTGACAACATTATTTTGCAGGCATTTAAATGAAATTCCTGCCAAGAATTTTTTTCAAGTAATCTTTGCTCCCTCTCAAACCCGAGATTTAAAACTACATCTTTTAATCTTTCTGTATCCACTACCTAGAAGTCTAATTTTGAAAGTGCTGGTCTCATGCCAATCAGCAGTTTTCCATCTAAATAAAATTTTTGCAAGTTTTATTAAAAAAGTCAAGAAAATCCCAAAACTCTATGCATTCCAAACATCTACACCTCAAACCCAAAGTTTTACCCGTTTCCTTTATTTTCAAAACGTTGTCCTGGCAAAGAAAACATGCCAAACCATTCAATCAGATTTTTTTTTAGCAACCTCCAATGGAAACTAATGTTGCCTGCCTACTTATATCCTAAGAGATTATTGCTGCCATACAGAATGTTAGTATTATATTAAACCGAAGAACAGAGTGGCTGTTTTGAACTACAGCAACAAAGTTTCATGGGGCACCTAAAGAACATATTTAATAGTTTTGCTTATGGGTGGTCCAAGAATTAACATTCAATCTAAGTCAGAGAAATGTGAACAGGCTGTTTTTTTTTCTTAAATAAGCACTTCTTAAAGTAGCCCAGCCAACTTCATTAGATGAGTTCTACTCTCTGCTATTTTGAAGAAGAGCAAACAACTGAAAACACTAGAAATTTTAGACAGATTCAGAGACATTCCCCTCCTCATGTCTCCCCAATGAACTCACAAGTATTTAAGGTAAAAATGTGCTGGACTACATACTTTTGCTATCTTTTTGTTAGCACACTAATTTTCACCCTTGCATAAACGCGAATTTTTCTGAAGTGCTGAAAAACTTGGCAAAATGAACAAGGAACATTAAGTTAAGCTCTGTACGAAACATGAAGTATGCAGACTTCTTTCTGCATTCACTGTCCATTATTAACATGAAAGATACTTAGCAATGGTAAAAAAAAAGTAGTCTTTTTCTAATCTCAGGTACAAAATCATACATCAGAAATCAGATACATATGACTGGACAGGTGAGGATTTTTTATCCCTTTCAACAAAGAAGAGAAGTCATGGATACAAACAGTTGCCATAGGAAGCTTCCAAGACCTGTCTGGATAAATCCCCAGCAGTTTTATCTGACTTATAGTTGATACTGCTTCGAGTAGGAAGCTGGACTAGAGATTTCCTCAGATCCTCTTCAATCTGGATCATCCTATGGCCCTCTGAAAAAAGGCACATGTAAATTCAAATTCAGCACAATCCCTCTGAAGCACTAACTACCACCTGCAAGGAACATAAAGCTCCAAAATTAGTAAGATAGATACAATGAGGTCAGCCCCTATGAAGTGAGAATATCACTTAACCTTGGTGGCACTTTAGGAAGGAGCTACAGTAACCTTGTCTAAATTCTGACAACTATACTTATGGCTTTCAGCCTCCCATCTAAACATAAACTAAAGCACTTTACATCAAATTACTCATTATAATCTTTTAAACTAGCCATTAGCTGTGAAGCAGGTTTTCCTAAAACACTCTGTATACTAGAAACAAAACTAACAGAAAAATATTTATCTTGGGGATTTGCATGTTTGAATTGAGATAGATGTAAGTAAAGACAGTGCTAAGTATTCCTGCAGTCCTACTATATACACACACACTCGGGAAGTCTTATATAAACTAAAATAGTCTAATCCATTGCAAAATCTCTATGTAGCACCATGGAAGTATACATCATCTTTTCCTTGGAAGGAGTCTCTTCCATTAATTTAGTGCCTTAATTTCTGTAACAGCACTATTTCCAAAAGCAATGATGACTCATCCAATGAAGCACTACCAGGATAAATTAGCAGGAGACAGTTAAGTCCAAGGGCAGAGAAAGAGCAGCAGCCTCCAGAATGAAAGTAACACTTTACAGAATGAAGATTCAGATGCAACAGGAAGATACAGCCTGCTTCCTACAATCTTCCTAATTCCACTGGCTTCACAGGAACTGAATTTAATGTGATTAAAAGAGAAAGGAAGAGAAATAAAATTATTTAAAAGTCTCCATAATAACTATGTGTCATTTAGATTATTATTTGAAGGTGCATATGTTACTTAGGCTGACATTGTTCTCTTTACAGTACTACTTTTTCAGGTTTTAACAGCTAGTTCTAAAAATAAAACCTGTTAATAAAACATCATCATAATTTCCATTTTTGTCATATCCCAATGCATTTCACACCAATACGATTCAACTAGTACACAAGTGTTTCTAGCCATACAAACCCATTACAGCTACACAAACAGAATGAATCTTGCCAAATTACCACCCACTACTACTAATTATGACAAAAACATGTCTGAGATATCTTTATGAGAGAGGCAACTGAATGCTTCATCTTCAATAGAATGACAGAGTTAATTGCTGAAGATTCTCTACCATTGTATTAAAAAAAACAGTGTCTGCTGCTAAATTAGACCAAGACTTGAGCCACATCACCATTTGCTGAGCCTTTGTCCAACATGCTTTAGTTTTTGGCAATGCATTTAATCCTCTTCTGTTTGCAGAGAAATTAATCTATGAGTCTGGCAATAAAAGAGGTATTTCAGAATGAATGCCAGAAGGTAATTTAGAGAACATCCAATTCTCATGCCCTAACAAGTTGTGTTTTACTGCCTCCCAGTGCTCAGCACCTGCCTGAAGCTCAAATGAAATAGATTGAAGAATCCATTTTAGACATGGAACTATCAGTAAATTCCCAAAGGAATTACAACTACCTTAGAGGCTGTTTGCAAAAGCACTTGTTTTGAAAAATTCTAGACAGAACATTATATGGAAATGTAGGATTTAGCTTCATTTTATTTAAAGAAGTTGTGATAGTAAAACCAGAAACCAGGCAAATTCATGTGGTGGACCACTTTTTCATTGAGTATTTGCACTTATAAAAGGCAGACTTGGGACAAACCAGGATTTAGAAATAATTGGTAAAACCCATGAATTCTACAGCAGACAAGATTTCTCTAGGTAAAGGAAGAAACACTTCAATATTTTATACATAAAGTGACCCAAACAAAAGCATTTCGAAGTCAAAACCAAACATAAATATCTATTAATCAGTACAAACACATGAACATTGCATATGAGAATATACAATAGTCTAACACAGACAGTAAATAGGCTTATGTTCAACATAATTTCCATTTCTTTCGCAGACCATGAACACACAGTATTGCAGAAAAGATTCAAGAAACCATCATCACTTAAAACCTACCACTGAATTTCACTGGGAAAAAGAGGCAGATGCACTTTTTAACTTTTTTAAGATTAGCATAATTCTTGCTGACTCTTAAAAAAGCAGTGGGGTCATTAAGCTCAAATACAGCTTAGCTCACTCAAACTGGAGGCAGTTCACTTATGAGAAAGGTCAGACCCTTGAAACTAAAAGGAAGAAAATAAGTGAAAAATCAGTGAAGCAAACAAGTTTGATTTGCTCCTTTGGACAGAATGGAAGAATGACAAAAATACACAAGTTACAATCTAACCCTGAAAACATGGTTTACAAAAATGGTGTCACAAGCCAAGCTTCTACAAACCACTAGTAGAATGTTTGTAATTTAACTTTAGATATGCAGGTAATTGATCCCATTTGTTTAGGGGAACTAATTAACTGGAAACCAACAAGTTTCACAAATGAAATAGAAGAAGGGAAAAACACTTACAGCAGTTGGATCCTTCAAATGGAGCTGAGTTGCTGTCACTTGTTTGAAACCACCAGGATAACTAGAAAAATGAAACAAACATACAAGCTTCATTCTACACGTTCAAGCACGATATTAACATAAGTATCACTACATCTTGAACAATGGTGTAATGTTATTATAGGCCTTCAAAAAAGGAAGTTGTTCCCATGAGCACAAAACCTGTATTTTATTTATCCTGTCAATTATCTAATTTCAACACCATTTGTGCTTTCTTATTTATGCACTTGAGTATAAAATTATTGTGCTTCACAAGCAGATGGATATGTTTTTAAAACTGCTTATTAAATATACCATGAATACAACAGGAATAAGATATGCAGAACTCTGAAATACTTCCAGATAATCAAGATTCACAACCAGTCTGTGGCTGACATAAGAGACATCCATTTTGAACTGTATTTATTATTTTCTTGCTATTCTAAATAAACCTTAGCAAGACTTGGCATATCTACAGTTATAAAATTTTAATTTTACTGCAATGGATCCATCTTTCTAAAGCCTATATGACATGCTGAAGCTGCACTAATTCACATCTCTGCATAAGCTTTAAATGAATGATAGCATGGAGTAAGAAATTACATGGAAGTCAGGTAATGCTAGGTTTCATTTTGATTGAATTACATTATTAGGAATCAGCCTAAGTGAAATGCAAATAGGCCCAGCATCATGAAGACATGTCCACTGATATGCATGGACTTAAGTATTAGTTTTAAGTGTACAGTTCTTCTTACTTATTAAAAACCAACTTAGGCACTTAAGCAAGTGCTTTAACATACATGTTAAGTTTTTAGAGAAAATTTTAGGTCATAGGGGAGATGGAGACAAAAAAAAGCACGCAATTTCCATCACCTCTGAACATGAATTTCTCAGCAAGTCAGCAATTTCAGGATTGCACCTCTAGCACTACAAAATCAGTGTGATTTATTCATCTCTCAACAGGATACATTGTGACACTCAGGGATTATTATGTATTAGTATCACTGCATAAAATAGGACCATTGAATTGATCATGGATACCCTGTCTGTAGTTGATTATTGCACTCTCCACTGTAAACAAGTCATGTCTGCTAGAATAATATATTTTAAACTACTGTACATAACAATGTACTGTGCATCACTACAGCTTGAGAGCATTTCATTTTTTAATTGTTCTTCCAACTTTTTTTCATCCTCTGATTCAATATTTACTCTTAGGTAAATAGGTCCTGGTAGGATTAGGTAATTAAAGTTGGTGATTTTATATATATATATATATATAATGTGTAGTTCCAATACAAATATCTTCTATTACACAGTAAACAGAATAGTCCAGATCACTGGGTCCAGAGGTTAACACAAGACACAACCTCACTCACCAAATCTGTTAACTTATTCAATTGTTCTGACTACTTTTGAATTAGATTATTTCCCTAAAAAAACCCAACAAAAATAAAAAAATAAAAAGGCGGAGAAAGCTTTACACCATTTAAAACATAATAACACATGCAAATAAACAAACAAAAAAAAAATCCCCTAAAAATTAGAGCAGGAATTCCCTTTTAAAGCAATATGCTAAAAAAGACTTCAACTATTAAGAAAATATGACATGAAATTTACCACAAGCTCATTACCACAAGCTTTATTTACTATAAAGCTTACCCAGTATGTGAAGAATATACTTTCTGTTCCCATTTGTTACCAGAGAAGGCAATATGTTTTGTATTTATTATGACAACATGATCTCCACAGTCATCTGCAAGGTAGAAGTAAGTGGAAGATGTTAAAGAAAACCACAGAGGGAATTAATCAAAGTAACAACTATTACGTGTGCAATACATGCAGAGTAGCATATAAATACACCTTCCAAAAACCTGAAATTTAAAAATCTGAGCTTTTCAAGTTGCACCATCCAAACCAGCACTTAAATACCAACCTTAATTACTATTTTTAAGACTACCAGGTTAGAAGGCAGGTAAGCAGGTAGAATACCATCAGGCCAGATAACTAAACCATTGCAATTATTCAGCTAAGATCTGGAAATCTGGCTTACAGGCAAATTTCTATTCTATTCAACACATTATGCTGCCTATGCACCTACATTAAAAAAAAAACAAACAAACAAAAAAAAACCAGGAAAAAAAGGTTAGTTCCAAATGATACTAAATTTTTTTTTTTTTTTTTACTTTCTCATAAAAACAGTATCTGTGTTTACTGAAGGACTGAACATTTTGGGTAAGTAAAATACTTCTATTAAGTAGTTACACTCTCAGGCTAAATATATAAAACAAACAAAAATATTGCATTGAGGGAAGTGGTAGAGGGAAAAAGCCCTAAAACCACCACCCCCTACAGCTCTGTTGGGAAAAACCCCACATTTTAATCTATCAAACGGAAGCAAATATACATGTATGTTTAGAGCTATATCAGCAACTTTAACATCAAAAGTTCTTTAAGTGCAAGGTTTATAATCTATTACCAACACCCTGCCAGAAACAGGGTTGGTTTAATAAGGTTTCTGCTGTAATAAAGTGCTTGCAAAACCTCTATTATCTCAAAAATATTACATAAATAGGAGAAAAGATGTAGATGTTAATTTCAGAAGTAATGATCTTGATCAGCTGTATAAGCTGGAATCACCAATTCAACTGAAGTGAAAATGATTTCTCCAAAGTTCAGCCTCATTTGCATCACCACATTAGAACACAAGTATTTGAAGAGGCTCACCTGATTAAAACATTTTTGAGTAGGTAACAAAACAGCTATACAAAGCAGGGTTTAAATTGACCAAGAATTTTTTATAGGTGCATGTAATTAATCAAAGTTTCACACCTTAAGTGTTTTATTATTTTTAATCTTGTATTCTTTTAATGCTCCAATTTCAATTACAGCTGAAATGCAAATGCATTTTACATATCTTTATTGCTGCAGCCTTTCACTGCTGACAGTTCAGTTCTAAAAACACTGTATGTCTTCATAAATATCAGGGAACTGACACTGGGTCAGTTCCCAAGGACTTTGTGACTTTTTGATGTTTTGGTTAGGAAGATGACACAATAAGCTCATCTTAAGGAAATTTCTGCCAACAGTTTTCCACTTGCATGAACACTGAATTCACAAAAACCAAATTAAAAACTAAACAGTAAAATAATCTTCCTGATATTATTCTGTCCAGGGACCTGGTATCTCACAGACACTAAAATATTTGTTAGTTCAAAAAAAAGAAAAAAAAAAGCAAAAGAAGCATCAAGTACATAAACCACAAGTTCCTGCATACTTTGCTCTCCTAAATGTCTCAGTAGCAGTAACCAACCAATTGGTGTCAACATGTGTAAAGCAATTAGCACAGATTTACAGAACATTTTAAACAAAATGAAGTTATCCTTGAAATACTTCCCAAGACTTAATAACTTCACAGACATAAAAGTACCAAAGCTCTTTTGCACAGGGTCACCAAAGCATTTTCATCTCAGCATCTGCTTTATTTCTCAAGACAGCCTTAAGTCTCCAGTGACACCTTGTGGATGCAACAAAATTTGCAACAGCAGAACTCTGACATTTAAAGGTCTTTACAACATCCTACATCTTTACAACAATCCTACCTCCTAATGTGAAATAGATCGTGTATAATTTTACTACGTACACTTCAACATGTATGAGCCAACTTCAAGGCTTCCTTTAAGTTTCAGTAATGTCTCTGGAAAAATTTGCATGGGTACTACAGGAAACATTGTACCAGTGGTGTGAAAGATCACCTTTTTATTATTTATAAAATGCTCATCCCCATGAAACAGGCACTACAGCATTACAGGTAATGAACAGGATTACAGATGCATCTTTATAGCTGAATCTCTAATTTGCAGAAAAACAAAATGATGGTTTTGCTTAAACAAGATACCTTTCAACAATGATTGTCACCCATTTAAGGACAGATCCCAGCCTCCTCATCACAGAATGTAAGGCAGAAGGGGCCTTTGAAGGTCATGTCAAAAATACCCAGTGCTCAAAGCAGGACCAGCTTCTGAAAATCTCCAAGATGGAGACTTCACCACCTCTTGGACAACGACTTCCCACTACTCTCACAGTAAAAAATATCTTATCTGATGTTCAGAGTATCCTGGGTTTCAGTTTGTGCCCATTGCCTCATGAAAACAGGACTCTTTGGTATCTTATTCAGAATGAAGCACTCCAAGACTGTGGTCCTGGACACCTACTGAAAGGAAGCACTCAGATATTTCTTTATGTGCACTATGAACTAAATCTTTACATTTAAGAGCAACAAAACATGTTCTGAGGTTTTTTAAAAAATGAAAGAAGAACCCACTGTAATTCAGTTACCCAAAATGAATTACAAATTCCTAACATCCTTTATAGGTATTGGTAAAGAAACAGCATTAGGTTGTGGAGGGGTATGATGGAAAAAATATGAAAGAAAACCAATTAATTTTTAATTTATAAACAATTGACAAATGTAATCTTTTATATCAGGTTTGATTTTAAAACTGAAATTGGAAGAAACATGCATGTTGAAGAAAAGCAAATTTGCTTTCATCCATTGCAATACTCACTTAGTGCATGATAAATAGGTTTATGTCTGCCTTCGAGTCTGATCACAGTGGCAGCTGCTATTTTTCCTGGGGGTTGCATCTTTGCGTCGAGGAGGTACCAGGCTCTACCAAAAGTAGCCCATTGCTGAAAAGAAAGAGTCAGTACTCATCACAGGGAAAGCTCACATTGCCTCATGATCTGTCTTCCTCAATTAAATCAACACTTCTTTTACATCCAAAAATACTAGAAGGAATACTGATATGCAGCACCACCCCCTTCAAACCCCCTTTAAAAGGACGGAGCACTGCGCTACACTGCAGCGCGATGTACATGGATAACACCGCTGACAGGTTACCGGCCCTGAGGGCTTTGTTTCAAAAGTGTAGGTCTGCTGCAAGCTTCCATTACCGCTCCTTGAACCGTAACATCGCTGCGGATATTGAAGGGCCAAGGTCTCCTTCCGTCCCGGCGAAGGGCACGGCTCCCCACACGCAGCTTTCGGACGGCGCACAGCCGGAGCCGCGGCTCTCCCGGCCCCCAGGCGCGTCGCACGCAGCGGTTCCTGCCAGCGGCCCCCTCGGGCCCGACACCGGGGGCAGCCCCGGGGCGCTCCCCTGGGCGCCTGCGGATCCTCCGTGCCCGCCCGCTCCCTCCCGGCCCCGGGCCCTGTCCCGGAGGCAGCGAAGGCCCCGCACGGCCCGCGGGGGAGGCCGCGCTCACCTGGGCCGCCCTGCTGTAACTCGCCATGCCGCGGGGCGCGCAGGGAGCGCCGCGCCGGGGCCGCGGGAAGCGGAAGCGCTGCGCTGCGGAGGGCGGCGCCCGGGCGGCAGCGCGGGACCTTCGGAGCGGCGCCCGCCGCGGTCCCGGGCGGCCATGGACCGCTACGTGCTGCTCCTGAGCTGGGGCGAGCGCAGGGCCGAGGGCGGGCCCGCGGCAGCGACCGCCGCAGGTACCGCGGGGGACGGGGCTGGGGCCGCGGGCCCGGCGAGAGCTGGGCCGGGGCGGGCGGGCGCTGTTCTGGCGGCCGCGGGGCTCTCCTGGCTCCCGCCTCCCTAAACACCCCTTTGCTTTCAGGCTGAGAGTCTTTGGTGCCTTTAACCTGCAGAAACTTCAGGGGGGCTCCTGCTTTATTGCGGTGATGCCATGTAACTCCGTAATGCGTTCCTGAGCGTGACTTAAAGGAGAACTTAGTAAAATTTGTGTTTTTAAACTGCATATCTGCAGGTGATAGTTCTGTTAAAAACCCCAACCAACTCGCTTCTCCCCTAAATTCACTTTCCGATCACACTGAACTTTATACTGTATTTGCAATAAAGTAAGATTGAACTACCATAATTCAGTAATTTTAATTATTTTCTTTTTTAGCTGGGACTGCTGCACACATGTATCAGTTCCTGAAAGAAAATTATAATGCATCTATAAATGCAGATGTGAGCATATTCCCAGGTAAATATGGCAATGCACACTGAGGTAGGGCAAATGCTGTCGAAGAATTGGCCTACACATGTTCTGTTCGGGGAAACAAGTCAGAAATTTAAGTAAACCCAGTTGCTGTGGTATGGGCCTGTTCCTGCTGCTGCTGTTTCTGTGGAGAAACTGACATCATTTCAGCAGCGAAGGTGTCAGGAGATGATTACATTGATTGGCTGTGAGAAATGAAGGGGAAGGGTTTTGAAGAGTTGACAAATTTCACTCCAGTTGAGCAAGGAAGAGTAGGAAAGGGCTTGTTTCTCAAGTCAGTGGGAAGCGGGATATTTTAATTACTCCTATAATGTCTTCTGATTTTTTCAATAGAAACAATAGTTGTCTGTTGGGTAACAATTCAGAACATTCATCTATAAAATTAAATCATTTTTTCACCTTAGAAGAGATGTCTTAAGGTCTGATTTAGTACTTTTAGGGGCTGCTTGTTTGTGTTTTGTTGTTTTGGGTTTTTTTAATCCAAAAGATGCTTTCTTAGTTCTTTACTTGGTTTGGATATCTACTGCTATAAGCTCATCTTGTCACAGATGTCATATAATTGGGATTTATGTGGGAAAATCACTATAAGGTCTTAAAATTCATGGAGCAGGGAGTTCTGCACTCTTTATTGCATAGAAATGTTGATAGAGCATCTCATTTTGTGAATTCTAAATCATATTTATGAAAGCTGTTGTTTAGTTCAGGTCTGATACAGATTGTGCAAAGGGAAAGCAATATTACTCAGAACAAAGAAGAGGTCAAATGTTTTCTTACTTACTAACAGTCAGAGGGTCAGTAATAGACACTTGCCAAGACACTTACCTACACCTTAATATATTTAGAGCTTAATTACGGTGCCAAAGGGAAGTAGAACTCAAGCAATTCTTGCACATAAAATGACTTACAGAGTCTTTTAAACAGAGGTGTTCATTATAATAGGAAGAATAGATTGTAGTGAATTGGTTAATTTAAATAATTGTTTTATCTCTTTGCAGCTTGCTCAGTGGCTGGTATTCCAAGTGCAAAGAAATGGTATTTTGCAAGTCATGTCATTTGTGGTTATTATCAGGTAAGACAAACTTTTTTAGAGTATAAGTTCTTCAATCATTTGCCTGACTGTAGAACAAGCTAAAACTGTGATGTTCAAAACTCTTTTTGCTTATTTAAATATTTTTGTTTGATTAGTTCTGCAGTTCTGACTGGGAGGAAATAAATGTTGACACACAGAAAAATGAAGACTCTTACCAAGCAAGCATTGATGAGAGCCTGGGAACCACACAAAATTTTGAGGAAGATGACAGTAACAGTCAGGAATCACTGTCTCTGACTGAGTATGTGTATGATTATTTTTATTTAAAGAACAGTGATCTGACATTAACTGGGAAGACCCCAGGGGATCAAGAAAGTTTAACAAGTGAGAGTTACTACCAAAGCAAGAGTTAATTACGAACAATCCCCTACTAGTACTGATAATACTTTTATTCTGTTTAGCATAGCTTTAATTTTTTTACAGATGATTTTTATAGGATAACAGAACAGTTTCCTAACAGCTAATTACTCTTGAATCCTACTTCCAGTTTTACTTCAGATTATTTTGATGTCATTAGGCCTACTTCTGTCTTAGTAAAAGAGGAGATGATTTCTCATAGCCTAGGTATGTTTATGCAGAGTTTTAAAGATGTAAGATACATCAGGTAACGTTTTGTTCTTCATTTTTAGTATTTATGATGAAGCTGCTGAAAGTCTGCATCAATTAGCTGATAAATTGCCTGCCCCAGGTAATCTGTCTTTAAAAACCAATCTCATTGGAGTTTATCTTGTTAGTTACTGATCTAAAAGCTCATCTGGTAAAAGCATGGTGAATGGAAAAGTTCAGAGAACGTTAGTTTGGTAGCTGAATTAACTTAATGTAGCTCTTGAAGGTAGTTTAGGAACTTGAGCATGATTGGCATTGCAGATCAGCTGGAGGACTAGTTTGCTGCTTGTTTCTTTGGCAGGCTGTAGTTCAGTAGAGTTTAAAATAGCTATTTATATAATAAATTTATCCATCTGAAATGGCACCAAAGTAATCATAGACAGTAAGCAATACAAAACTCAACACAGGAAATTTCTTATTTTAAAAAGAAGAAGATGTTGATATCAGGTTACAGTTACATCTGATTTGACAGCTGTTTGCTTGTGAGCCAAAAAGATGAGAGGGAAAATACATCACAACTGTTGGACTGGGATTTTGTAAACTGGAGATACCGATCACCTTGCATGTTAGGGTTATATAATATTGCAGCAGTTGATTTGGAATAACAAAGGAACTAAAGAAGAGTGAAAAATAGCAGCTTGGAGTCTTAAAGGTAGGAAAAGGGCATGGCTTAGTTGTACAAGAGACAAATCTCATCTGTCAGTGCTGAGTGAGAGAGGAGAAAGGGACAGAACCACTCTCAGAGAGGGAATGGTGAAATATTTTGTGTTCATCTAAGAGGAGCAGCAAGAGATGAGCTAAAATGTGTGAAAAGTGTTTTAAATCTTTAAGTTACTGGTTTTAGTGCAATCAATGATAACCAACATTATTCTATCTTCAAATGACTGAAAAATTTACTGAATCATGATATTTGAGTCATACACAACTATTTTATAGGCAGAGCAACGGTTGATGTAATCCTGCAGGCTGTTGAATGTGATGGACCCAAGTTAAAGGACTGCTTACCTGCTATTGGTGCCCTGAAACACCTGAGAGAGTGGCACTCTGCACAGATCACTATTGCAGCAAGTGATGCTAAAGGGTATGGCATTTATTTCAGGGCTAAATCAAGGTTACTTCTGCTATGTTAGCATAGATCAGTGGCTTGAAATAAAAACAGCATGTTGAGTACTTTATATGTACACTTTGAAAATACATAAATTAGTTGTGTTATTGTATGAAGGGAGGAATTACTCATCCTGATTTATTGTAAATGCATGTCCTAACCAGAGAAGCAGGCAAAAAAGCCAGTCCTCTGCACTTCTTGTTTTCTGTGGGAGCAAAGATTTTCCCTTTCCATGGATTCAGTGTGCATACAATGTTTTCATGTTGTATTATGCTTTGGGATAACTTGTTGATTGTAGTTTTTTATTTAAAAATAAAGCCATACTACTGCTGATTTTACTTTAAATTTTATATTGCCTTTGGTGTTACTTTTCAGGGAGGAAAAGTAGAGTGCCTCATTTGTCCCTTTTGAAAAACGAGTATAAATGCTCTATTACTTCTGTATGTTTTTCAAGATTCTGTTAATATGAAGAGTTACTGAGTTATTAATTCAAGTTGAAGTTAATTCCAGCAATTTACTGTCCTCTTCTAATTCACATATAAAGGCCATGATATATCTCTCCATATAAACCACAGTGATTTGGGGTTTTTATCCCCAAGTGATATGATATAAAGTGATATGAAGTGAATGATTGTATGGATACTGAACAACTTGGCAATGTCTCCACTTTCCTTCCCCTCAATGCCCAAGTGATTGAAATTTGCTTCATAGAATACATGGTTAAGCTTAATCCTAAATTAATAAAACTGTTTAAAAAGGTGAATGTTCAGTCCTTGGATAGAATAAGCAATATATCTACTATACAGTATTTCCTGAGGTATGTGGAGGATGAGAAAGTTCTCAGTGGCTTCCATGAACACTCGATCTCAGTGCTCATCGATATCATCTTGTGGAACCAGCTTTTGACTGAAGAACTTTTTTCTGCTGACTGTTATGTAAAATGAGATTATTTGGGTATACAAGATCTCTGATGAAAGATATTTCAGTTATTCTTCCTGTTCTGTTGATGGTGCTGATTTCCCTTAGAAGACAGACCGCCAGCAGAACCCACAGACACCAGCTGTTCTCTCTTGTTGAATTTGGATAATGCTTGTGCTGCAGTCATATCTCCATTTAGAGGGTTAACTACAAACCATCTGGACAGACCAGTGATAGCCCCACTAATGGCTGCCAGGCTTTGCTGCAGCTTCTAGCACCCAACATTACTACGCTGTGCTTGCAGCTTGCTATTGCCAGTCCTATTTGATGTCAAAGTTCTTTGCTGTCACTTTCATGGAGCATATTAACAACTTCCTTTACAGATCCTGAACAAGCAATTCTATAATATTTTTTACTTTGTGGAATATAAAGCTTTTTTGTCTGTCTTGACATACACAAGATTGTTCAGTGCTAAGAGGTCATAGGTAAATTCAGTCAAACTGCACTGCATGTTTCTTTGTAATGCTAAATTTGATATTTTTACAGTAGCTGGCAAAAGATTGCAGACTATCTGTCAGCAGACTTCGTATCATCAGATGATATCATTAATATTATTGATTTAAATGAACTCTGGAGAGGAAAGATTCGGATATGGGAAAGAAAGGTAAAATAACTTTTATTTTATTATTATGGTGATTATTTTTTAAAGCATCTGCGTGCCTTACTTAAAGCATTTATATTGCAGTGCATTTCATGCCTTAAGCCAAGTTTGGTTTCAACTATGTAATTCAAAGTAATGTGTAATGTGTCTAGGTGGGTGGCAGGATGAAAGGCTAAGTGAGATCAGTGCATCAAAATCTGAACTTCAGAAATCTAGATGCTCCCCTCTGAAATATTTTTCTTAAAAGTTACTGTTCAAAATTAGATTGTTTTGTATCTATCACAAATCATTGTCATGTAACTGTAACTCATTGTTGCAAGCATATGTCTAATGTTTCTGCAAAACCTGAGAGCTTTGTGATATTGTTCACGTTTTCAGTATTATGGTTTTAGATTGAATAATTGGTTATGTAAGTCTAGTATTTTTTTCTTGGTTTTACAGATCTAATAAAAATAATATTAATTGTTAATTGTTAAAAGTAGTAACACATCTAACTGGCTAAAGAGAAATAATTTTTTATCTCTTTTTGACACATTTATTGTCTTCTTTTTTTTTTTTTCCCAGTTTGGATCGGGAGTAGATTTTCCAGAATTCTGTATAAAGAGCACTTCAGCCAAGACATTCAGGACTGCAAGTTTAAGGCCCTGCTTTGCTGTTAAAAAAGAGTGGCAATCAAGGAATACTGATACTTTGCCAGAAGTAAGTATTATTCTTGATCTTTCTTTGAGTTTTACAAGTCATCTGTTTTACTTTCTAGAGAAAATTAGTAATTGGGGTAACCTTAGAACTGAAAGTTAAGTGTAGAAATAATGATTGGATAAAATTGAGGAGTACTTCTTTTGTACATATATGTTGTCAGAAATGGCCCTTAAAACTTCACCTGTTTGTTCTTAGGAATACAATACCAGATTTTTTTTAAAGTAGAAATCAAGATTTTGTTCAGTTTAATACTCAAAATAGTTAAATTATGAATTCTGTATTTATCTAACCCTTCCTACTTAATTTTAAAAGTTTGAGTTTGGTTTTTTTTACACTCTTGCTGTTTCATGTTTTCTACTGGAAGTAGTAATTGATGGGAACTCCAGAATCATATGTATTAATGAAAACAAAAATGAGTGTTAGGAAAATATTTATCAGTTTGGAGTTTGTTATTTTCATTGTTAAAACATGTGCATTTCTATTGCATTTGTCTGTTCCTGGTAGATCGTATTTTATTTTGGGTAAGAATTAGAATTCATTTGATACCCGTTGTTGACATTCTTCAAAGTCAGATTTGTCAAAAAATATTTAATACCTTCCTCTTTTTTAATATAATTTCGTATGGTGTTGTGAAATATTTTTGTATTCCTTTATACCTCTTCCAGATGTTATCTGCAAGGGTAATGCCTCCAGCAAAATGCTTGAGGAACTTCTGCTGATATAACATCCTGTATAGTGTTATATTATAGTGTTATATATTTAGGGTTTTATTTGATCTCTTTTCAGGTTTTTCATTATTATGGTCCTGCATTGGAATTTTTACAGATGGTGGTGCTCTCTGATCTACCTTCCATTTTTATATCAGATCTGGAGTTTGAACTGTATCTTTTTTTAAGGATCTAAACTACTACTGATAATTGTCTATAGCAGAAAGAAAAAGATTAGCATCTACCCATGCAAGCAGCAGACAGATGAGGATAGGCAAGGGCTCATTCCGTGCTAATCTGACAAAATAATCATAGTGATTCTTCACAACTGGATTTTTGATTTTGAAATTTAAAATACATTAGCAGTACCTGTGTGTTGATACTATTGCTCATATAATTTGTCTGTTGATGTGCATGATCTTTGTGGGAAAAGAATAGAGAAATGTTTATTCTGTGTAAGTTTAAAAACCTCAAGCCCTTCTACTGAATGAATGTAGCATGCTTCACAAGATAGGAACATTTGTTTACAAACCATGTTTTTATTGTGCAGTGGCAAAATCTGTGGCAAGGTTTAGCAGAGTTCTCTCTTGAGTGTGTGTGCTGCAGAGATCTCAAGATATATTACTATTGGTTTTTGAAAGTATGTACTTTTGGTCCTAGTGTTGGTGTACCAATAATACCTTAGGATGTATATGCTTGCTATGATTTTGAATATATAAAGAACTGTTTCTGTCAGGCTAGAATAGAGATGTTAGTGGGGTATTTTGTCGTATAACATTTTCAAGTATCACTTTACCTGTAAAGGTGAGTTTTTTGTTTTTTGATACTGTAGTATCAAAATTTAGATGCTTGCAGTGCTTCTTTCAAATATGATGGTAACCTGATTTGTAAAATAGAGGTGCATAGTTCTTTGTGAAGATGAGATTCCTTAAACTGTTCTATTCAGGAGCCTGTCAAGAAAGAATACCAAGGAGACATCTACACTGCTTTTGGACCAGATTTCTTTTCTCTCTGGCAAGGTAAAAACTTTTTCTTTATGTATAGCAGAAAAATGAAGGTATGTGTATTGCTTATAAAAGATGTGGGAATAATATTTTTAAACCTAGTCTCTGTCTAAGCTTCTTCAAAATTTAGTTCTAAAGCAAAGATGGATTTCAAAGGTCCATGCTATACATACCCCCTGAACAGTTTTCTCTTTATCTCTGCTAAGTTTCAATCTCCTAAAACATTTTCTAATCCTATCTTGACAGATAATTTCTGTGCTATCATAATTGAGCTATTGATTTTTTTTAGCAAAAGGCAGGCATGTGTGCAGCCTACAAAATATATCTAGATACTGTGAAATGGTAAGCTTTTTTATTTTATATGTGCATATTCGGATTTTGGATAAAAAGAGTTCATGAAACATTTACAGTTCTACTTTTTCCCTCCTTCCTCTGCCTTGGATGATAGTGAGATTATTCATAGCCAGAGTATTAGTTTGAAGATGTTTTTCCTGAACATTCTATCACCTTTACATACAAGGTAATACATCTTGATTAGAAAAGATTTTTAGTGTTTATAAAATAAATCTATGGTATTCAAAACAAAACCTGCACTTTGAAAATGCTGATACAGTTATTATGAATAACATATGTTTTTGTTTACTGTGGAGATGGTATCCCATTATCAGGCTGTATGTTTCATTTACAGTTTGTTATTTGGGTTTTTAGTAACTCTTTTTCTCCCCTGCTACTCCATTCTCCATTAGCTTAGCCAGAAAATGAAAAGGTCCTTTTTCTAATGCTGTACCAAAAATATCTTTAAAAATGGTTTTATATTGGTAAATATCCCAGGTAATCTTCACTTTACTTAAGAACACTGAACACTTGGTCAT
Organism: Anomalospiza imberbis; assembly: GCF_031753505.1. NCBI lineage: Eukaryota > Metazoa > Chordata > Aves > Passeriformes > Viduidae > Anomalospiza > Anomalospiza imberbis. The sequence goes on along the minus strand of NC_089681.1, from coordinate 13,347,352 downwards.
ACACCTTTTACATTCGAAGGGCTCGCATTTCTACTAGTGTTTTTAAAGAAGAAGCCCAAACAGTGAAAACACATTCTCAGGTTACTTTTCAGAATCTGCACATGTTGAATTGAATATATTTTGAAAATAAGTTTCTCATAGGGATTTTTTTCAGTCTCCTACTGGAAATATTGCACGTTTGTAAGCTTTTGTAATACCTGTAATAGTATTGCATTATTGCTTGAGTATTCAAATATTTCTGCAATTTTTCTGTTAGTGCTTATTGGCCTGAAGTCTGTGTAGAAACATAGACATAGTGCAGTATCTGGTTAAGGGACAGGGATAATATGTAGGAAGGAAAAAAAAAAGATTTTTTTCCATAGGAATGCAACATCACTGATGCCAACTATTCTCTTTGAGTTCTCTTTTCATTCTGGATACTGCTCTACAAAAACATTTGTAGCCAGGTTGTGGAGACTCTTGCAATACATAATAAATAGCTTTTTATGTATGAAATGGAAATTCAGCAGTTAATGATCTCTCAATTGGACCAAAAAGTAAACACAATTTTTACAGCTTTTGTGTCAAATGCAGTTCCATTTTGATTGATGTGAATTGATGTGAATATGTTAAGTGGAGATGTTTTTCTTCAATTAAACTAGATTTGAAGTAATACTAAATCAGTAGCTCAAGAATGAAGTGTAAAACAGGTTTCACTAATATTGCATGTCTTATATTTGCTCTCCTTATTTAGGTGGGAGCTTTATTTACGTTGCCATGTTATGTAAGCAGTGTAGTGATCCCCTCTCCTGCCCAGCTGAGCACCAAGAAATGGAAGGAATATATGGCTAAGAAACCCAAGGTTATTTCTGGTACGTGTATTTTGTATATATGTGTGTGTATATAGATATATGTGTATATGGTGAGTTTTTTCTGTACATTTCTGAGATTCTCTTTCTAACATCAATGAAATGAAGTCAGTGATTTTAATCTTCATTGACACAAGAAGATTTGATGAATGCAAGTTCAGCTAAGCAAACTTGTAGGAAGAAAAATTGTAACATTATGACAAGCTTTGGGGAAATAAGGCGTGTCCTTTAAAGCATTTTTGTGTCCTGTCTGTCAGTTAAGATCCAATTTCCACACATCTTTCTAAGGTGATTGTAAAATCCATGGCACAGAGGTTTATTTCTGCAGATGGAATTCCAGTCTGCTTCACTGAGGTGCTTCCCTTCTTGTTTAAGCATTTCCAGAGGTTCTTCGGGGCATTTACATTTAATTTCAATCTCTTCCTGGGAAAATACAGACTATTAAGAAGTGCTGAATGCCTCCATTCACCTGTTAAACCTGTGGTTGAGAACGTGCTCCCTGTAGGGCTGCAGTGATAGCATCTGACTCTCACTCCTTGTGCCAGTGCATAGAAATATGATTCAGAAAGTGGGAGAAGAGAATCAGTGAAGACCAAGGCCAGGGGAAGTTTCTTAGTCAGCCCTGCAAGTGGAGGCACTGTACAAGCAGTGACTGTGAGGTTTGCAGGCACTTGAAAACATCAGGCTAAAAGGAACTTGGTAGTAAATCAATGCTTAAAGTACTTACCTAGGACAGTGATGTGCTGAATTTTGCCTTCTTTCATAGTCTCATTGTTTATACATAGTCTAATATATAATTAATGTAGATTCCAAGGAACAGTGACTATTTCTGTTGCCAACTTAAGACAATTTTTTAAACAAGTATGCAGATGAGGATGGCTCATATTGGTAACTGATATTTTTTCAGGTTTAGGGGCAGGAAAAAATTGAGAGTTGTATATGAACTTGTATATTTATTTTTGAAAAAAAATGCAGAGTTGTATAACAGGACAGAAGCTTAATTATGGAATGGGTACTGGCAGTGTTGCCCTTTTCCCAACCTGGAAATGGAACTTGAGATAATTTAACAAAGAGGTAATATAAAAGAGGATCTTTAATGAAGGCCTTCAGAGGCAGTTATGGAATGATGTCCACAAAAGCCCACCCCTCTAGGGGTGAGTATATTTATAGGTTTTAGGAGATTAGCATAATTGATAAAAAGCACTTAGGAAGACAAGTGGTAATGTAATTCCCCCAAGGACAAGCCCCTTCTCTGGAGCCCCCCTTCAGCTAGTTGTACTTTGTCCATGAAAATGTATCTCGAAGAGTTGTTCTGGGCCTTGGTTGTCAGGAAGAACCAAGATAGCCTGGGGCCTTGTGCCTCCTGGGGCTTGGAGCTGTGGAATTTTGTCTTTCTGCTTAGGGAAAGGCCATGGAAAAGTATTGTGAAAACTAGCTACTAATACAATAGTTGACAGAGTTACAAATATATGTGTGAAGAAGAGAGAGAACATATAAAAGCAGAAAGGCAAAATCCAAATGGCATCAGCATTATATAGATTTAAAGTTATCTCTGCATGTTTGGAAGTGGTAGAATACAGAGGGTGTAGAGCTGGTCACAGCAGCAGCATTTGTATTTGTATTTGTTGGAGAGATACTACTGATGCAGTCAAATGAGCACAGAATCCCCAGTGTCTGCAGGATATTTGTCCTGTGCTCCACTGGAAGGGTTTTGTACAAGTGTTGACTATTGTGTGATCAGTAATACACAATAGGTTCTTATTAAGCCTCTTGAGTAAAATTTACAATAGAAGGAGAAACACGGCTTTTTAAATGTATTTTCTTGTTTTCTTGTTCTTGAAAACTGTTGATTTTTTTTTAGTGGCTACCACTAATCTGACTGTACTAAGGATTCGTGTATCTTCCATCTGTGGGAAGGTATAATTCTTGGTATTGGTAGTTCTTAAATGCAAAATAAAAGTTTACTCATCAGGAATCAGCTTTGAGATGCCAGGATAAACTGGAAAAGGAATATATTTCAAATGGCATGGGAAACAGGACAATATGACAATGTTTCTGGAATATTTTTGTTTATTGTTCTTTTTTCTTTTTCTAAATGTATGTATTGAGTTGGTGGGGTTTCCCCTCTTTTCCCATGTCCAACTATAAATTTTCAACAAACACAGGAATATATTATTTGTTGCTAATAAAAATTTATGATACTATTAAATGTTCCTGTAGAGTTAATTATTGAGACAGTACTGCAAATATCTTATGAAATGAAAATATTTGACTTCTGAAACTTAGTATATCAGGTATTCATTATCTGATTGCTATGTCTTCCAAGGTGCTATAAATTTTTTTTCTGTTTGAAAAGATAGCAAACCCATCCTTTCACTGTTACTGTCAGGTACCACATTAATTTACTTTCAAAGCTGCATTCTATATGCCAGTGTTCAGAAATAGAATGTCTTTATCTTTGATCCAGGCACAAGGGTAGAGCAGGGAGTGAAGCTTTTATTAATGAATAATGCAGCGTCCTTGGGAAGAGTTTGTACAATACTTCCTTTTCTTCTGCAGTTGTATGTTTGTCCATTGAACACTTACATTATTTTGATGCACATATGCAAAAAGGCCTGTTTTTACCCAGCAGAACAGAAACTTCTCTTTGTCGTTTCATGGTAAAAATGTAGCTTTGGCAGTGAAAGGTTTGCCTGTTACTTAACCCAGTTAAAGAACTCGTGGTTGGTCATTAGTAAGATTTCTCACAGAACAGAAGAAACCAAATGAAAGAATTTTGATGGTGGATTATAGTTTGTTTTAAAGATGTTTTCCTGAGGGGTTTTCCCAGTTATGTCTTGATGTTTGTTAAGTTCCAGAAATTGAACTGAAAGGGGAATCTTGCCGATATTATTTCTTGCTACGAGGCAATGGCTCTGGAGGGTGTAAAGCAACCTTGATTCATTCAGCTGGCCAGATCAATGGGATGGCCACTCTTGCTGCAGTAAATGGAAAGCTAAAGGCAAAAGCAGAAGAAGCGGAGTCAGGTAAGTGTAATCACTTATTTATTAATGAATATCCGAATGCAGGCAAATGGTAAGTTCTAAATTTCTTAAGTTCCTTTTATTTACTCCAGTCAGTATGAAAAGGGAGAAAACAAGGAGGAATATTACATCTTTTATAAGAGTGTCTTTTAAGAATATTTTTCCAGATCCATAAGAAAATATAGTAAGAGCTTATTTATTCACAGAATTTACTGCTACCATATTTTTAAAATTGATTATGCAAAGTTATTGTCAGTCATTTCTCATAATTGAGATTAGTTGAAAATTGTTTATTGTAAAGGAACATACAGGTAATATTGCAAAACAAATTCATGAAAGCTTAAAGTTTAGAAAGTGTGTGTTGTTGATGTAAAGACTGACCAGCCCATGCCAAAAATCTCAGTAAATATATCTTGAAAGTCCTGTTTCACTGATGATCTAAAATAAAAGCTGCAAGGCAGTGGACAAGTTGAGTTTTGTTATCACCCTCAGTACCTTTGCCAATGTCCATGTTACTACAGAGTGCTTAGGGTGGGAGCTGGCACTCCTATCCTAACTGCTCCACTAGGGAAGAGCAGGGATGCAGCCATTTATCATGGAGTAGTTGCCATGTTACAACTACACCTACCAGATAACTCTCTACTAACTCCTTTATTTGTTTCAATAACACTGGCAAAGAAAAAGAGCACAGTGACCTGCATCTTATCCACTTAATTCGTTATTATTGAAATAAATCTGTGTATGCTATGACTGACTACTGAGCCATTTATCCTAATTAAAATCCCATTAGTACAGTGTCAGAAGACTGAAAGTCCTTGACCATATGTTGGGAGAAAACTTTTCTTTCTTCATATCAAACTTAGGATCATTTTACCTTCTTTAATGTTAGTCATGTTAATTGTGTTGTCATTGTACTGGTTTTGTACAGAAATTCAAAAATACTAGTCAGCCATCTCTTTGAAATTATCCTCCCAGTGTTCAATTGGAATTAATTAATTTGGTTTTCCAATGATTAGCCATATTTGAAAGTCTGTCTGGTTTTTTTTGAATATGAGATTTTTATGTTTCCTGTGTTTATACCTTCTATTAAATAATGGTTCCAAAGAGAGATTTGTAATAAAAATTTCTCATAATCTGTACAGGCTTTCATATTTCTGACTTTATCAAGTCTCTGCCATGCTATTGTGGAGAGGAGATTGTACAGAGAGAAACAAAACTGTCTCATCTCCAAGTGTTTGCCTTGAAGGAGTATCTCAGTAAGTAATGGGAAAGTTCTGGTAATTCTCAAACTAGTATTTAAAATGTCTTTATTTCAAATTGGATGGGATGGTTCACCTTATAAAACTGAAGTTGTTTGACAACCAAAGTGTGTTGGTCACTTTGTGAGAAATAGCAGAAGTTTAAAAAGAAATTTTGAAGTACATCCATGGTAATGTAAAATAGAACACTGAATTAGTGTTGGCGGTTGTTACATGAATACTCTGAATTTTTGAGCATAGCGTTGAAATAATTCTATACAATTCTGTGATGATTTCCCCAAAATCCTTTACTGCTGGATATGCCTTCTTCAAAAACAAGAGTTCTGGTTTGGGTTTTCCAGCTTTTTAAAATTTTATTGTTTCTTTGAAAAGTTTTAAGCAGCAGAGGAAAACCATGCATTGGAGATTTGTTAGCTTTATCATGATGCATCATTCATAATAAAAACTTGAAGGATCATCCTCCTTAGATTTTTATGACTTTGCAGAGAAGTACATTTGAGTGTCCTGATTTTTTTCCATCTTAAGTCCATTGCTTAAAGAGACTCAATTAAAAGAAAAAATGTTTCAGAGAGATTGGCTGGCTTATTGAAAATGGCATGCTGTGGAGGTAATTTAAGTGTATTATCATTAACAGAATAGCAGCTTCAAGAAAATAAGATTTCTCTAAGTAGTCTTGTCTCCCACACCATACCCCCTGCTAACTTGGTCATTCTCAGATTCCTATCTGCTTCAGCCCTGAGGCTGGGCCTGCTTTAGAGCTTGTGTTTTAGTTTCTTTTGAGTGGGTCACCCATTTCCATTAAGAGGCTGAGTAGGAGCAGTTGGGATTCACTGATTGTCCTAAATCATACCAGAAGTACCTAACCCTTGATACTGTGACCAAAGAGACCAGAACAGGCTATCAGTTATATTGGAGCCCTTCACTTTTAGTCTCAGCAAGTCCAGGTGTTTGTCTCTGGGGGATTCAAACCTGGATACACTCAGAAATGCATATATCCAGAAGTTAAAGGACTGGAAAAACATGAATCACATGTGACTTCAGCTATTCTCACTGCTGTTTTTTCACTTGTCTTTGGAATAAACCTCCCATATCTTACTGGTACAATGGTAAGTGTCAAGTTAACTTACATGTGTTACTGGTTTTGGGTGGGGATTTTCTTGTGTAATTGCTTTTTAGCAGGCTCCTGTTCTTTGTTACTTAGCAGATGCAGTACCTTTTATTTTTTCTTTTATAGAGAGAAAGGAATTGACCAAGCAGCCTGTAGTTATTTCTACCAATGAGTTTAAAAGCTTATTAAAACTCACAAGAGAATGTTTTTTGGACCTGTGCAGCACTAGTCTTCCTAAACCTGTTCTACAGAAGGTCTGCAATAAAACAAGGTCTTACACTGTGACTTGTGGTAAGTATTTTTATTTACAAAATATGCTGTTTATTTTCTTTGGATGTTTTCTCATACTGGTCATCAATCTTTTACTAAAAGGAGTAAAATCTTTTTACCAAAAGAGAAAAACATGGAAGGAAAAGGAAAGTAGCTTTCTAGGCTTATTTTGCAAACTGAGATTACCCTTGTATTTCCGAATTCCTTTTTCTAACCTGACAAAAAAATTGTCCAGAAAACATTTCTGATTGCATCACCAGATAGATTTTTATTTACAGACTTTTAGAGATATGCATTGAGGAATATCTGTATATAAAGGACTATAGATCTATTTCTTTGAGGAATAAGAGTCTTTATTTAGGGTTATCCAACATGTATTTCTTGCAGAGCCTGATTTAATAGAGCGAAATCCATTGGAGTGGCCAGAAAGACACGTTCTTCAGAATTTGGAAAACTTTGAAAAAAACAAACAAAAAATGAGGTAATAATGAAATACTGGAGATCTTCTTTGGAGTAGCCATTGAACTTTGCTATAGAGGAACTTTATATGTTGATAACCATAGTGTAAACTGTTTACACATATTGATAATCTTTCAAAGAAAATATTGCTTAAGGCTAAAACTATTTTTCTGTCAATTTCCAAGGGTATAATTTCTTGGTATTTAAAGAATTATTGTTTTGATTTTTATTGACTAAATGCAACTGGAAGCTAGCTAAAAGTATAATAGTTCTAAAACTAAATTACCAAAATGCTACTTCTAGAAAATAGTAGCCATGGTAGGAAAACATACAAAAGCTTTTCTTTCTCCTAACATACCCTAAGTAATTGAGATAATTTAGCTGTTTTTGTCAACATGTGCAATGAGGTCTAATCTGCTTGTATTTCCTAAATAGTCAGTTGATATCATATATCCATAGTTGATATCTAGTAGTTGATATCTTATATCAAGTAGTCGATAGTTGATATCATATATCAAGTAATTTTGCAAAGAGCCTATTGCCTTTATGTTTGAAATTTATAATTAGTTATGTTTTGCCTTCAGTACTGTTCAAATGAAACCCATAGATGTTTGTTTCACTTAAGACAGCCTGTTGATTTCAGTCAAGCTCTCACTTTATATAAGACTTGTCAAGGAATGTTTAGGTTGGCCATTAGAAAAAGGTTTTTTACCCAGGGTGTGGCTGGGCACTGAACAGGCTCCCCAGGGAACTGGTCACAGCACCAGCCTGGCAGAGCTCAAGAGGAGTTTGGACAGAGCTCTTGGGCACATGGTATGACTCTTGGGGATGTTGCTGTGCAGGGCAGGAGCTGGACTCAATGATCCTTGTGGTCCCTTCCAACTCAGCTTAAGCTGTGATTATGTGACTTAATGGTCTTTGGTGTTCATGTCCCTGCTGACAGACCTGTCGAACCAAGTGTCCAGCTGTCCTTTTCTGAGTCACTTCCATCCCATTTCTCTCTTTCAAGTACCATAGTTGGTCACGGCTTAGATTGGAGTTCTGCATGTGATAAATTCTCACATTAGCTTTCTCATGGTGGTATTATTATTATCATCATTATTATTATTGGCTTTTGTTTCTCAGACAGGCAAGTTCTTCCTTTTAATTAGCTGTTGAAAAGATTCCTGAAGGACTTTTCTGTTACATAGTCAATGTTTATTTTATTGCTCATAATCTGAATTGAGCATCTTTCTTATCCTGTATCAGGATAAAATGTATTTCTTACAAAGGGAATAAAAAGGGAGAAGTTTGACAATCTTGATTGAAGACACTAAAAAAGAGTGGAAGGTTGCATGCTGTAGTGGCTTTATTGTTCCTTTCCTAGATATTGTATATTTTTAAATTTTTTTAAATGGGAACCAATTTTTGGTCAAAAAAAAATAGAAAAAAGGTGAATAATCTTCTTCCCATGTTGTAATTCATAACCAAGCTCTAAATCTCTAAATTCTTGAAGAAATTACTTTATTCAGTTGAATTTTAGAGAATTTGCACCAATTATCATGAACATTTTTGTGAACGTTCTCAAGGAACAATTTTGTTCATTTTACTTTGGTACTAGTTCAATTGCTCCAGAGTAGCAATGATTTAATATTTTTTTAAATGCCATGACTTTATTAAAAAAAAAAAAAAAAAGAAAAAAACTATCCTAGATTGGTCTTTGCTCGCTGCCTTTTTTGCAGAGTTCCTCTGTTTGCGCATTCACCTGAGCAATTGCTGGGGCACAAAGACAGTCAGCGGGAGTCCCTGACGTTGCTGGATGCTAAAGAGCTGCTCAAGTATTTCACCCCAGAAGGGCTGCCTGTGGGGGATCTCCAGCCACTCCAAGTTCCCAAGCGGTATGATCAGCATGTTAAAGCCACTGGAGACCAAACTCAGAGCTGATGCAGAGGGGTGTAAATAAAGGTGGAATGGGAGTCAAAAAATGGCCAAACTGGATTTGAGTTTATGGCAATCTTACATCACATGCCTGCCAGTGAAATCAACTGTTTTGGTCTCCAGTCAGTATTGCTGTTTAGTTCTTTCAGAATCTGAAATGGCTGGACATTATGATCTTGGTCCTAGGCATTTAAATAACAAAATCATCACAGGAAGCACAAATGTGTTACTGGTAGAGAGAGCCCTGCCAAGCTGCTGCTGCCTTATGTGTCCATTTCCAAAAGAGTATTTCTAGTAAAGCAGAAGCTACTGTGGTAGAGCTTTAATTTTTTGGTGTGATTTCTTTCAGTGGAGGCGAGTCTAGGTGGGAAGACAAAATAAGAAAAGAAAATAGCTGAGCCTGTTTAACTGTGTCTACTGTCATGCTTTTTATGTGGTAAAGTGCTACTTGAAGGAAACTTAGGTACTCTGGTGGCTTTGCAAATATTCATTCTTAGTGTGTCTCCTCGTATGTATTAGTATATTAACCACTGCTTTTTCAGCAGGATGATAGATACATGGAGTTATTGGAATAATTTTCAGGATCTGAACATCTGTTAGAGTTAAGGCCAGACTCTATAAGAGTCAGTGTTTGTAGAAGCAGAACCTGTACTATTTGTGCAGTGTGTCACAGACTGCTAGGTAGGTGAGACAGTCTTTGCAGTCACTAAAATTATATTTGTTGACCTTTTTAATACTGAATAATAGAAACTATGATGCAATTATTTGGTACAACCCTTGACCCTTTTCAGACTTCATTATCTGTAATGAGTGCCTGTGCAAGGGAAAGGTTCTGCAGTACTTTGGATTTTTGAGACTTCTGTAAAATAGTTACTGAAGTTTTACAACTAATATGTTCTGAGCAGAGAATTCAAGCAAATTAGAAAGTATGCAGTAAAGATTTAGAATATCCTACTGGGTTGTTAATGAGTGCAGAAGATTTAGAAATTTGGCTAAAATATTTTCCTTCCAACTAGTTGTGTGGGAAAGAAGTGAATAATTTTTCACTAAAAAGATCTATTTTTTTAGTCTTTGATTTTTTTTTTCCAAAAGCCTCCAGAGAAGCACAATAGCATAGAATACCTTGAGTGTCCTGAATGATTTGCTTTAAGATAGAGATGAGTGAGATCTGAATTTGAATTGAGTCCTGCAGAACACTGTACTCGGAGCTGCTCACTCCCCTAGCAGATGCTCTTACTAAATTCTCTGGAATTATGAGGAGCTTTGCACAGTAGATGATCAAGAACAGTGAGTATGGACCTAAGGATCTTCCTGACCAACAGAAGGATTGAAGAGATTTTGAGAGAGACTGGTGAATTAAAGGCATGTTCACTTGTTTTCTGTGTTTGAGCTTAGATAGAAGTTTGATAGATTACAGTTTTGGCTGGTGGTCTTTCCAAATGATCATTTTGCTAGATTCAGTATCACATCTTTCCTGGATGTTTTTCTCAGATTATTCCAGTGGAAATGGTGCAGAGGCAGTCTATATGAATAAAATTTGAAGCAATGTGTAAGTTTCAGATTCTGTTACATCTTGCCTGTCATCCCTTCTTTAGAGATAAATGCCAGGGAATGTTGAGATCTGGCAGCAAGATCTTTCTATCTGCCTTGCTATGGCTTATTCCCTTGAAGTACTCTCAAACAAATACATTCTTATGATTTAGCTGCAGAGAGTTACTAGCTGGAATTGAAATATCCAAAGAAACAAGCCATTAGTTCTGTAGTCTGGGAAAGATGAGCGTTAGGTGAGGCAACAATTTGAAGCTAAAGGGTAGGAATTCACTGCTTACAGTGTATGATTGAGAAATGGGAGGTCACTTCCCAGTTCCTCTCAGTTCATTCTACTACTCAGGTGTCCTATTATGATATTTGCCTAGTTTTATTGGTAAATTGTTTGGAGCAGTGACCTTAACTTAATGTCTGAGAGCTTCTAACAATAATAGCTCAGTAGGAATTAGTTGAACTTAAATTCTCACATCAATACAGATTTAATTTTCCATTGATGCTTTATCCTAGGGTCTTAGCTGCAAGACATGCTGTTTTGGTCTTCCTATGTCAAGGCATTTGTTTCTGATTTTTGGAAGTATAATTTATCCTGATGGTAACTGGTTAAAATAGATCTTTGTTTTGCTCCTTTCAGTGAAAATGCATTTCTTTTGACACCAGAGCTTAGTCCCCGAAAACTCAGAGGTTTGCCTTTTGAAGAAGCAGCTGGATGCCATTATCATGGACTTGAGTAAGTTTCCTGGCTTCTTTTCCCAGATTTATTTTTTAGTTTCCAGTCTAGGTATAATTAGAAATATTTCCAGCAACATGTTAAGGGCATGTTAATTATGGTTTAAATGTCACTGGTTTAAATTGCAACATTCCTGCCTTGATGGTAATGTAGAAATATTGAAGGTCTCTTTTTTTTCAGTTGTACTGCTGTATCTATTCTCAGTGTCTCTGAAAATTTTAATTCAGACCTAAAAATGGCAAGGGAATTAGTACATATCAAGTTCTTAGGGAAGCACATGCTTTCAGTACATACATAGTTTCTGCTTTGATATTTAATTGTAGACACTTTCAGACTAGTCAAAAGGTTTAATGAGACCTGCTGTGATGCTACTACCTATGTTCAGGGAACCTGAAAACACCAGCAGGCAAGTGTTGGTAACAATGTTCAAAAGGATCCATATGGCTAGGAGTGTTAGTCTCAGCCAGCCAGCAATAGTGATTTGTCAAAGCAAACAAATGGACAAACTGTCACATAATATAGCTTTATAAAAATAGTTTAGATAAATACAAATATTGACATTGAGGAGAAACAGAAAAAGGCTATAGAAATACTGGAGTAGATAATTAAGCATAACTCTTCCCTACAGACAGTCTTATTGCAGTATATATTAAGAAGGGCAGTGGATACCAACCATAGTTGTTTCAGTTTTTGTGCTAACTTCTGCTGCCTCCTAAAATCACGTTTTCAGATTATCAGAATTGACTAACAATGCTGCTGGTATTTTTCCCTATCAATTTTACAAATAGTTTGATTAAGCCTGTGTTTAATATTTTCTAATTTTAGCCAGGTTCTCCAGGGCAATGAAGCACTCCTATCTCTTTAGTTTTCTCTTTTTCTAAACAGCAACTCTTGAGCCTGTTAGCCTTTTTAGATTTGTAATATGTGACACAGAGAGGCAACTGGGTAGAAAAGAGAAATGCATATGTTAGGTGTGGGAAGAAACCGCTTGTCTGTTGTCTGTTGCTATGTGGTATCTTGCTGCCCTGCCTGACCTCAGCAAGGAGTGTGCCTGAGATTTCAAATTAGGCACAGTACAGCTTGTGCTGCCTCTTCTCCTAGCAAAAGATGACAGATATAGACCACAGGGGGGCCTGGGTATTGTGGAGAGGAGGAAGATCCTTGCATATTAATATTGCAGGGGCAATGTGCACAAGTATGGGAGGGAAGCAGTAGAGTGGGAGGTAGTGGATGACCAGAACATATTGTAACAAGAGTATTGTGTTCATGGGGCAGATATGCTTGGTACTATGCAGTTTTCATTTGCCCAGCTGCTGTTTTTATATTTGGAGGTAAAGTCTTGCTAAAAAAGCAAGGAGTAGCAGTTATCTTAGAATGGTTTGAGTTGGAAGGGACCTTAAAGATCATCTAGTTGCAGCCTCCATGCCATGGGCAGGAGGCACCAACATCCCACATCTTTTTCCCTGGAGCTGCTCTTAATTAAGTTTTCACTCAGCCTGTATTTGTGCTGGCTTTGCCCTTACCCAGGTGCAGGACCTTGCACTTGGCCTTGTTGAACCTCATCAGGTTTGCACAGGGCCACCTCTCAAGTCTCTGAATGGGATCCCTTCCCTCTAGTGTTGACCATGCCACAGAGCTTGGTGTCAGTGGCAAACTACTCTCCTGAAATCCAGGGTGAGTTTACTCCACTATTTAATGGTCACTGCAGCCAAGGCTGCCCTTGAGCTTCACATTCCCCACCACCCCCTCCTTTTTGGTGGGCACAAGGTTCAAGATAGCACCTTACCTCACCTCACTCAGAGAAGGAAGTTACCAGTGCATTCCAGGAGCCTCCTGGATTGCCTCTGTCCTAGGTATTAGCCCTACAACAGATTATTGGGATGGCTGAAGTCCCCCATGAAGACCAGGACTTCTGAACACGAGGCTGTTCCTATTTATGATTAAATCAAATATTTGTGTAATGAACACATGCCAGACACTTGAATGCTGTTTTGCAAAGAGAAAGCAATTGCCATTAAAGCAGTGAGTAAAATGGCAATTTAACTTCTAAAGTTAAATAGATTTTTTTCTTGTTAGGATATGTGACTACTCAGGGGACAGAGAATATAAATAAGAAAAATTAAATACCTTGAAATTTTTAAGTTCAGACAACTTACTCTCTTATCAGATAATGAATTTATTTCTAGTGGAAAATCTTCCTCAACTGTAGAAATGGATTCATCAGCCAGTTATTAGAAAAATTAATTTGTCCCTGAATATACTGAAAATACTCTGAAGAAAGGGGAAACATCAGAAATAGCAATTTAACATGCCTCCATTTAAGAGATAAAAGTAAAGAATGTGTCTTGCATTCCTAAGAGTAGGGAACATTGCTGAGCACTTGGAAGGGTAGGCTGAGCAATAGCTCACACTGCTGAAAACAATTTGTAACAAAGAGTCTGAAATAATACAGGATTTACTGTTACCTTTCCCTGCAGTACAGTAAGTTATGGGGCAATGAAACACTGTTCTCTTGCAAGGAATCCTGGAAATCATTTATACCAGAGAAAAGTTAGTTAAGACACATTTTGTGTTACCTCATGTGTATGTTTCACTGAGTTAGCACTTGTTCATTTGTTGTCTTTCAGCCCCACTGTAATCAATACAGTTTGTTCTGTTGATTTGGTTGATTAAACCACTTATTCATTGTAGTCAATAGGAAGCTTGTGCTTGTTAACTGCTACTTTTTTGTATTTTTAGTACTTAAAAAAATGTGAATCTCTCATACAGCAGTGTTTATCTCAGACAAAGCTAAAAGTTGCATTTCAAAGAGTTTGTTCAAGGAAAAAGTTCTGCTAATGTCCATGGAAATCTTATAAGAACAGGATAAAGAGTTACAAATAATATATAATTCAGTTTCTTTGTTGGAGTTGGACTTAAGTATAGTAAAATCCATCAGGCAAATATTAATTTACTGGGCTGTTAAAAGTTGTCTTTCAGAACAGTATACCAGTTCAAACAAAAAAAAAGGTTTTGGAGTTCACATGACTGTCAGAAGTAAGTTCTCCTGAATGTAATAAACCAGAGACTTTCTCTCACAGATATCTCACCCAATTTCAATTTTAGATATTGTCTTGATAACAGAAGAGCCTTGGAGAGAGATGTGGGATATGCTGAACTTCAAACTCGTCTTATTCGCTATGAAACTCAGACTACTTGCACCAAAGAGTGCTGCCCTGTGCCACTTGTCTTGAGTCCTCTCCCATCTCCTGCAGTCTTGTCAGAGCCTGGAAGTGTCCCTGATGGAGAGACTTTACAAAGTGAATTCAAAACAGAGACATCAAGGCTAAAACGCAGATCAAAAGACCTGGATTACTTTTATCCCAAGAAAAGGTAATGCCCTGAATAAAATGAATCTTTAGCATGAAATGTTTCAGTAGTCTCTTGTGAACTGCATCTTTTCTTTGATTTCAAAATGTTTCAGTGAAGCTATCTAGACAAATGTTCTACTTATTTAATCCTCTTCTGTAGGTTCATTTTTTTTTCTTAAGTATGATTTCTCATCAATGGCATTAGATTATCAAAACCATGCAGCACAGGCACATTTTATTTAACAGATTTGTGGTTATATCTTGCAGTCTCAAGTGCCTTTGAAAAGATGACAGCATCATCTAGGACTGAAACAGTCAGTGCTCCTGTATTACAAATGAACAACTAAAAGTTTAGAAAGCCAAGGATTGTACAAACAGAATAATTGAATTTCTAATCCAAAGGACTGCTGGCATAAGATGACCTACCAAAATTCAATTTTTTTGTCAGCCTTGTTTATTAAAGTCTTTTCTGGAAGTTTAGTTTTTAAGATTTCCCTTTGTACCTTGTCCTCACTCTGAAGATGCAAACTCTGTCACTGAATAATAGCTGCTAGGTAACGCTATTTCCAAATTCACTTTTTTCCTGTAATACTTCACTTCTTCCTTATTTCCAGTTTGATACCCTTTGCATTCTAATCACAATAAGCCTTTAACAGAGGTCTGGTTTTAGAAATATGTATATCTTTCGCAGCTTACTGAATAGTTAGAAAAGAAGATGCGATTATGCTTAACATTTTGTAAATTGGAATTTGTAAGTTTGGAATTACTAATGCTCTTACAGTTGAAGCATCAAGGATTACAATGTTCCCATAGAATTATAATGCCCAGCTTCTTGTAGTTAAAGATGAGTTGCAACATTCCTATAGGGCCAAGAGAAATTTGATATTTTCAAGAAGTTTTGTCTCATCTGAAGACTGGAGGCCAATTCTCTTCCCAAGAGTTTTATTTTCTTAGTTACCTGATTTCTTCAATTTGTTTCTACACATTTAATCAGAGGTGCAGTGGGTCTACATATCAGAGCCCAATCCAGTCAACAGAGTGTTCTTCTAATACAAAAAAAATTACAGAATAAAATCCTGTCTTCCTGCCTGCTGTTTTCAGATGTTGTTTGCAGGAATGCTCAGTACTTACTGCTCTAAAGCAGCAGCCTCTCTAGCAGAAACAACGGCACTAAAAGAGTCGGTACAAAACCTGAAAGTTATTTTTATTGGGTTTTTTTACTATTCTTTGTAGGCTAACCAAATCTGAGAGTACAGACTCGCTCCTGTCTCAGGCAAGTGGAAGCAGCAGGAGTCACTGTGCAGTTGCTGTGACGAGGAAGCACTCGGAGAGATCCGTGTCTGTGGCTGCAGTGCCATCGAAACTGCCCGGCCGAGGCCACAGAGCAGCCACCAGTGCTGGCTCAGCTGCAGAGCCTGAGGCTGCAAAACCAGAGAAGGAATCGAGATCCCAGAAACACACGAGGGTAAAAATCTACCTTGTTCTCTTAGTGAAGAAGAGCTGTGTAACTTCTTTCCATGGGATTTGATTTGCAAAAAAATTTTAACTCAAGGTGAACTATCTTAATCTGTATTTGTTACTGAATTTGTTCACTTGTGTAAGTAAATCCTGAAGGCACTGAGGAGAGTGCTGCAGAAGCAAAGAATGAAAAAATGTGGAAAGAAAATTTTATCGTGCCAAGAAAATTAAGGCTGAGAGAGATAACAAGGAGGAATAAAAAAGGTAGAAATGAATAGCAATTCATAGGAGTTATGAGATACAGATGATTAATATAAAACCTAAAGGCACCAAAGCGATATATGTTCTGGAAGGGTGAAAGGCATTGTGGAGGAACAGACTAGTCTGAGAATAAAGAGATTCCTGTAGTTCTATAAATCAGTTAATTGAGATAGCAGTTAAACAATTTGGTGGAATAATGTTTCATTAATAGCTGTGCATATTAGGAATGCCTCTTCTAAAATACAATACACAAAACTGTTTCTGACTTGGTGATACAAATTTTAAATTAATCCCAGGGTAAAAGGAGAACACTGCAAGAATGTTAAGGTACTGTCAAAGGCAAGTTGGAATAGTCCAAGGAAGCATAAATTGGTGTGATTCATTCAGATCTACAGCAGAGTTTAAACATCTCTGATGTAAAGAATGTCAGAGGAAATTTTCTAATGAGATTTTAGTGTCAGATTTTAATTTTTTTTAAAAATATGTATGCATCAAACAAGGGAATATCAGTACAGCAAAAAGTGATCATTTTATATATATTATTTTGGAGAAAAAAAAAAACCAAGATAATACTGACATCTTTTTTATCTTCCAAGCTCCATGATCCTTGATATGTAAGCATTTTCTTAATTTTTTTTAAATGAAGGAAATAAAAATAGATTGTTAAATAACTCTGCTCCAATTCGGGCAGTGAGCTGATCACATTTGGCAATAGATTAAAGACAGGCAAGATCACAAAAGATCAGGTTTTCTGTGTTGGGCTTTTTTGCTTCCCTTGAACAATTTTTTGTGTCAATAGTTGGGATGAACTTCTGAGTGTGCTTCTTCTGTTTCAAAGATGCTGAAGGAGGTGGTTGCTAAGACTCTTCAGAAACATGGAATTGCAGAGGATCATAAGTGCTTTGCATCATGCAGCCAGCGTCTATTTGAGATATCAAAATTCTACTTAAAGGTAATTAGAAGACACAGTCTTACAGTTCTTCTTAGTTAAGTGAAGCCACTCCTGAATAGAATTTGAGACAGCATGTGGGATATTCAGAGTTGATTAAGCTAATGTTTCCCAGTGGTGTGTTAGTAATGTGTAGATTGTGGAGAAGGTAGTTTTACAATGTAGTTTGGTGGGGTTTTGTTTGTTTTAAAACCTTTTAAAGCAGTAGCCTTTTATACATAGTGAAATTATATGCTAAAGCATGGGCCTGTTAGGTCAGGTCACTCTTAGAGCTGCAACAGCTAAGGAGGCAATAGAGTATCTCCCAGCTGTAGCTGTGACAGCTCAGCTTTCACCCTTTTTCTAAGGTTGTTGGCTCAATAAGTAGCTTACAGAACTGACTCAGAAATTGCAGTTCCCTGACATGACGTGCTCTATTATCTAACACATACTGGCTCAGCAGCACCCTGTAGAATTGCATCAACCTTGTGTTTAGGGGGAGATGAGAATTCTTTCCACAATACCTGGGAGTAAATGCTGAAGCCCATGTTACTTGGTCTGAGCACAAAATCAAGTTAATTACAGTATGGAGTGATTAAAAGCTATTGCTCACAAGCTGAGCTGTTCTGTTCATTTGCATGTGTTTAAACTACCACTATGGGTGAACCAGCTCAGTTTAGCCAACTTCAGTAATAGTGCTTTAAGCGCAAAGAAAGCTGAGCAGGGCTGGATGCTTACACAATCAGAACATCTTGCTGATAATAACCAACTTCTTAAATAATTGGAACACAGTTGTGCAGTCATTCTGTAAGTGCTCCAAAAATCTCCCTGAAATATGCCCTGAAGGAAGATCTCCTAATCCAAAATCAGAAAGGGCTGCATGTAGGGATGTGTGAGTAGAGCAAATCAGGATTTGTGGTTCCATTTCAAGTGGAAAAGGAAAAGGATGAATATGGTAGTGATCCTGTCCTTTCTAGAGAGAGGTATCACAGGATTGTGTTCTCCTGAACTGTCTTGCAGCTCCAAGTCTGTGGGAGTCCTTTGAATCCTTTTGTGTGCTGCATAATTCAAAAGCATGGTAACATAGGCATTGTTTTCCTCTGAAGACAAGTAGTGAATGCATTTTCTTTCTCTCTAGGCAAAGTTTTGTTCTTGCATTCTTTAAAAGAGTAGATTAGGTTGGACTCATTAAATGGACTGCAAAACAGAAATGTCATTCTAGATTTTTCCCTTTTCTGTACTGGTTTTCTTTTCTGATGTCTGCTTCTCTGTTCTTTGCCAGAACTCTGTATTACAGGGTAAGTCTACAGCTGATTTCCATGTTTATATAGAAACAGGATTTCAGTCAAGACTGCAAGAACTTTGAATATCATTGAAGAAAAAAAAAAGTCTGGAAACTGTGCAGAAATATGCAGAAGTTTAGGAAGACTCAGTCATAATTGAGTACTAGGTTTGGACTGCTATAAGGAAACCTGCAGCCCATTGGAATAGGTTTAAATTATTTTCCTTTTTTAATTAAAAAAGCAAAGGCAAATAATTCTTCTGTTGTTCTGAACAAGGTGATAAAAATGTAACACTGCCCTGGTTATTTAGGGCTCCTATAACCCAAAAATCGAGTGACCATATGAGTTGACTGACTTCTGTGGCTTTTTGTTTCGTATTTAGGACCTTAAAACTTCTAGAGGACTTATTGATGAAATGAAGAAAACAGCAAATAGCAATGCTAAACAGGTAAGACCTGTACATAGCTGCAGGATGGTTTAGTCCACAGCTTTAAGAGATGAAGAGGTGCATACCCTCACCTGTGGGTCTTGTTTCACTCTGATCTCACACAAACCCTCTCTCAGTAGACCCAATGCAAAATTTCCAGATTTTGGATGGTGTTTTAGTTACAGCTGCCAAGATGATGCCACAGTGGGAAATGGAAACAAAGACAATAAATGTTTCTACATCACTGAAACAAACAAACAAACAACAAAAAAAAAAAGAGAGATTATATTTTTCTTTAATTAGGATCATTAGGGAATTTTTCTTGTGTTGAAGGAAATAACATTTCAAAGGTTAGGAAGTAATAAGCAGGTCTTTAAAAGGAAATAAAATTTTTAAAAGAAGCAATGAAAATCAGTATTTTTTGGCTTGTGAGTAACTGTAAGCACAAGGGATATCAGGTGGGGTTATTTGTGCATAATGTGGGACTTACATGAACAGCAGCACAGAGCAAATGACAGAATAACAGAAGTAAATATTCCTCCAGAAATTAAGTAACTCTGATTCTAAATTGTGAGACATACACTGAAGTGACTATGATTTGGGGGGGAAAAAAGGAAAAAAAGTGTCATGCATAATTACAGTGCAGTTTTCATAATCATAAATTAAATGGAAAAATTTGAACTCAGGTAAGTAATAGAACAGACTCTCAAGAAAGCTGCTAGATCCCCAGAGAACTTCTTCTGTGAGAGCAGTATTTACTGTGTTCTGTGCTGTATTCCTTTGTGGATTGCTTTGTATGGATGATAAAGTTTCAACAACTCTATGGGTTGTGATGTTTGGTGTTGAACTGGGCTATTGTGCTGATACACTGCTTCTCACCTCTATCTTTGTCTGGGCAGAAAATTGGTAGTTTTTTGTATATTTGCTGTTGGCAAAAGGCATTAAAATTGGTGTTCTCCTAAACTGCTTACGTCTCCCTGTATTAGAGAGTATTTTGAAGTTACTTTACAAAAATGTAATTGCCAAGGACTAGAGGACTAGTCAGTGGTCTGAACAACTGCCCTGTTTGGAAAGCAGCAGTGATAATGGTGGTAGATTCAGCAGCACACAAATTATCCTTCATTGCTTTCTTCTCTGGCATTAGGAACTTTTACTGCTGGAAGCATGAGCTGTTTGGCATTATGTGCACCTTCTAGCTGGTATATGGAGAGAATGGGGTGAAGTATTTCAGTTCAGGGGTTCTAAAAATGCCTTTTCCTAAAGACAAAGCATTCTGTAAGATTAAATACAATTCTAGGGTAATGCTGTTTCCTCTCAGGTTATTAACAATACTTTCTTATCTTGAGTAGTGTGCTTTTAAATCCTGTTTAGTAAATACTAACACAGATGGTGACCAAGGACTAAAGAAAGAATTGATAAAGTCTCTGAGATATTCTTAATTTGCTTTCAAAACCAGGAGTTATGTAAATTGTTTGTTTTCTCATTTATTTGCCCAGGTGATTGAATGGGTTTTGGAGAAGAGTAGCAAGTAGAGGCACTGTGTGGATTCTGTTCGCACCTTCCCAGGAGCTGTGGAGACAGAGCACTTCTGACTTGAGAAGCATGATACTGCCCAAGGCACACACAGATCTGCACACTGGGAGGACTTTGGTCAGTGTAGTTATATAGACTCATTCTTTAAGCACAAGAGCAAAGTTGGAAACTTTTTATACTGAAAGTTTTAATTTTTTTTAAATTCAAATGAAAAGAGGTTGTATTTTATATGTGTATTTATTTTGTTTGTTAAAAGGAATATAGCTTAACTTGATTTACAAAGCTTTGTGTATTTTTCAACCAGTGTATTTGGTTTTTATATGAATAAAAACTCCCATGTATTTTATTTTGATAACTACTACTTTGTTTTACCTTTTTGTGTGAAGATCTCGATTCTTCAGCTTGCTCTTGTATAAACAGCATCAGCCATTAACAGTTTATTCACTAATTAAGAATAGCTCCTATTCTGCAGGTGAAAACAAACACAATTAGAATTTGAACCATAATTATCTCTGTGTTGTAATATAAGGAAGAAAAAAAGCATGGCTTGAAACTTGGTGCAAGGTCCTATTAAAAAAAGTTTCTTTGTTTTACAAGCTGAATTTTTGGTATAATTTCCTGCATGCTCTTTGTAACACTCCTTAGAAAAATATCTAAGGAGAGGTCTGAGATTTCTTTTCCTGAAAGAGGAGAAAATCAAAGCAATAGTGGTAATGAGGATGGTGAGAGCTGGAAAAGAGCTGGTGTGCTATGCTGAAATGTAAGGAAAAAAATAGTTTCTAGCTGTGTTGCAAACACAGTAAAATACTAAATTTGGCCTCTGTTTAAGTCTCTGGCATATACCTGGCTGGGACTAATGTAATTATTCAAGTTAGTATTTTGTTGAGATGATAGAGATGCAGGGCTATTCTTTGCTATATTATCCCAGTAGGAAAATAGATTAGGCAATACAAATATAAATGAAACGTAATGTTATGAAAAAATAATCGAACTAAACCATTTGGAGGTTAGACTTAATACTGTAAAATCTATGCTTTCTCTAAAGAGCCTTCCTGATTTTGTGACATTATTCTTTGCTTAATTCTATTTGGTGTAAAGCTGAGCTGTAAGGAAGTTTTTCATGTCTTAACAGGATATTGAGTTAAATTGTTCTGTTCCTTTGTTCCCAAGTTTACCATTGTCCTGAACTCTATGAGACCTTTTCTGGGCGGGCGTGTACTTGGTTTAACTGAACTGCAATAGGAGAGTTCTGAAGTTGTTCTGCTGTGACAGTGGGCTCTGGTGACTACTGTGTGCATCTAAGCCCAGGACAAACATAACTACTTGTAAGATGGATTACATTTGTCTGCACAATGCCACACATCCACAGCATCCCAGTTTTAGTGATTTGGTGAAATAGAAATGAAATTCAGAGAGTTATTTAAATAATAATTTAAGAAGTGCATGCACAAAATTGCTCCAACGTAATGATTACTGTGTATGGCTGGCATTTCTTTGCATTCAGTAGAAAAACAAGAAAGTAATCAAGACATTAACCTTTCTTAACATCATATAGTGAATCAAGAAAGTCTCTACTTCTAGAGAGAGAAAAGCTGTAAGCTGTAGTCTTATCTCTTCAGCCTGAATGCCGATACTTTTTCTGAATACTAAAGCAAGCCACTGAAAGTTGTATTTTCTACTTAATTTTGGGGAGTTTATGTATTTGTAATTAGAAAAGCTTTGTAGTTAATAAAAATACATAAGTTGATAAGTAAAAGTACAGAAACTGTACATTTCATAAATCCTTGAGGCTAGCTGCCATGAGCAAAGAAAATACTTACAGGAAAGTAATTAATGCTTTGAACTGGTTTTCTTGTACTTCAAGTAGAACCCTGTGGTTATTGGTTTAATTAATTTTGTAGAGTCAGACTGGCCTGAAATAATCAGCAGGAAAGCAGTTAGGGAAACATAAGCATTTTGATGTATTGGTTTTTTGCACAATTCCCAGTGCAGAACTAATACACTGCTACCCACGCCTCATTTGCTCTTTGTGTTGGTGGCTTTTTAGGGCAAGTGGTAGCTGGTTTATTATTGTGGCTTAAGAACACTGTGCCCTATTTGAGCTGTAATAACTGTCCCTGTCCATGTTCTTAACCTGCAAAAAAGCAGACACAATAATTTGACCTGGTCCACTGTAACAGCACTAAACCAAATTATTTTACATCTGTTGTAAACAGATGTCTACAGCATCTTTTTTCAACCCACTCTGAGAGTTCCTGCAGGCCGATATGCTGTAACTTAAGTGATGCAGAATGTAGCATCACCCTTTGCCTCTGAACTTCAAATTATTTTTTTGTTTGTGGCTGCTGAACCCCAAATCCAGTCTGCCTTATGCGTATTTTGGGTGCGTGCTTTCATGTTTTTGCAAACCAGGATATAAATCATATTCACCAGTACACATTTCTGGTTTACCCATAATCCATCCTTCCTATACAATAAGCATGTAACATAATACAATAACAATATGTATTGTATGTTAGAAGCACATTATCCATCCATGTTATGTGCTTATATTCCCCACAGGATTGGGGTGAGACAGCTCTGATGTAGTTGCAATTACCTGGTGATATGATTACTTGTAATATTACAGCAATTATATGATGAATTTCACTGGGCTACCACAGAACTTAGCTTGGGTACTAATGCTTGTCCAAATCCACAAACTTCTTTGTCCCAGTTCACGGTTCTCCCTTAGAATTTGTTTTCTAAATTTGTTTCCTAATGCCTCTAATTATTTACACAAGCATGGAAATACTGATGAAGGAAAAAAAATGAAAAGCTAATACCATGTGGGAAAAGCAGGTGATTATATTTAACAGGAGGTTATCATCATTGTTAAATATTTAAAATGTTTTTCCCCTCATTCTTTTAAATAAAAATTTTGCCTTGGTTAGTCTGGGGGTTCACTTTAAACAAGCAGGCTTGAGTTTCTCAAAATTTTGTGAGAATATTATTAATATCTGCTTTTTAAAATTGAAATCACCACTGAATTCAAAAGTGTCCATAATATACACAGTGTGTTTGTATATATATAAATATGTAAGCATGGGTAAGAGGACACTGAGAATGCTCTCAGGTGGAAATCAGATAAATCTCCCCTTCAAATCAGCTGAGCTTCCCAATGCAAAGAGCTGGATGGAGGGTGCTACCATGTCCTGTGGGAGGAAGAAATTCTAACATTTTGCAGAAAGAAAACACTTGTTTTGTTATTTGCAAAGGATCAATTCTAATGGTGTTTGTGGTGGTGATTTGCTTGGTAGCATGTCAAGAGTTTTGTTCTAATTTTTAAAGTATCTTAAGAGAGATGCTGGTTCCATTTGAAGGGCAGGACTATTAGAAACACCAGTATGATTCCCTGAACACAATCGGATCAGCTTTATTTTTTTTTTAACAAACACTTCAGATCACATTTTTCCAAGAACATTTTTGCTCCAGTATATATCCAAGTCTTTCTCATGGTGAAGCTGCTATACAAACTTTCTGATAAGACCATTTCATTTATTGTCATTATTTTGTGAAAAGAGTGAAACTGTGGAATATCCCTTTTTAGGCTTTCCATGAGACTGTTCTGTCATAACTTGGGTCAGACTGAAAGAAAAGGCTTAAATTCCCACAGTTAGCTTTTCTGTTTGGGCCACTAAGTTAAGAATTAAATCAAAGGAGAAAAAATATTTCTTTTCCCATAACCATTCATAAGAGAAAAAAAGGCACATGTTGGCCTCAGTCCTTGAATGCAGAAACTTGAGCAGAAATTTCTGCTTTTTCTTAATTGTTTTGTAAGTCTTCTGTTACCACCTAGTCCAGTATAAGTGACAGAGAAAGCATTGCAACTTCAGCAGAGATGTCTGAATGACCTGCCCTGAAACATCCCTGTGGGATTTCAGGGGTTTTTTTTTAAAGTTTAATTTTTTAAGACATTCCACCAATGCAATTAGCAGTTCTCTCCAGTAACAGAATACTTAACAGAAGCACTAAAGTTTAAATGCATTTCACCCAGCCCAAAACCAAAGGACAGCCTTCCAGATAGTTTGGATACAAAGTAAGCTCACCTCACAAAAATCCAATAAATGACTTTATTAAACATATTCTTTTCCTCTAAAATATAAATATTCACTATACTTTTATAAATGTGGAGTAGGTTCATATTTCATTTGTCTATCCCATCCAATATGAATCAGTCCAAAATCTGAAAATGAAGAAATAGCATCTGTAATCATCATTAATTTTTTTCTATAAATATATATAATATGAATTTTCTTTGCAAACTGTTTAGTTATTCACTTAGACTTCATATAGTACTGAGCACCTTAGATTACATTTTATGTAATTTAATTGTTGGCACTAATACAGGAATTTGTAATATTTACAATGCACATACATGTTAGGTATAACATTCCAGTGATTTTTAAGTGTTAAAAGGAATAAGGAAATAGTGCAGTATAGTTTACATATGTATTTAACCTACCCCCCCCAGAACTTTTATCGGAGCCTATCTCCAAATTTTTAAGTTGTACTTTGGAACAGCAATAAAAATGTCCTGAACTGGTTTTCAAAGACTTGACACAAGAGTTTCCTTGGTAAGGTGACATGACCTCCTCAGAGTCCTGTCCCCCTGCGTACCGACTGCTCTCAGTTTCTCAGATCTCTCCTAGAAGCTCCCAAGCCCAAGGAGTCCCAAGTAACTGCCACAGAAAGTTGTGTGAATGGCAGTGTTCACTAAATGAGAAATGTCCATCTGGAAATTACTGGTAAGTTATGTAACATGTTATCTCCTACTTTGTTAATTTACACGAGGAATTAATTTTTAAGTGCAAGTACCATGACAATAAAATGAAAGTGCAGAGCTGGGTGGATCTCTCCCTGGTGTGCCTTTGACTGGTGAGAGATCCTGGGAGTGGGGCTGCTCTTCCAATGGGGCATTGAGCCCCTTCAGTGATTATTTTCTGTATTTATGAATTCAGCCCATCATCCCAGTATTTTAATTGGTTTTGATGATTAAGATACCTGTGGAAATCACCATATTTTTATGCTTTGAATAGACAGCATGACATGCTTAAATCTCAAACCTAGCTTAAAAACATGGAACCAAAATGTGTTTTTAATTTTCCCCTTTGCCAGCCAAGTGATGCTAAGTTGAAATCTATGTGCTTTCTCTGGAATAAAAGAAATGTAATATGAAAACTCAACATCCACAAACACTGAATATATTACTCCCTGTCCTTCAAAGTGTGAATTCAGGGCAACACTCTAAAAGTAGACAAAACCCCACCCCTGTGTGAAGCTGTTCCTTTTAAAAAGGAAGAACAACGTAAGTGGTATCTGTTTTGCTTCTGCCTATTCCCACCAGATGAATATGAAATGATGGTGGGAGCCACCAACGTGATGCCAGTTTATTATTTCCAGGTGCGAGCTGTGTGTATCATCTCTGGTGCTGAAAGTCAGCGTTCCTCCCTGCTTTTTGCTGCTCAAGTAGCTGTGAATAAGGCTGAAACTCAGTGAATCACGTTTTGAGTCACAACAGTCACCAGTAAGTTGTGGGCATGGAGATGAACATCCTGTATTTCTCCAGCAAGAAATCTGGTCTTGCCAAGTCATGCCCATAGGAGCAGTTCCATGTCAAGGAGTGTAGCTCATGTTCCTGCCCTGGTGTATGTTTCTCACTGTTGTGGAGCTGCTTTAATAAACTTTTCACAAACTCATAAAATCAAGTCTTCTTCCTCCCCTATGTTTGTTCTTCTATGAAGACCACACAACCAGCCTTATCTGAGCAAAGGGAGTGACTCAGTAGGGGTAGGAGGACAGAATCTTAGTATGGCTTTCTACTGGAAAACTGCCATGGAGATATGCTGGCAGAAGCATCATCATGCCTCAGAATGGATTCAGGTAACTTCTACCTGAGCTGGGGATCCCAGGTAGCTGAAACTCATGAAGCTGTTCTAGGAAGTCACGATAAAAATGCATCCTGTGTTCATTAACAAAGGACCCTCCTGCCTGTGCCCCCCTGACAGCTGGCTCTCAGTACCATCCCTATGGCTGGTCCTGCTTTGGCGGAATGTGGGTGACATGTGGTTACTGCTTAATGTGAAACTGCCCCTGGGGGGGGCGTCCAGCTGTTATCTGCCCACAGCTGGATTGCTTCAGAGTGTCCAACTCAAAGGTGTGTATTTGCAGGCTCCGCTGGGTATTCATGCAACAGGTTCTGGCAGTGCTCTAAAAGAAACATCTGGAAGAGGTGCAGAGATTATAACTGAAAGAACCTTTTACTTTCAGGTGATGGGATAATCTTTAGAGGATTTCTCCCCAACAAACCTTGGCTTGCATCACAACCAACAAGTGCTCTTGTCTGCATAGCCCTTTACTTTATATAGACAAGTACATTGAAATAGGCACAATTTATGATTCTGAAACATTTACATGTATGGTACTACACGCTTTTACGGTCTCATATGGGATTTTAAAATCCCATTATTTACAATGAAATCCCCCGTCTTCCTTCTCATGCCATCTCTTTAGCTGCTCAAAATGAAACCTGGGCCTTGGAGGACTGCAGAAATGACCAATGCCCCGTCCTGAGTTTCAGGCTGGTGTCTGCTGCCAGGGTTGCTGCTGTTGACTGTACTTCAGATTAGTGTGGTTACCCCATCTCTCTTTGAAGAAACAGATGGATCCCACTTATGCCACCAAGCCCAGTCTCGTGATCTTTGCTGACAGGAAGGAATGAATGATGAAAACAATTGGTTTTGGACAGGAATGAAGGTCCAGTTGCTGAAAGTACAGAAAAAAAAATCAAGCTGAGAATTATAGCTCAAACAAGAAATCATTTCCTGAATACTCAAACTGCTGTCTGATATTTTGAACAGGCTTCTATTAATAACAACTCTTCTCTACACCATATTGTTTTTCCTTTACATTCAGCTGCAAATATTTAGGTTACTAAAACTAATAAGCATCTTGGAAGCAGGTGCCTCTGATGCCTCTGGCTTTGTATCACCTGGGTGAGCGGCAGAAAACTGAGTCAGATTGTGCAAGCACTTTTTCAAGAGGCTCAACCCCATCTTTTTGGCCACTTCTGCCTGGGATGGTGGTGGGACTGTTCTTTCTGATGCCCAGTACATCTGCTGTTGGTGCAGCTGAAGTACCTTCAGCCGATGCTGCACAGCTGCTTCTCTGTTCTCCCAGCCAGCAGTGAGACTGAACTCAGGCTTTGTTTTCTGTAGTCATGCTTCAGATGATCTCACCATGCGCTTGCTAAGCATGACAGGCTTGTCAGTGTGCAGAGGCCCAACAGGGCCATGTTTGCCTTTTGTGTTGGTGCATTCTGCCCTGCTTCCTCCTTTTTCCATGCTGCACTGCAATCTGAGAAATGCTCGTTAGGCCTTGGCCTTGAAAAGCAGCACCTGGGCTCATCCCTTCTTAAGCTTATCAGAAGCACCCCTCTGCTCCCAAGAACTACTGCTGTCTAAGGAGTTCCTGTTTTCCTTATGAACAACCTTGGAAACTGTATTCCTTGCCTGAACAGCACAACATTCCTGTTCTCACACTTCCAGAGAAAGTGCCGACCCAAACTGTGGCCAGGATGAAACAGTGTTATGACAAAAGCTGACTCTTTTGTGACCCTATAAACACCTGTCCAAAATGAGACCATGTGAGAACTGCAGTAGGCTGTGACCAGCACCTCCCTCTAAGCGGGGCCTCTCAGAGCCAGGGAACTCCCAGGTTTGCTGTACTTGGAGGATCACCAAACAACAAGTCCTAGGCTGGTACCCTCAGTCCTTGAGGCCTGACCCTTTTCCCACTGGGAGATGCAAAAGCATCCGAAGTGAGTGTTTCCCTGACCTCCGAGGGGAATTTTTCACAGGTACCTTGCTTGCACTGACTCTGTATATGCTTTAGCAAATCTGGGAAACGTGCTGTTTTCTTAGGTGCTTAAGAACCTTAGATATCTCAGTAAGTTAGGCCTGTAAGTAAGGTTGAGTCATAAGTTGTAAGCAAAGTTAAAGGCTGCTGAATGTTGTTCTTCTGTTGAGTTGCTAAGTTCAACTTTGAAGTCGTAAGTTGGGTTAAATGCTGCTATTCCTCTGTTAAATTGTTAAGTTATAAGTCAAGTTAGGTATAAGTTAAGTGTTGTTCTTTTGTGAAATTGTTAGGTTTAAGGTATAAGTTAAGTTAAAGTACTGTAAAGTTTGAGTGCTCTTAAGGTTTTAGACTATGTTCTTTCTTATCCTTGCCTTCGCTATCCTTTTGATACGCACGCCTTAACACACACACAAGCCCCATAGACAGTTCTCAGTTCATTTCTATTTTGATTGCCTGGATTTTGATTAACTGGTTTTGTTGCTGCTTTGTTTCCTTGGTGTGCCTTAATTGTCCTGTAGGCAGTAAAGTGAATCTTGCCAACAAACTCTGTCATGCTGTCGCTAAATATTAAATCTGGTTTTTGCTGATACCCTTGCTGGTGATTTTTTAAGCAATCTCAAACACTCATTTGTAGCACCTTTCCAGCAGTCATAAATCAACTTTATTGACAGCTAGTAAAAAATTCCCTTCAAAGCCTGAAAAAAATGAGTTTGCAGAATATATGTTAACAAAGATGATGTTTAAAATTAAGTACCCACCACATTTAGGAACTGCTGAAAAAAATCTGGGAGGAAAGACTATGTTTACATTCATAATGAATGGATTTAAACTGCTCATTGGAATATGCACCTTATTTTTAGGCATTTTGACAGCTTAGAGGCCTATGCAGACAGTTTGCACAACATCTGTAACTTTTTTTCAGCAACTACATGTTCAAAACCACCTAAAGCATAGCTTGTTGTCATAACATGAAGTCCCTATGTGTACGTTGGAATTAATAAAGTCTCATTCTTAAGTTCTTCCACCCTCAATCATTTACAAAAGTGAAATGGATACACACAAAAATGTTAACATCTGGCCATTTAGAGCTACAGTTTGTTCTAAAATATGACAAATCTTTCATCTCTGTATGGTGTTACAATTTTAACTGTCTTTAGTTTATCTCCTTCTAAAGCCTGATCATCACACTGTGCTAGAAAACACAGTGTCTAAACACTGGTATTAGAACCTGGCACTGGCCAATTGTTAGAATGGAACAGAATAGAATAAAGTATTTCAGTTGGAAGGGGCCTACAGTGCTCATCTACTACAACTTCCATTAGTGCTTCTCCACCCCATAGCCGGTAGGACAACCAAAGACATGGTAACATGCACACAGTACTTACAATTTCTCCATCTTTTTCTCCAAAGTCTAAATAAAGCATCCTTATCCCATCATCTGAGGACATTTTCAGTTTTTCGTAGGGATATTGTGCAATTGTCTTGGAGAAGGCACCATCTTGCGGTTCGGTTGTAAGGGAGAATCCATGTTCATAGTGGATGGTCAAGCGGCACTCCTGGCTTTTGTATGTGCAAGCTGGAGAAGAAATCAAAATTTAGTCTCTCACATTCTTAAAAGCAGTTCTTCATGTTCCATCATACATTTACATGCTGACAAAAAACAGTGTACTGAAGTTTAAGAAGGCTCAGAGGTGTTTCCTCCTTCGAAACCTTGACAAAGTCACAACTACTCTTCTTGCATCTGACAGACACAGCCAGAATCAATAAACACAGCACACAATGCATGAGAAAATTAGGAGTTGTAAAGGGTTTCCCTAAAGTATTTTGACAAAGATGAAGACATTCCTGAGTCTCATTAGTGTCGTGGTAATTGAAAAAGGGCCCAGATAATTGTATATAATAGCTACTGCAGCAGAAAGACTGCATCTCCCCCTCAGCTCTGAAATAGAGGCCATGATCCAAATTAAAGAATGAAGAGTGTTGGAGTTCACGTCCCAAACTCTCTATTCCATCACTTTCTTGGAACAATTCTACCAAGAAGGATCCTTGGCAGTGGCATAAAAGCGCTGTGATAAAAGAAGGGGCTGATGCCCTTCTTTTTTGGAAAGAATGGCATCTATGTCAGAATGCTGAGGAGATGGACCTGTTCTGGAGCTGGTTCCCACTGAGCTCTCTGGCTGGTTTGCACATCAGAGGCCCCTCACAGAGCATCCTGTGCTCCCTGTGGGGGCTAGGGCCTGGCAGCTGGCAAGCAGCCACGTGGCTCTGGCTGAGCTTTGAGAAACAAGAACTGCCCTTTGGCATGGCTGGATTTGTGCTTTGGCTCCTGCTCTCACATTTTCAGGAAACAACTGGAGATAAAATTCAACATTAACAGCCCTGCCAATTGTAGGACTAGCAGGGGAAGGACTGCAAAGCCTGGGGGCACTCAAGAGAAAGGCCCAGCCTCAAACCCCAGAGCCACCCCGGGGCTTGCAGCTACCTGGCCAAACAGGACATCAGTCCAGAGCATCTGCAGCCAAGTACTTATATTACAATTGATTTTGCATGTACAGAAGCACTGGAAAGTGACACCTTGATGTTTAGGGAAGGAAATTACTACCCATCAAAATGTGGTTATTATACTGGTTTGCGTATTTTTACTCTATTGTGTAGAGCTGGGTGAATAAATGACCAGTTCATACTTGTGAATGTGCCAGTCCTCTTCTGCCTCCTCCCTCTGCAGGAGAAACTCCTGCTGGGCTCTCAGGAGTTTCCTGAGTCTCAGAAAAATGTTCTTTTCTGTGGGTTTCTGGACAAACCTCTGACAATTACTCCTCTCTGACATGCAGGCCTACGTGGCTGACTACAGACTCGTTTCTGAAACAACATGCTGAAAACAAACCCAAAAGTCAGCATGACAATGAATGTGTCACCGGACACAGGTACCACAGCAGCTGAGACTGGCTCAGAACCTGACAGTATTTTAAACAAGTAGAATCCCAAACATGCACATTTTTTTAAGTAAATCACCTCTAGCAGAAGGAACTTGAACTGGCACAAGTGTCATGGGAAGGGTGTGGAGGTGTGGAAGTGCTGCAGGTGTTACTCACCTGTGGTGATTTCTGTGATGAGCTCTGCAGAGTTGTGGCAGCCCTGCACTATGCTCCTCGTCCACAATGAGAGGTCTCGACTGGTCTCAGTCCTGAACAGATGAGTTTCAATCCCTTGTCTTGTACCGGTACGGGTTGCAAAAGACAAATCGACCCCTGACTTCGGTGAGCCTTTTCCTGGGCCAGAATGAACCAACCTGCAGTTGGATTTGAAAACACATCAGGAAATTCTAACAACAGTTCACTGCACCAAAATCCCCACCTGAGCACAGCTCTGCTCTGCACATTCCTAATACACGTGGTTGGGAGCATGAGAACTCGCATCTCCTCTGTATTCTCTCTCAGAAGATTGAGGTCCAGGGCAGTGAGTACGGAAGCAGCTGGACACACAGGTGATGACATGGATGTCCCAAAATTACTTAATGAATTGTACAAAACATCCCTTTGGTTGAGGAACTGAGAGAAATCCCTGACTGGTCTGTGGTGATGGAATCTGGTCCACAGATACAAGTGCTGGCTCAGATGAGGCAGCTGAATCCAACTTCCACGGTGAAGCAGCATTTGCTCTAAACCTTAAACATCTGCCATCAAATTCAATGATAAATACAGCTGAATAAAATATGAAGCTCTGTAAAATATGTAGATGCCAAAGTACTGTCTTGTACTTACTATTCCCGTAAGGAACCTGTAAAATATAAAATGTTGCAGCTACTTGTAATCTGAAATTCTCTCACATTTGTCTGCAATCAACATTTTTTTGCCCAGCATCAACAGCTGATCTCCTATGGCCAGAAAAGGTTTGTTCATCTGGGCAAACAAAAATAGCAGGGAATATTTTTGAGTGAGAAAATCAATACCTCGTAAAAAACAATTCTTCCTTAAATCTGCCCTTTTATGTTGTTTTTTTTCCCTATAAAAGTATGGACAGTCAACACAGAATTCACTCAGGGACACAGCACTGATACATCTGAAAAGAATAATCCAGGGGAGCTCATCATTCTTTGAGATTCAGAGACCAACCCTCAGAGGCAATCACAAAAGTAATATTGTCTGAAAAGCTTTTTTCTGTCTTGTACCTTCTGCTTATCTTTCTATAGGCAAACAGTATACTTCATAGTAGTCTATAAAGTATGTGGCATGGTAGAACAACTTGTGCTAAAGGAGAAAACATTAGATTAAACTAATTTACTGAATACTAATTTACCCTTAAATTACTGTTTTGCATCAGCAAGAATAGTTGCCTGTTAGCTGACACTGTACAGGTATGCCACCAAACAGGGATGCTTTAGTAGAAAAGAAAAAAGCAGAAAGGAAAAGAAAAAGCACAACTTTAGCTTTTCAGTAATTGAAACACCAGCCACAGGGCATCTGAAATTTTCCTCAGTTCCCTTACAGTCTGTGCTGGCATTTGGGATGCACATTGTGGCAAACAGATGCACCCCTCTTTCATACCACACTAGAAGGTTTGCAAGATTTCTTCATGCTCAAGTTCATGGAAACTTTCTTTTGATTTTGAGCATCCCCCTTGATTTTTTGGTTCCAAGAGCTCCTGGGAAGCGAGACACAGAATGTCCTGGTCAGAGATGCCCTGCCCTGTGTCTGGGCAGGACAAGAAGGGCTTTTTCCCCTCTAGAAAGGCTGAGTTAATGCCCCACTCAACTTTGATACTCAGGGCCTCCTATCTGTACTATTGGCAGATTTTGCAATTGGGGACTGAGTGGCAAACAAAGAGCCCAAAATTTTAATTCCCTTTCATTTGGTTTAAGAGGGTGCAAACTCTGAGGGGAAGCTACATCTTGATAATTAAGGCAGGAATCAGGGAACTGAAATCTCCAGTGACATCTGCTCTTGTCTGTCCCTGGGTGGTCACCCAGGCACAGGCACAGCCACTGCTCTCATGCTTCCTTCAGCTGCTGGGCTGTGGAAAAGCAGCCTGGAAAATCACATCAAGTTTGTAGTTAGAAATAAAACTATTCCACCTTTTTCCTGGGTCATCTCCTTTATGCAGTGCTCATTAGCTATACCAAAAATCATTTTCTATTACTTATGTTACTGAATACATAACAAACAGATGGATCCAGTGTTTGATTTCCTTCCAAAACACACAGCACCACCATCCACTCCCCCACACCTTCCTGCTGTATCCATAGTACTGTAGGTTTTTCAGCATATGGGTAGAATGAAGACGTACTTTACAAATTAAAGTGTGTGAACAAATCCAACATGAACATTGATTCTTGCCTGCCTTTTATTATTATCTCCTCATTATTAAAAATTCAGTCTCACTATTTCAAAATGCTTTTCCATCAAGCAACTCCAGATCATGCTTTGGAAAGTTATGCACTTAAACATGAACTAGACAAATGTGCAGGAGGACATTTGATAGTATTTATGTACCAGCTGTCAGTACTGATGTATTTGGGTACAGGTCAAAGGATGCTTTAATAAAGTTACATCATTGTGGGCCATTTCATTTACATAGAAGGTCTTTTATCCTACAGACCACAGAGATACTTTAAAAGGCAAAAAATAGCCTTAGAAACCTCACAGAAGGCTTCCCCTCGCTCCTGCCTCCCATCACAGTGACTGCAGGGGAGGCTCTGTGTGTATGGCGTGTGCTGCACCCCAGAGCCAAAATGCACCCCAGTCCCGGCTCTGGTAATATCCGCCCGAGCCCTTGAAGGTTCCTGTGCTCGGTGGAGGTTTCTGAGGGAATCTGTGAGCACCGGAGCCCGAGAGCTGAGCCCCGAGCGCCGAAGGCTCCAGGCGGCGCAGGCGGAGCCGCGAGAGGGCAGGAGAAGGCCGGGCCCAGCCGGGGGTCCCCGCGGCGCGCACGGAGCGCAGCGGCTGAAAACGCAGCCCTGGCACGCCCAGGGAGCCAGGGAGACACTTCCGAGCTTCTCTCATTTCGCCCTTGTCTCTCCATATTTCAGGGACCTTTTTAACCTTATTCTTTGCGAACGTGGGATAGCGAGAGGGATGTGGTCTAACATGGAGTGCTGGTGCAGGGTGAGATGCACTGGGACCTGCGTCTCATCCTAATGCTATGGGAAGAGTTTCAACAATTTATTGCAACAGCCAGATCTAATGGTCTCTGCAGAAAGGACAGTGAAACCAGCACTGACATTCAAAGGAAGCCTTCAGCTGCTCACTTGAGATTTAGCTCAGAAGAGACCACATACAAGTGCATCAGCACTGTGATCAGGACACCACTGCCATCTGACCTTTCCTAAGGCACCCCGACTTAGCATTTGAAACCTGTCCTGGAATGGCTGTACTCCTTGGAAACCTACGCACATTCTCTCAATTCATCTGCATGGAGGCACCCACAGCCCGCCTCACTGCCTTGGGAAGACAAGCAGAGAACCTGCATAGCACCCATACACCTTCGCGGGGCTCTCAGGGCACACAGTGCTCTCTGTCTGTCCTTCTGCCCACTTGCCCAGATGACTAATCAGTGCCCAAACTCCTTCCTCCAAAGGAGGACTCCTTCCATGTCATTCGCTTTCAAACTGCTTTAATACTTTCTGCTTACAGACCTCAGCTGTACACAAGAGCTTCTTACCTGATCTTTAATCAGAGCCCAACATGGACTGCTTTTTTTTTTTCCCCTTTCCTTTCATATCTGGCTATGATAGATAATGGAATTTGATTGCAGACATATAAGATGTAATTACTTAAGCCCCATTCCCATGCTAGAAGGAGGCACTGTTATTCAAGCATAAGGAAACACTGAAACAGAGATTATGACAAAAAGGTCCTTGGAGTCAGGGCTGTGTGCCAGCTGCCCTGCCTCCCCATGCAGAGATTTAAAGGAACAACTTAAATCTGATCTCAGTTTTATTTGAGCTATTATTTATATTCCACACAAAGCTAGAAAAGACTGACTGGAAAATACTTTTAGGTCTTAATGGCATCCATAGGTTGTAGGCAAATTTATCAACAAACAAGAAGGGCATGTTGAAATTTTGCTGTTAAAGGACTGTGAGAAGATTGTAATCCTTCTACCATTTTCCAATTTTCTCTGCTCATTATGTCTTGGGTAGATTAAGCATGACTCTGTACAGTATCTGGCACTGAAGTTTTCCAGTTTCAGCAACTTTTCAAATATGCATTAGCTAAGCAAAAATATTTTCCCAAGGACTCATAAAAATCTGAAAGATGGTAGCAGCTAAGATTACAACATGTGCTCTGCAAACTTTCCAGGTGAAAAGTTCTAAATTGCACTGATCAATGCACAGAGGGGATTAAAAAACTTGTCACAAGGAGGGGAATCACTGACCGAGAATGAACACAGCAGTCAATACCAACAGAAAACCTTGCTCTTTTTTTTGCTATAACTGTACTCAGTGTGATAGATCATAAAAGCAGGACCCTGCAGAGTTTTAATCAAAATCATCCAAAACAGGAGGTGTAATGATTTAGGGAATTTATATGTATGATTTAGATTCCCTAAATCATAAATATAAATATAATCAATAAATATATATTTATAGATCATAAATATATACTTATGATCTATAAATCTCTGTAGCAGATTTATGGAGTCTGCTATATATGTGTGTATGTGTATTTATGACATTGTGACTCCATTCTGAACACCAAAATCTGTATAGCTGCTGTCTTTTTATCTGGGTGTTACATTCAGTGATACTAGTAAGAAATCTCAGAAATAGGACTGGAATGGTTGTCAGAAGGTCACCCAGCACATGTCCCTTCACAGAGCAGGGCCAACTGTGTGTCACCCATCCTTCAATGCCCCCACTGATGAGGATTGCACACCTTTCCCAGAGAATCTAAACCAGTACCTCACCAATTCCCTGCCACAAGTGCAGTCAATTATATCCTGTTGTGTTCAGGAGGGATCTGGAAAAGATAGTCCCCTGTCCTCCTTGTGTCTTCTCTTCATATCTGAAAACTATTGACATGTTTTTCATGGACTTCTCTAGATTAAGCTACTAAGGTTTCTTAAGTATTCCCCTCCTGATAGTGTTTCTATGTTATATATTTGCATTGCTTTCTTCTAGACCTTCCACAGTTAACTGGCATCTTTTTGGAAGTGCAATGCCTCTCATGAACATGGAGTATCACCTGAGGCTTTACTCCTCTGTAGTTAGATATGATCACTACATCTGCCCAAAATGCAACACTGCTGCTATAACCCAAGATTATTGTCTCCATTTTCCCCTCTCAAAAACACAACACCTTAGATTGAAGCAATTTTATCACAGGGCTCAGGTGCTTCCTGGCAGAACAACTACTTTGTTGCTCATATTCCACCCCAAAACAGCAGAGGTGATTATTCCCCAGCACTGACCTTTGCACCTGTCCTTTCTGAACTGCACCCTGGCTTTCTTACAGACCATCCTGGCTTGCTTTCTTCCCAGTCTGTAAAGACCCTTCAGCAGCCTGACACATGTGCTGTGCAACTTTTCATTCCCCTCCAGCATGAAAACCAGTGGAAGGTATCCCACCAGACAAGGAGATGACCATCCCCACCCAAGGCAAGGCTGTCTGCTATCCAATGTGACCTCTTGAGAAAAAATAAGTAAGTAACAGGACTCCTCAAGATGTGGACTTAAATTATTTGATGCAGTAAATTGGTCTCACTGATGATGGAAGCTGGCAATACTCAGTAAGGAGTTGTCTTTACACATGAGGACGAGTGGCCAGGAAGGGGCAGGTTGCACTACAAGATACCCAGTCACTTTAAGAAGGATTTGAGCTAATGTAAAAATGAAACCCTGAAAAAAAGGGGAGGAAATGCATCACATTTGATGCTAGGGTGCTATTGCTTCTCAAACTCTAAGGCACAGTGATACAGCTGGACACTGGTTGCAATATTTACCCGGCTTTCACTGGGGCTTGTCACCTAGAATTGTCATTGCATCCAGCACCATATCATGCAGCAGGCTGCAAGCTGGTGTCTCTCACCCCATGTTAGGGTAACAAAGGGGGTGTCAGAAGGTGGCTTCCCACTGATGGAACGCACCATAAATGTAAATCAGTGAGTTCAATTTTTATTTTTTTAACATCATGACTTAGCAGCAAAGCGTCAGTTCATTTGGGGAGACACAAAGAACAAAAATTAACTAATGAGAGTGCAGTAAGAGCCCCACTGCTTCTGGCCAGGACAACCAGCCCTTCTGAATGAGAACTCTTTGAAAATGGTATAATAGAGGCCTGTAGCAAGGCTGAAACAAGGAACAACAGCTCTTTCTCAAGCCCTTTGGCCATACTGGCAGAGAAACATGATTAGGATTCACAACAAGAAGCACAGACAGTTTCCACTGCATAAAGGCAACTATGGGAAAGGTCTCTCTGAGTTAGTGTTAATGGTTACCTTCAAAATAATGCAAATGCTTATTTCTAACCTAGATTCCAGAATGTGTCTTCCAAGCTTACCATTTTAAGCTAAAAAAGCCAGGAACTAATTTGCTAGAGCAGGAACAGAAGCTGTGCTGAAAGTGCTTCCATCACGTGGAACCCTCCAAAAGGCCCAAACTGGTGGTGTAGAACTGCCACATCAGAACATTTAAGTCAGGGCAACAAGTCCACTTTTTTCAGCCTGGAGGAGCAGCTGGAATTTGGGGTGTTTCTGCCTAGCTTACAGGTCTGCACACTGAGATAGGAATCCCAGGAGATTGAGCTCTCGGCTCTTTTTCATCATTCCTGCCTCTGAATCCAGGCTAAGTTACCATGTTCAAAATCTCAGTGCGTTTCTGGTCATCATCTTCAGCCAGAACTTGAAATGGAGGAGAAGAGAGGAGTTAAGCTCAGCACATGAGCCCAATGAAGAAGAAGCTGCTTCTCCAACCACAACATTTCAAGTGTGACTATAGCTATGTACCAGCTATACCTGTTCCTGGCTGACTCAGCTGTTCCCACTGCTCCTGAAAGCCGTCATGATTGAAAAGCAAAGGTACCTGGTGGCGAGAAGGGGGTAGGTATGCACAGGGCTGAACCAGGCTTCCTTAATCCGTGGCATGCTCTCATATATTAAGAGGTCTTTCTCTGTCAAAACCACTAACACTGGCTTCCAGTGCTTCTCGTTGTCTCCTGGCACCTGGAAAAGAGCAAAGTCTCAGTGAAACAAGAGACAAAGCTACCAGCATGAAAAACTAGATGAGACAAACATGTCGAGTTCTGAGTGAGAAAATGAACACAAGAGAGTTTTACTTCCCTGGCTTTTTGACATCTCCCACCTGAATTTATAATCAGATGCAGCAGAAATTGAATAATGTGCAAAGTCATCTGCTGCTACCATTAGCACTGCCATTTCCAGCCTTCCTTTACCACAGGCTACTCCATAAAAGCAGTACTGGAAGAACACTGAAGTGGAGCTGGCTGTTAGCTGTGGTATGCATGAAAAGACCTTAAATGTATATTTATAATGTGCACCATTCATGCGTAGCTGGCACATTAACCTGAGTCCTGGACACTGCTGCTGCTGTTTCTGTTTAAAAAAGCTGCAACATCATCACTATTAAAGAAGAGTGACAGGTAGCAAAACTAGTGGTTTGGGAGTAATTATTTTTTCCTCAGCCGTTAACTTTTTTTTTTTTTTTTTTTTGTTTCTCCTTCCTTCATACAATTCTTCCAGTTTTAGAAATGCCTTTATAAAGATATCCAACCTAAATGTGGGGTTCATCTCAAGCATTGACTTGGTGATGGATCTGCCTTCACATTTCAAATCTTTCTGTCAAAGATGTCTAAAGACCAGAGCATCAGAGCCTTTTACTGTCTGCAGAATCCAGATGTGGAATTATATTTTGCAGGTTAGATGTGTGATGTCCACATGGCTACACAATTATTATGGATCCTGGTTTTTACTTCTTCTGCTCTGGCAGCATAGAAGTGTCTTAAAATAGTTGGGAATATGAAAGGACTTTTATTTCAAGTAGGAGTGAAGCTCTTTCATGGACAAACTAATAATTTTCCTTTTGGTGCACATAAAGAAAAAGAAACACTGGTCCACAGTAACACTCACAGCCATGCTTTCAAACACAAACATCTTGGCTGGATACTAAAAGGAATGCAACAAATTCTGAAATTCACCAGAGAATCTGCTTGTCTTCATGACTCCTCCACTAAAACCTCTTCTGGGATAGAGAAGCAACTGTCTGTGCTGTTCTGTGGTTGATGCCAGCCTACTTGCCATGGGCATGTGTCACTGGGCACATTGTAGGGTGGAGAAACATATAAAAGGGATCAAAGTTTGGCCAGGCTGGAAAAGGCACACCCAGGTATGGTAATTCAGAACCACATTTGAAACAGTTGTATTTTATACAAAGATAGGCTCCCACAGATTTCTAAACTTTTAAGGGCTTTCAAGAGTAATGTAACACACCTTTACATCAGAACACAACGCCCAAAACCAGATCTTAAGCTAAGATTTTTAAGATGTATTTCTCCCTCTGAACTAAGCTTTTCCAATAATCATATTCCTATTTACAGCATTACTTGCTCATTGGTTTTTCATGTCTCTTGAAGTCATTAACAATTCATGCTTTCAATTTCTACAGAAGCATTAATACTTATTTACAATTTTCTTGTAGTGACAGTTTCTTAAAACACAATCTTTCATTTTCAAATAGGGCTGAATAGAGAAGCCACATAATTAACACACCTATTACTACACTCAGGAAAGAATGCAAAATCCAGAGTTCTCACAGTCCATGTACCATGAAAATATTCACATGAGCAAAAAGCATCCTCAGCTTCTTAATACCACAGCTATTAACTACAGTTAACACCCCAGTTCCTAGTGTGGTAATACAGAAATGAGTGTCACAGGCAATGTTAGCATTCAGTAAATGTTAATGAACGTTTAATTTTGGACCACCTCACCTGTGTTCTTTAACTAGAAAGACTTTAGTACATACTTTTAAAGATTTCTAGATAAGAAAAAGGAAGATAAATATGAAATTTCTGTGACCACAAGCAACCTACAGACTATAGGAAGCTGTTCACTGTTCACAGCTTTTCTGCAGAACCATCCTGCCTGTGTAGCATTTTCAATCACATGTTTTGCTATCAGTTGGCTGGTCAGTCAACAGCAACTTCAGAAACTTTTGGAAACACTGTTCTCTGTAAAGAAATTACCAGAAAGATAATAACACTGATTTTGCTAGCTGGTCCCACAACTCTTTGCTGGACAGCTGTAAATATTAGGAGACAGAATCTCCATGCACAAATCCTGAAGTTAATGACCTGCACTGTGAAGCCCACAGCTTTGCCTCAGTCCTTCCCAACAGCAGGGTGACTGTGGAGAAGATGTGGCTTGGTCATAAGGTATTGAAGATTTTCCTCAAGAACAAGTGACCTTACACTACCTCTCCTTGTAGGATGTATCCCTGGTTTGTAGGGTGTGCACTGGAAGAGGCGAGAGGCGAACAATGATTGCCCATGTTCTGCGCTGCAGCCCTCCCCAGCAAGCAGGGCCATGCAATGCACACACTTCTAAGCACAGTTTTTAAACCTTCCTGGGACCATAGCTGCCTCACTGATGAGGAATGCTGGTGTAAGCAACACTGCTGCTATTTGAGACCTGAAGAAGGATTTGTGTGCCTGAAAGCCTGTCTGGCTTTTCCCAACTGTAACAGCTGATCTAATAAAAGATACTGCCTTTCCTTAAAAC
Organism: Anomalospiza imberbis; assembly: GCF_031753505.1. Taxonomy (NCBI): domain Eukaryota; kingdom Metazoa; phylum Chordata; class Aves; order Passeriformes; family Viduidae; genus Anomalospiza; species Anomalospiza imberbis. The sequence continues at coordinate 13,306,325 of NC_089681.1, read as the reverse complement.
CCTTGAATTGCATCACTATTCCCTTATTGCAGGATTTGGATCAGGCTGGAACAGCTCATGCCATGCTGTTCAACAGGCAGTTGGCACTTCTGGAAAGTGTCAAAGAGAACATGCTGTCCTGTAAATGGTAATAGCAAATTTTACAAAGGAGGAAGAGAGGCTGAAAAGATACCATTAGCCTAGAGGGCACATTCATCACAAATCAGCATGGGAAATTAATCCAGATCTACAAGTGTCATACCAAGCATCAGTATAATAGCAAATTACAAAACAAAAGCAAAAAACATGCCGCTTATGGGCAGCTAAGTGAAGGATTTATTCAAGTTTTAAAGGTTTTAATATCTGACACACCATAAAGATAGCATGAAATGCCTGTGTAAGAGTAAATTTAAACATCATTTGAGATACATTTTGGAGGCATGGTTTTAGATAATGATTAGGGCCTGCTCCTTAGCCAGAATTTTGCAGAATTCTGGCACTTGCAATACAATTTCTTCGCTCCAGTTCCCACTTGCACATGTACAATTCAAAGTGCATCGATCTGTGTTGCAGACAAATAAAATCACCATCCAGTCTAAAAAACTTTTCAAACTCAACCGTTTTTCAAAGTCAAAATTGTTAGATCAACTCCAGATGAACTACAGAAAAGTAAGTACTTCACAGCAAAATGAATCAGCAAATATTTTTCTGGTGTTCTGGGCACTGCTCAAGTACCTCCAAGCAACAGGTACCAGTGTTCCCTCTGTGTGTCACTGGGGTCACCATTTATATTCCCAGGTGAAATTCCACCTCAAGTCAATGAAGCTGTAAATGTTTATACCAGAAGCAAACTTGATTTTTTTTTTGTTTCCTAGGCCTACTGTGCCCCTAGATCAAAGTCTTAAAGCACAAACTTGAAAAGGGAGAACATTTTCTAAGAAAATAAGCACAGTGAAGAATAGGTTTTGCTACTCCAAACCTCTCTGCTCCTCATTTACTCACCCCATTACGTGGAAACACCACTTCTTCCCGTGTGCACTTTGGTTTACCTTTCCAAATTCAGGAAATATTTAATGTGCTGCAGGGATGAAATCTCATCATTTTTGTGTATGATAATATGATGGCTGGGCTTGGGATGACACAAGAGGAGACCTGTGTTCACGACTTGCTCAGACACAGACTTCCCTTGCAGAGTCAGGTTAAGTGTTCTGCTCCCACAGGGACACTGCAGTCTCTGCTGGAGTGGCAAGTGCTCCTTGGCACACCTGGTGGGAACAGACGGGAATGTGGGGGCAGACAAAACCTGTGCAAGAACAGCTGCTGAATTCCAGTAGCCACACCAGTAGCTAGCCTTGGCCATCAGCCTTTGGCTGGCACAGCCACGCTCCAGTGCAGGACACGGGCGGCACACGCAGGGCTGGGACGCGCCAGACCCCACGCACCCAGGACATGCCTGAGCTCCAGCTGCCTTCGGATGCCTTTGCAGTGCCAGGCTTTGCTTTGGGACCAGGTCTGTGGTGTCAAGGACTGACTGCAGGTGGTGACACAAGCTCAACACTACCTGTATGGCTACTTTGCTCCTGCTGCTTTTCTGCCCACTGCTCACAATGTACCCTTAAGGAGTAACTCCCCTGGTACACAGCAGTGTTTCAAAGGAGGCAGCTTGTTGTGCCTGAAGTGATGGAGACCCCTGTCTCCTCCAGTGGGTACCAAGCTTCCAAACCTTTAACAGTTTTCACATATAATTAGTTGCCATAAAGACAGTGGGGATCTCCGTGGAGATAAATCATTTTACAAACTGTTTGAACCTTTGCTCTTTCATCTGCCAGGTCTCCTTTTTAAAAGGTTTTTCTTTAAATTTTGGTTATTCATCCACTTCAGGCTGTCAGGAATGGATGAAAAAATACTTTTAATCTGTGAGGTTTACAGATAATTAAATTAGAAGCCCTGGTCTACTCTGAGAAGCTATTTTATATTTTTGTTACCTCAAAAGGGACATTTCAATTACATTCCCTGTTTAGTAAACAAATTATAAACTGCCAGCAGACTCCACTGCAGCAAGTATCGAAAATGTGTCTTTTCAGAGACCACTGTGAAGTTAGCAAGTTTATGTTTACAGTTAAGTGGTTTGTTTAGCCCCCTTTTCCAACACCTCCTCCCAAATCCCAGACCTACACTATCCTCTTACACTTAGCACAGAAAGAGCAATCAAGAAAGAAATTTCTTGCTATTTTACCTCTTCCTTAAAATCTCTCTGTGCTGACAAGCCAGATTTGACACAGGGTGGGATATGTTCTGCTACGTATTTCTTGCCTTTTCATTGTCTTTTGATGAAGGGTTACACCCATGTTCAGAATAAATTTGATTAATTTACAGAAACCCACTTGTCAGTTCCTGAAAATAACAGCTGGGACTGAAAGGGTTTTTGCAAGATGAACAGCAGGGATGCAGAAATACATCCTGCAAACCCCAGCATGTGCAATAACGCTGATATTTGCACGAGCTCATTTGATGGGAGCAAATTGCGATGCAGGAGTGGGTGTAAGTGACAGCCGTAGGCAGGGGATATCAACGCCTCCCATACCACATGGGGATGAGGCGTGTTTTGCTGCTAAACTTTGCAGTATTAAACAGGAAATAATGTGCACGTTGTTTAGGATTTTTTACAAAAGCTAATGAAAATGTGTCTGGTTTTGTTTTTTCTCTTTTTTTGACCTCAGCGGTGGCTCAAAGGTGGCTTGTGCCATTATCAGATCTGGATTAAAGTCAATGCACAGATGAAAATCCCCCAAAGGGCACAATATTGGCTCCTGTGAACAGTAAGCAGTGAGTGAGCGATGCACGCGGTTGGCACCAGTGCAGTGCAAGCAGCCAGAGCCACGCAGGTCAGGTGGAAGCCACAGCAGGGACCTCACTGATCCAACCCTTGCAGTGCCCCAAGCAGAGCCCAGGAATACACTGACAGCCTCAGTTACAGGCACTGCTGAGCATGGACAAGACGCTCATTCTCAAGACAGGTCTGTTCAAGTCTGAACTCCTTCTCATTATCCTTTAAAATGACAGGACACAAGCCAACTTTTGCCTAAATGAACACAGTCAAACAAATCAAAACGGCAATATTTTCAAACAATGTCCTTACTCTCTGGACTAATGGGGTTTTCAAACAGCTCTGGCTCATATCCAAAGACCTCTACAGGCAAGAAAAGTACCTAAGTGCTGTGAACTCACCCGTGCAAGAATGGCAGGTGATCTGAGACCTTTCCTACAGCCAAACAGGAATGTCTGATCCCAATTTTGCAATAGAAGTTTGTTCCAGAGTTTGGTGAAGTTAGCTGGAATTTTCCTAATAACTCGTTAGACCATGCCCTTGGGAAACAAGCCTGGAGGGTTCCATGTCTTCCACACTACAGAGAAGATGGAGCCAAATTCTTCTTGGAGGTGCACTGAAAGAGGATGGCATTCAATATACACAGATTGAAGCAAGGGGAATTGTGATTTGATACTCAGAAAAACCTCTTCCGTGTGTCATGATGGTCAGATACCAGGAGAGACTGCAAATTGCCACCCCTCAAATTACTCACAACATGACTAGGCAAGGGCCTGAGCAAGCTGGTCTAGTTGGGTCTACTTAGAGCAGGGGGGTTGAATTCCTTCCAACCTATATGAAATAGCAGAAAAAACTGAAGAAGTCCAGATTTGTGTCAGAGAGTCATCGTATAGATTTCATATAGAGTTAAAAGTTGGCTGTATAATTATTCTGTTCACACACAGCTTTTCATGCATGTGTTCCATGAATGTTGCACCAATATCAATGCAGTAGTAATACAAAATAGTTATCACTCCTAAAGGGTTTGCAGGATAATTTGCCTTGAGCCTTAAATCCTCTAGAACTGTATAAGAAGTGCATCCTTGATCCTTGTATCTTGATGGAGTCTAACACTCTGCATTTCCATTGCAGGAGATTAAATATAAGAAATATAAGGGAGTGAAAAACCCAGCATCACATACACTTTATTCACTTTACCTTAACTAAAAATATATTACACAACAACATGAGAAAAGTTTAAAATCCTGATTTGTTGTCTTGAGATCCACAGAAACTGATTAACTAAATACACAGAAATCCAAGTCCAGGGGACTCAAAAAGGAAAAAAATGGTAATTCATCTATTTCTGAAATGTCAACCATGACCCACAATCCTTCTGATATGCACGAAGTTGGGATTTGAAGGTCCATAAGTAAGAGCTATTCTTCAGTGAGACAGGAGATTCTAACTTCTTGATAATGTCAGGAATCTTTCCAGGGAAAACCAAAGAGGTAGTATGCAAATGCCCCACACCATTTATTAGGACACTGATTGCTTTTCATCTTAGTTAAGCTGACCATTGTGATTTAAGAAGTATGCTGGTGCTTCCTGAGTAAAACACATTTTCTTCTATGGCAGCGACTTCAGACCATGACAGCACTGTGTTAAATTAGAATACCAGTAATTTATGATAGCAAAGCTTTGCAAATAGCAAAGGTCCACTCCTGAAATGATAGTGTTGAACCAAATTACCTCTGTAGAAAAACCTACTGTCCTTTCTTGTTTTCATTTTTATTGCTTCTCAGAAATTGCCAGGGAAGAGCAGGGAAGGTAAGAGGACATTTCATTGCTCAAGGGTAGTGGCTAACCTCTAAGTCACAAGGGCAGAGACAGATACAAATCAGACACACAGGAAGGTCAGCACAGCTCCACTGGCCACTGAGGCTCATCAGGAGATAGTGGACAGCTAAAGTTCAACTGAACTTCAAAGAAAACTTGACTGGGAACAAACCTGGACTGGAAGAGGTCACATTTTTAGCACTGCTTGTAAAAGAGGCACAGGGGAGGGAGGACTAAAGGGAAGGAAAGAGCATTAACCCCAGGGTTTTCTAATCAGTTATACTGATTGAGCAAATGAATGGAAAGCCTGAAGAGTGGGAGTGAGCACAAACCTGCTATTTATAAGGAAAAAAAACTCTGTAAAAGTGGAGGCAATCACAAGTACTTACCTCCATGACCTGTCAGCAACTGTCTGTTTAATCTGCCAGCACCAGTGTTTCACACAGCAACCTATCTCTCTTCCAGCAAGCTCACAACCACACATTCAGGATAGAAGTGAAGATGCTATTAGCAGACACCTTTTAATCTGTTGTGTGTGCATGCATAACTTATTTGTGAGGTGTCTGGCCTCTTCAGGCTGCATGTAAAAGTGGCTGTAAACTTGCTTTCTGAAACGTCTCATGAACATATCACCAAAAAGCTGCTGAAGCAGCTATCTGACGTTTAATAAATATTTAAATTAAAATCACAAAATTAAAATGTTGTAGAAACTGTACTTCTAAGATGCAGCTTAGTTTTGGGAAAGGTGAGCAGCTGTATTGTGTCCAAAATAATCACTGGATAGCAAAGCACTAAAAACACAGTACTAGGGGAAAAGCCTGTACTTCTCTTTAAAATGGAGTAGTCTCCCTCCACCAGTAAGCCAGGCTTGCCCTGTGAAAAACCAGGAAGGAGCACAGCACAATTGTGTGTCTTCTGCTTCAGTCCATGGAGCCATTTTGCACATCAGGGTCAGCCACAGAAGGAAAGGGATTCTACTTTGTGTTGAAGGCTGTGGAAGCTCTACCACATCTCCTGTGTAACTGCCCAAGAACAGATATTGTTACTTAGTGGTGGGGGAAACAGGTATGCTCCAGGATACCAGGAACAGCCACTGTTCCCTGCCATGCCCTGCAGGTTACTGTGTGCTGGAGTTGTGCTGTGAGCAGGGTGTTCTGTTCAAGCCAAGGTGAAGAACTTTTTAAGGGACTACATCATCATCAGTGGGGCATAATGGTAATTGTACAGGAGCAGAATCCATGTGCAGACACCATAGTTTCAACTCACTGTCCCTGAAGAGTCTATAATTTGCAATTGAATCTGACCTCTGCTGATCAAATGGGTTCCACATTAAGATAAATGAGTAATAATACCCATTGCCTCAAAAGATACAAGCATGTCACCTTTCAATCCAGTAAAAGCGTGTGGATTTCTAAATATCAGGTCAAGAACACTGTTCAACAGTCTCCAATCAAATGTGAATACTGGAGGTGGACTTTTGATGTGAAAGCAGCTTGCAGTTTTTAATGATGGCTGAAACATGAAAAATGCAATTTGAAATTATTACAGTGTCTATTTGGGGAAGGACAGGTAATCATCAATGTCTACATTAAAACTATAGTGACTGAAATCTGTCCCAGGAGATGTTCTGTGCCTTTATCTACCACATTGCCTTCCCTAATATTCAGTCTCAGAAATAATGGCCCATCATGACTGGTACCTTTTGAAGACTGACAGATTTGACTACTTTACTCAAGGGTCATAATAAATCACAAGTGCTGGAAGAAAAAACAGTAGGGGAGCAATAGAGAGAGAACAACATGTTTTGTTCTCATTGTTATTATGTTGTCTGAAGGACAATCCAGAATACTGTGTCATTTCAGTCTGTGTGTCATTGGTCAACAGCCAGTAATACTGATAGGCTGCAATGCACCTAACGACCTCAAGCAAATGAGTGAATTCAAAAAACAATTAAAAACTGTATGCTATGCTTCATCAACTAGAATTTTGAGAATGCTGAGAAATATTTGGAAGACTTATTAAAAAAGCAAAAATTCAACTAGAAATCTTAAAAATTTCACTTACTTTTGAAAGAATGTGGAGCAGCCACAGATGTCTGAAAACTTTGGTGAAAATTAGTCACAATTTGGAATCCAAATCTACTTATTAAAATTTATCACAAAAAAACCTTATACTTGTCTTTTTTTTCAAATTTATTTATTTATTTACCTAGTTGTCAGCTTCAAAGCCATTTGATTATTTGAAACCTTTTTTTTTAAAATGGTTAATGTCTGCACTTCCATCATCACAACGACAGACCTCTACAAGCTATCTAAGTAACCCAAGCAACATACCTGTTTTTGTCTTTTTTTGGTGGGGGGAGGGAGGGGGAGAAACTTAAACTTTTCATTTTGATTTATCATATTCAACATTTTCTGATGGGCACGGTTATTTTTTTTCCCCAGAAAGCCAGCTGAGCTGGCTCTGAGAGACCTCTGTTCACCAAAGAGGGATTCAGTTTGCTGCACCTTGGCAGACAGTATGGAGAGCTGGGAGAACATCCAGCAGGTCTTCCAGGTGGATCTTGGCAAGAGTGGATCCCAGGGTGCCAGTAAAGGTAAGAAATGAACAGCTATTCCATTTAATATCCAATTCACTTTCTTTCACTACTTAATGAAGACAAAACTGAATTTAAAATCTTTGCCCCTTCGGAGAGTTCTGTTTGATTTGCGATTTGTTTTCTAAGGAATCTGTACAGAAGACAAATGGTATCTAACCAAAAGTGCCACTTTCCACACTGAAAAACTGAGCATGTAATTTTTCTGTCTTCCAGAAGGAAGGCAGAAATCAATCCAAGCCAGTCACTGGTTCAGAAATATGAATGCTTAGATTCATAGAAAGAGAGCTGAAGATCGAGTCATAGAACCATAGAAATGTAAAATTGCTTTAGTTGGAAAAGATCTCTAAGAACATCAATTCCAACTGTTAACCCAGTTCAGGGGGCTTGGTACTCAAAGAACAACTGGGTCTTACCATTAAAGACTGAGACAAAGAAGGTTTTTAATACCTCAGCGGTTTCCCACACCTCCAATAAGGGCTGGAGATTCTCCTTAGTCTTCCTTTTTTTGCTGATGTATTTATAGGAACATTTTTATTGACTTTTACCACAGCAGCCAGGTTAGGTTCTACATGGGCTTTCACCCTTGTAGTTTTCTCCCTGCATAACCCACAACATCCTTGTAGTCTTCCTGAGTTCCCCATCCTGTCTTCCAAAGGTCATAAACTCTCCTTTTTGTCCTGAGTTCTAGTCAAAGCTCCCCATTCAGCCAGGCTTATCTTTATCCCCACCACTCATATTTCAGCAGAAAGGGAAGGTCTGCTCCTGTGCCTTTAGGATTTCCTTCCTGAACACTTTCCAGCCTCCCTGGACTCCTCTGACCTTTAGTGCTTCTTCTCAAGGGATTCTCTGAACCAGCCTCCCAAGTGGATGAAAGTCTGCCCTCCAAAAGCCCATGCTACTAGTTTTGCTGACCCCTCTCCTTATTTCTCCCAAAACTGAAAACTCATTTTGTGATTGCTGTGCCCAAGACAGCCTCCAGCCATCCCATCCCATCCCATCCCATCCCATCCCATCCCATCCCATCCCATCCCATCCCATCCCATCCCATCCCATCCCATCCCATCCCATCCCTCCTTCTCCATTCCCAAACAACAGGCCCAGTCAGGTGCCTTCCTGAGCTGTCTCTCTCACCAGCTGTGTCACTCCAGGAACCTCCTAGATGACTTGGAAGATGAACACTGTTCAGGGGAGGACAGCCTTTGTTCCCAAGATTTGTCTAGCCTGCTCTTTGAAAACTTCCCTGACAGAAATCCTCAGCTACTCTATTGTAGTCCTAGGCCAGTTTCACCATTAGGAAATCATTGCCCAAACTGGAGCACATGCCACTGAGGTCCTGGGGTTACTGTAAGCTCAGGTATCATTACATGCTTGGGAGACTAACAGAAAACTTGAATTTGCTTTTTAAGCTAAAAGTAGTATTAAGATGGTCTTTACTGTAACCCACCAAAATAATTCCAGGAGAGCAATGGTCAGAGAGGAAATGGGTAAGTGGGAAGAATGCAGGAGAGGAAGTTCAGAGCTAGAGGATAACTGCAGTTTGTCAGCAGTCAGTGATTTGCTGGACAGCTGTCACCACTAACTGTGTGGCACATGAAGAAACACACACATCCCCAATGATGCAAAAATAACTGGCAAGGCAGCTTTAATAGGAAACCACTGTTACCAGCTGTCATCAGCCAAATTTCCCTTGGGGATGTCAACTGGGGCTCGAAAATCAGTCTGAGGTTTGTCTGGTATTTAAAATACATTTTTAATTCTTGCTGATACATCAAGCCTTTTTGCTTTGCTGACATTCCATAGTTTCAAGCTTTTCTCAGTGGCTAGGAACATACAATAAAAATGAGAGCTCAGCTTTCATAAACCCTATTTATTTCAGAAGATGCAAAGAAATATCCCTAAAGTAAAAGTGTTCAAGCTATGAGGTTGCCACCTATAGTCGGGATATGAGCTGCCACTTCCCAAAAGGCATGACTTTCCCAGATCTGATACTGTTTATATTACAAGACCAGGCAAGATCACAGCAACAACTCTTTTAATTAATCTACTATCTACAAAAAAGAAAAGAAAAAAGTAAAAAGAAGCAAATATTGAAGGCCATGTGTTAATAGAAATGATGGATATTCAACAGGAGGAAGACAAATAAAGAATATTCTACTTGGCAGTTACCTATGCTGAGCTTTAAATTAGCTACACAGGACAAATGGCTTTAGTGCTGTGCCATGTTATTTCATCTAGATTATTTTAAAATACACAATTAGGGATATCAATCTACAGAACTAAATCCCACAAATATCAGCAAATTACATACTGTAAGATATGTAATTTTTAAAGCTAATGTTCTCTATTTATTCTAATTGTCAGTGTTTCGTATTTTTAAAATAATTACAGAATTTAACTATTTTCAGAAAATTGTACTGAGAACTGAACATCCTTCTAGAAGAAAAACTTGGGAAGAATAAAGTTAATCTCCAAAGTTAGTATAACCAGATTGCATGCTACAGGTTATCTACCTGTGTAGATAGGACGAGAAATTAAGTTTTCAGATTTAAGAAACAACCCTGGGATACATAATTTAATAAAATAAAGAACTTCCTGGTAACAGCATTAGACTTTGAGATCTCTTAACAAACATATCACCTATCCAAAGAGAAATTATTTTTGGCACAAGACATACGATCTCACGAACCAACTGATTTGATCAATGGAAGTTTCTTTCCTGCTGTGGGCTAATAAACCACCCCAGCCAGCAAGTGCCAGCCATTTACAGTACGAGCTGGCTGAGGATAACGTGAACATCACAGAGCTGCTATAACTTCTGCAACTACAAGAAAGTGGAAACTCCAAGAAGACAAACACGTGTGAATATTACCAAGTGACCACACGTAATTCTACCCTTGGTGTTAGAAAAATACTTGCCCTGAAGGAAAATTTTACTAGGAAATTTTACAGATTATTTCTCTTGCTTTTATTCCTACAACAGAGATGAATATTTGTCTGTTTGTTGAGATTTCTTTTGTAGTCTGTATTGGCCTAAGCATCTTATATATTGGTAGGAAAAAATCTTAAGTAATTTAGTTGAGTAATACTGCAAAATAAAAATTGGGAACTATGTATTTCATTACATAGTTATATGCTAATATTCACATAACCATTTTTAGAAGTAGAGCAAATGAGATTGCACTGGCTATCATATCAGCAGATTCATACCAAAATTTCTGGATTTTTAAATACTCTGTCCTCTTTGGCTTTTTTATTTCCTTAGCCATATGGAAAACAGTCAGGCACAATTAACTATTTGTCAGAAAACAATCTATTAATTAACACCATTCTGTGTGAATGGGCTGAAAATCACATTCTTTGCTTGCCAAAAAAGCTTCCATTTCTGCTTCATGTTTGTGCTCTGAACTAAACATAGCTACAGATACACAGCTTGATACAACTGACCAAGGCAGAAAAGAACAACTTTGTTCTGCTGCCACGGTTTTTCAGAACCAGAAACCATTGAGATTTTCTAAAGATAGGTAGGGGGTCAGGAGAGCTTCACCACTGCATCTCCTAAAATTCTTTACTGACAGATCCTTGATTTAAGTGGACAGAAACAGACGAAATCCCAATTAAGACATTTAAATTTGTGACAGAGCTTGAAAGAGAAAAGATTTGAGGGGGAAGGAGGGAGAGTAAGTTACAGTATTTTTTAGGCTTAACCTTAAAAATATAGGGTCTGACTTCAATTATATTTATATCCTTTCAGTTCTACTGACGTCAATGGATTTACTCCCAGATTTTGCCAGATGGAAATCAGGCTAGCTATTGCAACATTTTCATGCATATAACTAGTACCCCTTTACATGCACCATTTATTCAAAAGTACATCCTCAGACAGCAGGCATGTTCAGATAGCCCAGCCAACATCAGAGGCAGGGGCAGGCAGTAATGGGGAATGCTGAGGCTGAGCTGCAGAGTGATGGAAGGGGAAGAGAAAGAGGAGATCTGGAGCAAACTTTATTTGCTATTATTTGCACATGCATGTAACCTTTCCTGCTGCTGAATCCGGGGCACTAAGCTGATTATGTCTGGGGCTGACACAAGGCAACATGGTGGCTATTTGCTTCCCTAGAAGAAAAGCAGTCTGAGATCTCTGTTATCTCCAAGACTGGTATTCTTAATTCATTTTTTAGCAAAACAGCCTGTAATGCTGTTGTATCCAAAACCACTTTGCAGGTGCACACAGGGCTACAGGTGTGTTACCATTATCAGTTAGTGGTTGCTTCCTGGTCACTGTTTTTCAGAGTTGTTCACTCACTTGATTGTGATCCTGTAACCACAATCCATTCCTTCTGCTTGCACTTGCAAATATCCAAGCAGCTGTTTCAAGTTATTTGAAGAGGGTAGAGACTGAAGTTTTACTTGATGTATCCAGGCTAATGGAAACTGATGAAGTACATGACCTTTGTTGAGTGCAAACTGAGTCCAATCTGAAGGAAAATAAGAGAGAGGAGCTAAAATTCCTCTCTTTGAAGTCTTCTTGCAGCTGTGAAGAGTTAATCTTATGTGACTATTAAAGGTTCAGAGAAGGCTGGTCTTATTCTTGCCAGTAGAGAAGATTTCAATACCTTCCAACCCACTCAACATTTTGTACACCTGTTTGTACCCAGAGCTCTCTGCAGTTCATCTATTAATCATCTGCTCCTTCCACTGTCACCTTCCCCCAGGCTCCCCTAGCTCCGAATCTTCCAATCTCTTCCACTGCTGTCCCACTCTTCCCTTTCCCCCAGCTCTAATTGTCTTTCTGCACGCATCCATTTGGCTTATGTCCCAGAAAAACAAAAATCACAGCAGAGGCATATCAGATGTTTTGTCCCATGCTCCCTTCATCTTCTTGCCTACTCACATGGTTAGAGTTTGGAGCAGGGTCTGCTTCTATTGGTACTACTTCTGCTGCAATCCCACACCATGGCATTCCGGCTTTGGCTATACCCTGGGCACTTTCATACTAACATAATTATTAGTATTATGTTATTAGCCACAACAACCACCCCCAGAACCTGTGCTGCTCTCTTTCTCATTTCAAACTCTTGCAACAGCAAAGGAAGAATCCAACAGCAAGTCAGCTCATCCTCGATAGCCAGCCTTCCCAAAACCCACAAAACCAGACAAAAACATCACATAAAAGTTGTAGGCCCATTTAAGCTGTACAACCACTTTCAATCTGCTCCTCTTTGCAACACTTCCAGCTTCTTCCATTTCTTCCAGTTGCCTTTGCCTTGTTAACACATGCCGACAGTTTTGGGCAAGCAGATTTAAACCTCTGTTTTGAAAATTTATGTGGGAGAGTATTACTGTATGCTATAGCTCTGTGATTCAGGGATCCAAAGAACATAGCAATAATAAGCATTTCTTATGTGGAATGAATACATGTGTGTGTTGAAACATGAAGTCTTAATGTATTCCCCAACTTGAAGAGCCCTGCACTAAATTCCCAGGCTGACGGATGCCACAAACAACACCATAAACTGTTTATTTTCATAATAACGTACAAGTTTTTCATTCCACAAATAGGTAAGTTTCTATTCCTATAGCAGGCTTCTCCTCAAAGTGAACCTTTTAGAGCCATTTCCATAAACATTACTGGCATTTCTAGCATGAAGTACAAAAAAGCAGCTACAGCCACACTACACATCGGCAGCTACTCTGGCCAATGTCTGCAACTATTTTCAGCACAAGATCAACAAATGAATGTTTGCACAGCAACATTTGCTCAGCAGAAATGTATAAACAAAAAATGCTCCAAGAATAACATGATGTGTTCACACAGTTTCAGGAATCTTCACTGCAGCTAATAGTCATTAGTAATTAAAACCCATGTGCTTCCTACCAGCAGGGCTACTGGTACTGCAGGAACACCCGAAACTCAGGGAATCCAGAAACATCTGAGAAAACCTTTGGCAAGTCCATTTGTCTTCAATGTCACTCCATTGAGAGGAGAAGGTCCAAATCCCCAGACATATGTTCTTCAGACGTACATGCACTTTGGCTCCAGATCCCCTTTTTGTACCCTGACATTTGAACAGGCTCACTGTACAAGCCAGAACGCCCTTCCAGCAATGCCACAACAAGGCACGATGGGGCAGCTTCTCAAACCTGTAGAGAACTTTGCTCTTCTAGCAGGTCCTGTTTTGGATACTTCTACCCCCTTCTCACCCTGTCCCTTTCAGCTGTTTCCTATCTTGCATCCAAAGTTTAATGTGAACACAAAAGACTGGATCTCTGTGGACTTTGGGTTTTTCCATTTGATTTCACTGGATTTTCTGTTTGAAGCTGTAATGGTCTTTCAGCCTTATTGATCTGTTTTCATTGCACAAAGAGGAGGACTGTGTGTGATCTGTAGAAATCAAATTTATTCTGTCTCTTCTTCTCTGTCCCTTACATGTGATTGTTTGGAGCTTACATTAAAATTAAAATTGAAAATGTTTCTTTTGTACTAATCATTGAGTCTAATCCTTCAACTGAAGAAAACAGTCAGTACAAGGATATTGTGCATGGTGGGATTATTTTCTATCTCTCCATAGGGATGATTAGTGAAATACTGTCTCTCCCTAGATTTACAATTGTAAAATCTTGTCCTTTGAGAGAAATGTTGCTTTTGGAAATGACCAGAAACACCTTTCAAAACAAGGAATGCTGGCTGTTTGTGGCAATTCAACAATCAGTCTTAAGAATTTTAGTTATGAATAAAGGAGAACTTTGCTAAAGTATTGCCAAATAAGGTATCTACTAATAAAAAACCACCTCAATGCTCCCAAATTCCTTGCATTGCCATTATAGCCATTAGATTGTAAGCTCTGACAAGGTTAAATCTAATGTTATTCAAAGGCTGTTCCCCAAAGCAGATTTCCTTTTGGTAGTAGAATCACTGTCTTAGTGTTTAAACATTCAGGCTTTCCTCTCTATTTCACACTTCATAAAGCACCTTTATGGTACTGAGGTGGGATTTTTTTTTTTCCCAAACAGAACAGAAGGCAGTTTGTTTTTCCAGCTTTGATTAAATCCTACATCCCACAAGCAGTGAACCTGTGATACTGCCCTACTGTTTTTATTGTCTCCCTCTATTAAGATTCCAGCACGGAATGTCGTTCCTGCAGCCCCGGCGCGTTCTGCTCCGAGCCTGCCGTAGGCGCTCCAGGTCCGAGGTTAATGTGTACACAGCACAACTCATTAGCCCTGCATTACTATCTGAGCCAAAAATCAACGTGATTGATCCAACAATATGTTTGGGCTTGGGACTCAGACTCAAATGAGGTCTCACCAAAAGCAAAGGTCAGCAACTTGGCACAAATTTCGCTGTGCATGGAGAAAGCTTTTCTTCCAAACTATTCATCAGGGAAGGTACAAATGACAACTAATATGGGCCTCATTAAAAATGAGTAAAGGAAATCCCTTGGAGAGGACAAGGCTCCCTTGCTATCAAATTTCTTTTCAGTCCTTTTCTAAAGGACTTTTATTTACGTTACAGTAAAGACAATGTGGAGCTTAAAGATAGCTGTGGGGCTTGGGGTTTAGGAGACTCGTCAGACTAATTATTGTGATGTGCACTATCAATTACTGTCCACTTAAGAAGAGAGGGTAATTCTGCAGGCAGAAATAAATCTTCGGAACTGAAGAATCTGGAGTAAAGGGAATAAAAGGATTTTTTTATCAGCAATATCTTTTTAATGTTAAAACTCCGTTGTCAAAACATTTCCCATCTTAAAATAACTAAAATAAAACAATCATTAATTTAAGAGTGGGAGAGAGAAGAGGAATGATACATGAAACCTTTTCAATTGTGGATTTGTTTAAAGTACAGTTCTTAAAAGGATTTCACCAATACTCAAGAACTTTTGCCACAGACAAGCCCTGAAATCAGAACTTCAAAATATGCTATTTTTCATATGGTATCAGCATGTTCTTTCTTTCTCAGTAACAAAGGGTGTTGAAAATACTATTGATACAACAATTAGACTGTATGAGAAATACTTCCCTGCAGTCTACAGAGTTGCTGTGTTGCAATACAATTGTCTAATGGCACATTTTTTTAAGGGTTCTCATGGTATTATGGAATATAATTTTATTTTTACAGGATTCAATAATAAGGTAAAAGGCTGGAATTAATAATCTTAAGAATTTGTTACATAACCAGAGGTTGAGCATTACAATTGAACTGGATTTGTAGAGTAGGCACTGAGTGAATGTCTTGCTACACCAAAAATTGTAACGCATGTAACTTTTCCCTCTTCACTGTTCTTTTAAAACTCTCTTGTTCTTCTAAAGGTCAATCCCTCTTTCCAACAGAGAACACAACTTCTCCTCAAGATATAGTTAGAAAATCTGTTTATTTTTCTCTGTTAACAGTTGTTCGGCAAAACAGCTTTCAAGGCATATATTGCTCCTGCTTGTACCAGCAGTGCCACTCCTCTCCCACAACAGACCTCCAACGTTAACCAGCTCATCTGTCCTAAAAGCACTTGTGGGGGGAGATAGCACTCCTTTGACTGCAAGCTGAGTGGCAAGCGTGATGGGGCAATACTATGCAAAAAGAGAGGAAAAAAATCCAACTGTTTCTCTCTAAATTAGGGTATTTTTACTAAGAATAGCTCTACTTTTGCCAGAAGGGATCAGCTGAGGGGCCTGGGGGGCCAAGAAGGGCTGCAGAGCAAAGAGGCTTTTTTATGGCCAGTTCTGCTGCTTTCTGATCTATTTATTCATGCCATTAATCAAAAACCTAAAATAGGAGTATTGTTATGCTAAGAAAAAAAAACCCAAAGAAACGATGACTGGGGTGACAGGAATTCATACTGGGCAAAGCCTGAAGGTCAACACTCCCCTAACGGGCCTCTCCATTCCCCTGAAGGTGATTTTTAACTTCAGGAGACAGAACCAGCAAATGAGAACCAGGTAACTTTGAACACAGAAAATGCAGCTTGATGGGAACTTAATGCCTGAAAAATCCAGGATTCTCTAAGACAGACAGTCCCTTTCTTATTACGCTTCTAACATGCAGCCCGTAAGCAGAAAAATCCAGACAAAATGAGCAAACAGACAGAGTGCAAGGGCACAGCTCTTGCAAAACAGTGTTTGCCAGCACCCCACATTGCACTGCTGTGTGCTCAGGGTGGATCAGCCCTGGGGACGCAAGCATGTCTGCTTGGCCCATAGAAGTGAAGTGGGATCCAGGGGCTGAAGGGTGTCCCCAGCGCTGCTCGGGACTGCGGTCAGTGGGTGCTTGGGGCTTTCCTATTGCTCAGACTGCATTTGCCTCACTCTTTGTTTCAGCTGAGTTTGCTCCAAACTACTGCCTTAATGGCAGCTTCCTCACCCTGAATAACCACTCCACAGCATCTCCAAATGGCCAGGATGAGCTCCACACCTTCCTCACCCATTGTGCTGGTCTGGTTTCTCCTACCCTGCATCCCACAGCTGGGCAAGAACAGGTGCTCCCCTTTCCTAACCCACCACTGCTGGCACCCTACTTGCACCAGGGAGAGGAGGCAGAAACACACAGGGGCAGGCAGAAGCAGATCAGTTGTTTTGGCACTTAAGCACTTAAAACAATTAGGAGGGCCACTCTCCACTCCCCCCTGACAGCAGTGCTGGATATGGGTTCAGTAGAGGTCTCTGCTCCCTATGCAACATGTTTTATAAAGGAGGTTCATGTTGCATTTAAATCATGTTTGAATACCAAAGAGCATCACTGCCTCTAATTCCTTCACTATCTTTCTCACAATATTCTCTGTCAGAGGCTGAGAGAAAAAAGGAACCTTTTCCCCAGCTTCTGAATGAAGGGGATCAAAGTCTTCCTTCATATCATACCTGTATCTTTGCTGGTTTTTTTTTTTTTTTTCAAATGAACTGTACTGCAAATATGTTCAAACAGAGGCTTTCTGTGCAGCCCCAAAAGGTGAGATGACTCAGCACATGCACAAGGGGAGCTGGACCCTTTTGGACAGATCAACTGCAGCTGCCAAGGCAAAAGATGGAAAGGCCCAACATCCTGAAAATTTAGCAAAATCTAGGAAGAAAATACCTCAACTACAAAAATCTAGAAAGCTCCTTGTCCAGCAAAATCTAACCTAGCAAAACAGCAGTTCCAGTTTGGGTTATCTAGAACAAAGAGTTAAGTATTCATGCCATAGCAGACACACTGTGCAACATAGTGCCCAGAACCACATCAAGATGTGCTCCAGACCACGGTAGGATGTGGTCCCACAGCTAACACCCTGTTCTGTTGGAGAAACCAAGAGAAACAGCTCCCACACCTCAGGAAGGCACTGAACTCCCCATTTCCTTTCAGCATCCTCTCCCACCTTTCAAGGTACAGCCCAGCGTTTCCCCTCTCAAACCCCACCCCGGGTTTGCTGACCAGACATCTGCAGAGCTCCCTGTCACAGCAGAGCCATGTGGGTCCTGCCTGGGGCTGGTGGCCCCTGCCTGTGCAGGCACAGCTGACAGAGCAGCAGCCACAGCTCGGGCTCAGAATGCGTCCTGACGCAGGGAGGGAGAAGTTAATTAAACTCTGTGGAGAAGAATGATTATAAAAAGGAACTTTCTCATCATTCCTAGGGTTCATAGGAACACTGATAGACATATGCTGTATTTTATGGAGAAAGCTAAGTTGTCTGCAAGGACAGTCAGATCAAAGCTGAGGCAGAGGGAGAGCAGGAAGGATGTGATTACCTCTGCTGGGATCTGACCAGAACTAATCCAGCCCTCATGGGAAGGGCAAGGGGATATGCAGGGCCCAGTTCACACTGCAGCTCAACTTCTGCAAGAGTCATTTAATACCTGAAGGCTACCACAGGCACAACAGTGCTCACTCGCTATTTAACTGTGCTCTATAATTATCTGATAGAGGGGATTTCCTTCACTACAACAACCAACTGTACTGCAGAAATACAGACTTTCGATTTCAGGTCCTTTATGCATTTACCACCAGATTCCTATAATTTCTCATTATTTGCTTTTACATAGTCTTCTTTCCAGTCCCCTTGCAATAAGCACTTCACTTATTTTTATTATTTGCTCATTTCTCATTGGCATGGGAAGAAATAGCATGTGTGTTACCAATAAAGGCAAAGCCTTTGAAACAGTACAGTGAATGAAAAGGCTGTTTTCAGCATGAGTTTTCCTTAGTACAGCCATTTACTGAAGGCACTGAAAGCAAGGAGAGAACGATGTCACTGCTGGTAAAAATGGCCTGTGGAGGAACCTCACTGAAGCTTGGAGAGGAAATTACTCTTCATGCTATTTCAGGTTTACGTCTTTCCTAAGAACAGGCTGATCGTTATCCCAGATAATGAAGACTGTTAATGTAATTAAGAACTCTGTTCTGGTGTTTTACAAAGCAAACAAATAAGTTCTGGAATTAATAAGCTGCAAGGTTAAGTGACACAGGGCAAAACCAGGATTATTCATTTGGATATAAGTGCTCCACAGCAAGTCATTAGTTGTTACTTAAAAGTGCAATTTCTAATTTAGGACACAGATGTTTTCCATTTGAGGTATGTGTAATCTCTAAAAGGTCAGATCAAATTTAAGATTATGACCACCAGAGGTATATTATCAATACGAGAAATTGCATCCTTCTTTAACCACAAAAAAACAGGAGAGCAGGACCAAATTGCCTTGCTCTTCTTCCTGGATATTATAGGTGAGTAGTATTTCCAAACTTCTCTGTAAATCCCTTCCAAATAGGTTAGGCATTTCAGTAATAGCTTTTTTAGCAAACACCTGTTTTTCTAGCAGTTTATTTATCTGATTAAATCATATATTGATTTGTACTGGGTTAACACACAGTACAACACAAAACTTGCTGTAGGCTCAGCCTAAACATGCACGGGTACTTTCCAGGCACAGAAGAGAGACCTAGGGATTAGTATAACCTGGATTTTATTCCTGAAAATGCTGCTGGTTCAGACTGTGCAGCATGATGAGGCAGTCACCTCAGAGAAACAGTCACACATTGCCTAATGAAGCAGCAGCTTCCCAATCCCCTCCTCCGTGCCACAGGTTCTCATTACTTGCCTTGCACTGGGATTTGCCTCTGTCAAAAAACCTGCAGAAAATTAATGGTGTCCCTCCAAAAGTAATGACTTTTCTACCAGAACTGCCACCACCATGATGAAAGAGCTGGGAGTGCTAAGGGGAACAGTGGCAGCTGCAACCACAGACACAGCCATGCCACATTTTTTTAAATGCTGCCTAGCAGATGCTGTGCTTCATAGGAAGGTGATTAAAGTCAGATACTAATAAATAAAATTAGATAATATCAGACATATAATGTTAAATAATGGCAAAATGTTTTAACTACATGGTGGGCTGGTGGATTTCTTGTGCAAGGACATCCTAGTCTCACTTTTACAATTTGGAAATGATATAATTTTTTTTAACTAAAGAGCTCCATTTCTAGGAAAACTCATTTGTCTGTGATGAGAATAACAACATGGCTCTGTTGCTGTCTACTTATTTTGCTAACCTGTGAACATGCTTCCTAAGGAAATGGTAACATTTTCATTTTATACTGAGGAAGAAAAACAACCTCAAATACACTCTCATGTAATTTGCCTAAATCTTGTTTGGACAGCTTGCACATCTCACAATGTTCCTGTTATCACTAGCTCCTCTGAATTAGAGAGAGAGCAGGGAGATAAATGAAATACTGCAATACACAGCTTGATACTGAAGATCACTCTGCTGTGACATGCCTTGCACTTCAGCACTACCACAATGATATGGTTATCTAAGGTTTGAGGAGCCTGTAATATAGTAACACCCTTTTCATTTCAGAGATAGTGTCAGGAGCTGAAAAACAACTCTGGTTCACCATGCTGCTTTGCTTATTTCCCCTCAGGTCTTTTCTCCCCTCTGAAACCCACACCAGACTTGTGGAAGCAGCAACACCCTCGCCCTGCACAGGCAGAGCAATATGAACAGGAACCAAGTGTTGGGGTTAAGAGCTAGTGAGAAAAGCCCATAAGGTCACTTTTTCTGCAGCTTCAAAAATTTACATTCTAAAAGACAACTTGCAGTAATTCCTATTTTTAAGTTTCTCAAAGGAGCTTTCAGATAATTTTAAGAAGTCCACTGCCTGTAAGACATTTGATATCTGGAAAGGAGAACAGTCTCTGGCTGCAGAAGTGCATTTTCTTTCTTCCAAGCCTACATGAAAAGTATCACTGGCACAGTGAGGACAGAGAGAGATGCACAGCTCAGGGTTTTATTTAGTTTTGTTTTTTTTTCTTAACTGACCCAGCTTGATGCTGGCGCCTGGCTGCAGTTTCAGCTGCCCCTGAAGCCAGTCATGCTTTTGCTTGTGTGGCTGACTGCTGAATTGGCAAAAGCTACCTTCACAAAGCCCCTTTTGCCAGAACACCTTTTTGTGTTTGCATTAAAGAAGAAAAAATTTAGATAAAGCTTTTGCCAACAATATTTTTCCCTATTGGAGCAAATGTTACAGAGTGTTAAAATAAACCATGATTTCCTCAGTGTTTTAGCTCTTCAGTTCAGAGCAGAATTTGCTCCTCATGAAGGAACTCAGCGGTAGATGGGTAAGTGTAAGGAGAAGAGCAACCATGCCTGTTTCAGCTCCTCTGTAAGTCATGGGATGTGCAGAAGTATTGAAAAGTGGGGGGGAAGCTGGGGAAGACATTTTTGCAAGGATTAAAAGTATTTCTGGAAGAGCAGAAACAATACACATTTGGAAAAGCTCCTCAATTTAGATGACATTACTAATTTCTTTTTTCTTTAATTTGGTTGCTAAAAGTACCTTTACAGGGAACATTATAAAAATACAAGGCCTGGAAAGATTAAAACACACATGTAACTATTCCCTCATGCTTTGCACAGCTGTTAAATACACAGGTCTTGCTGAAGTGAAAAGACAAATACAGGAAACACAAAGTGATGAGGAGTGCACACACCTCATTACAAACCAGCACTTAGCATTTCTCTTAGTTACAGAGAAGTTTTAGGACGCTGGTGACTAATAAAACTCCCTAATCCTTGGTCAGCTTTAGAAACCTTCCTCATAAGGCCAAGGTCAGGACAAGGCTACTTCCTTAATAACAGAGGGAAGATGGCATCTCTAATGATTGCTTCTGGCTGTTTTTCTCCTTGCCTGTAAGAAGGCCACAGAGAACATTTGCTTTAAAGTGATGCAGAGCTCTCTATTTACCAGCAAACAGACCCTCACTGCCCACCAGGAACCTGAAGGTGGACTTGCAAGATGGAAGTTTCAGGTTGAAGACCACAGTTTTAGTGCTTTCTTCACAGGGAAGTTCAGTTAAGGTGGTAGAATCCTGTTAGTATGCAATGGCTTAGTATCTTAGATAACCTACTATTTATTTTAATGTTACCCACCTGAGGGAGGCTCCCCTAATGAATCTATTTTTGTAGTGTCATGTAGGTTGAAGTTTAGAGCTAAGTTTAGGGTAGTCATATAAAAATATTAAACCAGGAAATAGCTTAATTGAAGCACAGAGTAATCACAGCAAATTACAGTGAAATTTCCATGGGATTACATTTTGCATTCCCCAAACAAGCAGAGGAGGAATTCATCTCACAGTCTTCCCATTCTGCTGAGAATTCACTTTAAGGATATGCTAAGTAAGTAACATAAAATGATGCCATAAAAGCTGTCTCAAAAGTTACAGTCCAAGATGCTTTTGTGACCCTGTGAGAAGCCCGTGCTGGAGCTGGCTCTTGGCAGGACTGGTGGCCCTGTGGAGGGAGGTGCCCACCCTGGAGCAGGTAGGACCTGTGATGCTGCTGGGGACCCGCTGGAGCAGTTTGTGAGGAACTGCTGCCCATGGGAAGGACTCATGCTGGAGAAGTTCCAGGAGGACTGGCTCCTGTGGGAGGGACCCCACCCTGGTACAGGGGAGCAGTGTGAGGAGTCCCCCCTGGAGGAGGAAGGAGCAGCAGAGACAAGATGTGATGAACTGACCACAACCCCATTCTGGTCCACTTGTGCCACAGGGAGGGGAGAAAGGTAGAGAAAATCACAAGGGAAGAAGGGAGGGGCAGGGGAAAGGTTTTTTTAAGATTTATTTTTATTTTCTCATTACCCTACTCTGGTTTGTTTAGTAATAAATTCAATTAATTTTCCCCAAGTTGAGTCTGTTTAGCCCATGATGGTATTTGGTGAATTATGTTTCCCTACCCTTATCTCAACTCATAAGCCTTTTGTTTTCTCTCTCCTGTCCAGCTGAAGAGGGGGGGGTGATACAGCAGCTTTGGTGAGCACCTGTCGTCCAGGCAGAGTCAAAATGACCACACTGGTATTCACAGGGACTTCCACAAATCACTGCAGAATTTAATCTCTTCCCACTAACAAACACAGGTTTTTTCACAAGGAACATCTCTGGTCTCACCTCCCTCAGCTGCCTTGAACACCTCCTCTGAAACAATATAGAAACAGCTGGCATATTCACAGTATATGCAGGTTATCTCTTTCATCCAGGCTGTACAGCCCACAGTCCAGTAAGAATAAAGAGAATTTTACATCACATTTTGCCACATGTAGGGATTTTCTCTACTTTTCAACAGGTCTCCAACATGAGAGAAAGGTGGCAACTTTTGACATCACTCTGTTACTATTGCACAGTAGTAACAGATGGTTTTTAGTGAAAAAGTAAGTTGCCTTTTAAGTAACAATGTCACTGCAAATCTCTCAAGGCCAATTATTGGAAACAGCCACCATAAATATAATGGAACATGCACAGAGCCACATCATGACCCTAACAAAGGCAAAACAAGTTTCACCACTAAATTTAGAAAGACCTCAAAATGGTCCATATTGAGCAATATAAAGTAAGATTTCAGCCCATAAAGGGAAAAAAAAAGGAAAGGAAAGGAAAGGAAAAAGGAAAGGAAAAAGGAAAGGGAAAAAGGAAAGGGAAAAAGGAAAGGGAAAAAGGAAAGGGAAAAAAGAAAGGGAAAAAGGAAAGGGAAAAAGGAAAGGAAAAGAAAAAAGGAAAGGAAAAAAGGAAAGGAAAAAAGGGAAGGAAAAAAGGGAAGGAAAGAGGGGAAGGAAAAAAGGGAAGGGAAAAGGAAAGGGAAAAGGGAAGGGAAGGGAAAAGGGAAGGGAAGGGAAAAGGGAAGGGAAGGGAAAAGGGAAGGGAAGGGAAGGGAAAAGGGAAGGGAAGGGAAGGGAAGGGAAGGGAAGGGAAGGGAAGGGAAGGGAAGGGAAGGGAAGGGAAGGGAAGGGAAGGGAAGGGAAGGGAAGGGAAGGGAAGGGAAGGGAAGGGAAGGGAAGGGAAGGGAAGGGAAGGGAAGGGAAGGGAAGGGAAGGGAAGGGAAGGGAAGGGAAGGGAAGGGAAGGGAAGGGAAGGGAAGGGAAGGGAAGGGAAAGGAAGGGAAGGGAAGGGAATGGGAATGGGAATGGGAATGGGAATGGGAATGGGAATGGGAAAGGGAAAGCATTTGAATGGGATATTGTGTATTAACTGTAAGAAGAGGAAATTCGTAAACCAGGAGCCATGTGTCCACTTAAGATGATCTGTGAATATTATACTTACAAGATCTCTATGATCTACTACAGAACAGTTACCCTTTCAGAGGAAAGCATTTTTGCAACAGGAAAAGCCCCTTATGTCCAGCTTTTTATAGTTTATAGAAATACAAAAAGGAAAACAAGATTAAAGATCCCATGGCTGTATAGTTTAATACTGCTAAAATTTACTTACCAATCCTTTGGTGTTTTAATCCCAAATTATACCCCCAAACTTTTACATTTTCTACAGCACTAAGTCAAAGAGTTGTGCTGCTGTCCCCACTCTGACAGCTTGAAGGGAGGGACAGGAAAAGATACAGAATCTGCCTGAAAGGCTTGGCAATCTTTGTGTCACTGCAAGTGGAGTAGAGTGACCCAGGTTTTGCTAAAAATTAATGGTGTGCCTTCTTAATGGACACTAGATAGAAATACAGCACCTGTGCCTGTCACTTCCATATTTTCATCTATAAAATCTCAAAAAGAGATCAAACATACTGCATTTTTTTTCAGGGCAGTTACAGTCAGTTTTGCACATCTGTGCTGGATGTACAGGTTGAAAGGGCAGTGCGTACACAGTGGCCATTTTTCCACACCCCCCAGCTGGAGGGGCAGAGATGCTCTGAATGGCTGCCCAGGCAGTAGATGGATGAGAATTATTTCTAGGCACAATTCTAACACTGCTACCATAGCAAATCCACGCTTATCAGTTATCAGTGCCTAAAATGAGTTCTGAGACTACTGATTTAAAATCAGATCATCTAATACTGATACCACCCCTGTGCATTCATGGATTATCTTTCCACAGGTCAACAGATCACAAACTACTCTTGAACTGACACCGGCTTTTCTCTGTGCATAAAACATTTTAAGACTCCAACTTTGAAAGATGAGCAAGAGCTGCAATTCCAAGCTCAGGCTGATAGGATGCTCATCTCAAAGCAGGGCTACAATTAAAGAACAATCTCTCAGCCTTTATGAGAAGCTCCAGATCATGCCCAGCTCCAGAGGCCAGGCACAGCAGAGGGGTGGCCCATGGACCAAGTAAATAGGTACTTCCCAAGCTGGGAATCAAAAGCGACAACTCATATACATGATGGGAGTTGTAACAGCAGGTGAACTCAAGGGCTGGTGTCAGTTTTAGTGACTCAAGTCCCATCCTTGAACTTGATATGAGACTTTTTGATCTCCCAGGAAAGTCTTTGTTAATTGGCATGTAGAAGCAAAGACTATGGGGACATTATAGTTTTCTGCTTGATTTTTTAAAGCACAAAAATTGGCATGTTAAGAAAAGAAAGGTCTTCAAGGAAAGATAAATCAAACCTCAGAATCTCATTTAGTCTCTCTACTTCCAGACAAAGTGAATTCAGGAACATAGAATAAGAGATAGAGAGCTTAGAAATGAAAATAAGAGTGTTTTCATTACCTTTTCTGCAAGCCAGCCTAGATGCCTAATCTCTCGACTTCCAGCAATCCCTGTTTTACCCAGTTGGTCTCTGACCTCTGCAATCACCCTGGGGATGAGCTCATTGACACTGGAGTGGATGGCATTGAACCAGGCCTGGGCTGTAGCCGAATCCTTACTCCTGAGCACCACGGTGTGCTTGGCATCAGGTGAATGAACTTCAATAATTCTAGAAAAATGGGGGAAAAACATTATGTTCATTCATATACTAATAGGCAGCTAAATTTATTACCTCATTTAGTGAATGCAATGAGTTAAAAAGCATACTAATATTGAGACCTAGCACTAAAATCTTACCTTTAAAACACCTGAACAGAGTAGGGTCATCTTAACTGAATCCAGGTCTCTACTGGCATTATGATAACATCTTTGAGAGGGGGATTTGCCAGTGCTGACGCAACCCCACATACAGCATGTCAATAGGAGTTTTGAATATAAAGGCAAGAGGAGCATTCACGGACATGGACACGCTGTGTCCATGGTGGCACTTCTTCAGTATGTGTCACTTCTTCTTCCTCTTCATCAGTGTCACCCAAAATTTCACCTTCAGGCCAGTTTGCAATTATCTCCAAAATCCCAGCACAATTCAGTTTTCCCATACGGGTGCACTGTGTGATGAGAGCAATCCTTTTGCTCCATTGGTGGCATAGTGGGTAGAGGGAACCTTTGCTTTGAACATCCACCCCAGCACTGGTAGTCGGGGTGCCACGACGAGTTGTACTTCAGTGCAGAAACACAGACAGCATGATGACTCTGGAGAAGCCAGGGATAAGCTGCTGCTTTCCTTAGCTGGTTATCATGGCACTACCAGAGCTTTTCAGTGTGTTTATTTTACACATGCAGAGATAAATTAAAATCATCCTCATGCCAAACAGAGAAATTTTCCTAGGATTTTTCTGTGGTTTCAGTGATACCACTACACATTAACACAGACATAGCACAACTGGCCTTCTCCAGGAGTTACCAGCATCCTCAATGCTCCACTTAGATCCTGCTAACAGTGGCAACAAGAAGTGCTAACAACAATCATATGATTGCTGCTGACAGGCACCTTTTACAGATTTTCAAACTCCTGTAAAAGGAAATTAGTTTTGTTTCAAAGAAAACATTCCTACTGGACTATCCTGTGGGTGTCCACTGTGGTTTGAAAAATACAACAGAACACAGTTTTCAGGAAAATGAACCCTGCTCATTTGTGGTAATGGTAGTGGTAATGGGACCTGTGCCAACACCTTTGCTAACAACAACAAAAGTGCTTTGACAGGCATCTTCAGCTATTTTAGTTCTGTTCTTAGTGAAGTTTTTAGTTATTAGTGGGGCTTTGTGTGCTCTTTATATCTTTGTGGGCCATTTTACTTGAACATCTGGTAAATAACCCACAAAGTAATAGCCTGTTTTATCTTTATGTGGCAATTATAAAACAAAGCCCTGGTCATTGCCCATCACTCAACTCTGTATCACATTTGTGCTTTTTTATTATAAAAGTACAGTGACAGACCCATATGTTACCCTCCCAAATTCAATCTGGGATCTGAGCCTAAGCATGTACTTCTGTCCTGGGTATGGCTGCCCAGTCTCCTTTCTGCAATGACTCTCTCCCAATGACTCCTTTCTGCAGCAGAAAATTAATTAGTTCAGTGGAATTTATTCAGGTTGAAGTTCGAAACAGAACTGTAATGCAAATATTTGTTGTGCAATTACAAAATCCAGCAATTTGGAGCTTAACTAACAATTAAGAGGTTTAAATTATTTGGTTAAACCAGAGCAGAATCGAGAACAGAGGGTGACTCAATCTGCACAGCTCTCTGGAGCTCAGAGAGGAAGGATCCTTGGTTTCATGTTTGTCCATTTTGAGAAGGGGAGGTTTCCACATAGACACTGTTCTAAATATAGAAAAGGTCATGATTTTCCAAACTCAGCAGCTGAACTGTTCAGGGTCTTAAATCACTGGATAGCTTAAGAAGTGGCTTGATTTTTCAGGAAGCACTGAGCCAACACAGTAATGCATGTTTCCTCAGTAAAGCTGCTGCAGTTCAGCACTATCTGAAAATTAATGTTCTTACTTAGCCACTCCAGGATGCACCAAATTTTCAGTTTCAAGTACCAAAGCAAAATACATGATGGCAGTCTTGTGAACTAGAAAATTATATTTATAGATAGGCACATTCCAAATCACACTCCCATTTTTTCTGAACTGCTAGAAACAGCCATCTCCTTCATGGTTAGGATTTAGCCATTTGTGTCCACAGATCATTACAATAATGCACAGCTACCGTACTCCAGTCTGTCCTTCCATCACAAACACAGCTCTCCTGCTGCTGAGTCCCACTGTGACTCTGAACTGGAGATGGAGTGTGTTCTTGTAGGCAGCCACCACCAAAAACAAGCTAGACAGGCTTGGATTTTCAAAATACATTGTGGTAATCAGTGAAATGTTGCTTATTAGTTACAGAAGTTTTTGGCAGGAGATCTTACAGCCTTTCACAAATGAGGTCAGTGACAGCATCCTCATTTCACCTACAAAAAACCCAGAAAAGTGAAGAACCCAGACACGGCAGGGAACCGGCCAGGACCAGCAATCAGGATTTTCAGTCCTCTGTCCCCCATTTTATTACTTCTTTTAAAAACAAAAATTTTTTAGACAACACAGCAGTACTGTGCTACATTTGAAAAATGTTAACACACCATACAGATTGTGTGAAACAATGCTCTTTACAAAGCCTGTGGTTTCTACATGGGGACTTCCACCTACAAACTCACTGCACATCATGAAGTAAACAAAGTGCTGATCACAGACTCTAAAGGCTCAGAAGAAAGTGCTGCTTTTTCAGTTGCAAAGAAGCAGCAGAAAACTTGTGTGATTTCTTTATAAGTTACACTTGTACCAGGTTTTGACTTTAAAAAATAAATTATTGAGAGCTGAAAGAGCTTCCAAATGGGAACTTGTTCACCTCCAGTTTGTAAATTCTTCCTTCAAACAAGTGGATTAACATACAAACAGGTATTTTGGTACTTGGGCCTTCATCAAAGTGTATTTTCCTTGATGGTGACTATTTAAGTATTTCTACAAGAGTTCTATCTCCTAAAATAATGAACATTTAGACAGTTGTCAACAATTCTGTTTAAGGGGTTCTAAACCATGCATATTCTTTCTAATATCTACATATTCAAATGTCATATCAAAGTCTAAATTCTAGTATACATATGCATACACACATACTGAGCTGTGCTTGCAAAAATACTCATCCCTCAGTGACTTGTAATAGAGCTAGTTTGGGAATGATTGTCAGTCACCAAAGTGTGATGATGATGCACTAACGATTGCAGAAAGTTTTCCTTGTTCCATGAGCTGAGTAACAAGATGACTGGATAATACGACTTACACTTCTCAAAACTTAGTTCAAAACAGGATGCTGCTTTGACCACGCTGAAAAATATTCTTTTTATCCACAGCACTTGTCCACTCCCAGAAATACATCTGCAAGCATCATTCCTTAGCAAGCTGCTACATAGGCCAACTTTTATCTACACATCCTGAAGTCTAAATCCTCAACTGTCTGAATTCTGCTACTTGGCAATTGCTGTAAGATCTCGACCAGAAAACCTTAGGAAACCAAGCTTGCAGATTTCTACCAAAAGCCCAGGACTCCTGTCTCCACAGTCAACTGGGATGGAGTTACTAAAATAAACTTTAAATCTTCCCGGAAACCCATGGGCTCTGACTGCAATCAGACGCTGAAAGTGCTGCATCCCTATAAACTCTTTCCTCTTCTGCCTTTCAGCCCACGCTGCTTTGATTCACCAGTCCAACTGGATGATGCTTTCTGTATAGCAGCTGACTGATGGCATTTCCATACTTTCTGAAAAGAAGAAAATACCAGTGACCTTAGTAAACTCCAAGACTAAGGCACTTAAATGTTTACAGCAGTCTAGCCATTATAGTTTTGATTTGTTCCTTGGCTAAACTGACCACCTCTTGCTGACTTCTGTTTATCTGCAGTTCAGTGATAAAGTTCCCTTAATTCCCCACTGAATTGAAATATTTAGGGCAATGCCACAGCTGTGTTTATTCTCACACTCCACCACAGTTATGTAAATACTGCATATGGAGCTGTTGCTGATAAAGCCCATACCAACCCAAAGGAATTATATGCTGGCTCTAGATGACTGCCAAGATGCGCAGCATCTCTCCAGCTTGGCAATGCATATGAATGATATCACATTTTTTCAGAGATCATTTGGCAAACCTTATAATAAAAGGGTAATTTTCTCTCTCCTTCTCAAAGATCCTCAGTGAGCTGAGGAGTGTTTCCAGCATCCCCTTCTCCACCCGCAGAACATGGGGGTGACACAAAACCCAGTGCTTCCAAATGCTGTAACCTGGCACATAAGAGGAAAACTCCCTTCCTCTCGTCATCAGATTTTCTACTTCACAGAAGATCAGAAGAAGTTGAAAGCAAATGCTTGGTAGACCATACTCATTCAGCATTTGATAAAGCTTCTTTCTGTAGGAGTGTTCATTATCTAAGAAATACCTTTTATCAAAACTCTTGAAAGTACTTCTGCCACCAGCATTGGCTCAGGACCAAATCAGGCACTGAGTTACACTTCATGACTCTTCCTGGGTCAGATTATGTATTCAGTGACTGATTAAAGTGTGGAGTAAATCCCTTGAAGTTAATGATAAGCTGGAGCCAGAGTTATTCAAGTCCATCACACTACTTTGATTTTGCCCTGGCACAGAGAGGAACAAAACAGTCTGTCACTGACTTTGCAAACTTAAAGATGAATCAAAGGCCAAACTGTTCACTCTATCTCTTCCATCACTCTCTGCACATAAAACCACAGTAAGTAATTTTGTTTTTTTCTGAGTGTACAAACATAGGAGCCTTTCCAGGAAAAAGGGGGATTTAGAAGAACACAATCTGATTTATATTTAAAAAGTTGTAGGTTTTATTATAAAATAAATTTTTAAAAAATGTTAAGGTTCTTTTGAATTCTACATGCAGCACCAGGAGATTAACCAGGAACAGAATACATTAAAATTAAGCAATGGAAACTTTGGGCTTAGTCTGCAAGGAAAATATTCCAGAGAGAGACTGTTAGGCTTGCAATGAATTCCCCAGCATACTCTCTGAAGAAGCACCTTCATTTGATGATCCTAAATGGAGGTAAAAGCAATTTTCCCAAGCAAGCACTACTTCATAATCAAATGGAATTTTTCTATGTGAAAGGCTCTCATTCCCCTTGCTGTCAGAAGAGTACTTGCTGTATTAACAGTTACTTGGTGACTTTCAGCTTACAGTGCTAAAAACGATGAACATACTTTCCTGGGAGCTGGACTAGACTGATGTCCAACCAGAGGGTGTATATATATTACTAATGAGCTGTCACAGTTGATTTCATTTCCATTTGCCACCAGCTGGGCTTTAATACAAGGGATAGCAGAGGAGTCATGCAAGTAAAGAAAGGATTTGTTTCTGCAAAGGTCTTGCTCACATCACTGCATGCAGATGCTGACCAATCTGCAGAGACATCACACACTGCCTTCTCCACCCAGAGCAGCCACAAAAGTAATTAAGTAGTTTTTAAATGTATATGGATATTAAGGAGCAGGACTCTTACACAACAGGGCCCAAAAGACCTCTTATATTTTACTTTCTTGATTTATTCTTTTATATTCTGGTTGTAATTGTACTGAATATTGGTAATCCAGGAATATAGAGTTCAGCCTTCTTCACAGCAGATTCAGCATGAAACAACAGCAAAAGTGCTGTTTCAAGGAGAAGTTGGGGTCAATTATTTCGGGGAAAAAACCCACAAACAGCATTTTTTCATAGAGATGTCAGGTATTTGATTTAACTTTAGAAGACGCTGAAATTTTAAGCACAGAAGAAGTGACTGGTATATTCAATACACTGACCAGACCTCCCTGAAGCAGCTGTTTTCCCTGAAGCAAACCAACAGCCAAACTCAAAGCAGCAGCAGCAAAGCAAATCTTCTGCAGCTGGAACTGTGTCTGGGCTTGGCAAAGAGCTTACAACTGCAGCTGGTACTACTGGGAAATGACCCCTTCAAATTGAGAAGAGAGTGGAGGGTCTCAGACTGCTGCATAAGTAAGAGATCATGGGTTTGGAGATGAATTAGCTGTCTTCTGAGAAGGAATGCCACTCTTGCTGTTAGCAAGTGCTGTAGTACGACCCAGGGGAAAGAAAAGGATGTGATCCACAAGCGTGGGTGAAAACTGATATAGAAACAGGAAAAATTAGTAGGGCTGCTGACAGATCAGCTCTGTCTTGTGGATGAGTTGTCACAAAAGAAAGTCTTTCTGGAAGAAAAAAACGGCAGGTCCACCTTTTTTAGCAGGGTATGTCTCAATGTCTCATTATGTTATTGATCTACTTTTTGGCTTCCATGATAAAGAATCCCAGGGATCACTGCTTACTTGCCAAGTGAAACAAAACTGAAGCCAGGCAACCACGACTACAAAGCCACAAATTCCTTCTGGATTAATTACTGGCCTCTGAGTGCTGTGGGAAGAGGCAACACCTGGGAGCCAGTCTCCCAGAGATACTGCCAGCTTCTTTGAGGACAGTGTGCATGGCTCACCTCCTGACACTTTCATGACTGGCAGTAGACCCATCTTCCCATTGAACAGACACAGAAACTGATGGAAAAGCTGTATGTAAGTGATGAGAAGAAGTAGCACCTTCAGCAAAATTCTTACTACAGTAAAACAGGAATTTCCATCAGCAGAAACACAAGAGAAAGCAAGCTAGAAGTGACCAGAGGGTATTAAAATAGCAAAGTATTCACACACAACCTAAGCACTAAGGACCAGCTTCAGCATCTAACAACTCTGAGCTGGGGCACCTCTGCTGGCAGCCCACCACCAGGGCTCACACGGTGATTGTCATTTGCTGCCATTCCCATGACTACACAAGGTGCAAGAGAGAGCAACTTTAAATACACCAGCTGAAAATCCTGCTCCTTAATTACTGGCAGATCAGGCCAGATCAGAACTGTGAGACTGAAATCCAACTTGCAGATGGGTTGGTAGGTGAGGGAAAGCCCAGCACTGAGCACAGGACAGCAGCCAGGAAGGAAAAAGAGCCTTGAGGTTGTCACTCTCTCCAAGCCATTACACAATGACTGTGGGGACTGGGAGCATAGCAGGAAACTGAAACCCCTGCACATCAACTTTCTTTTTTGGGAGATCTCAGGGGTCTGTAAACTGCTCTTCAACATTATTTAGCAGCAGCTTGGGTGTCGGCACTTACATACCTTTACATACAGATGCACATAAAAACATTATTAACTATTTGTTCTCCTCTTCCCTGCAGCACTCCCACTGCTCATCCTTTCCCTTTATTCTGTGACACATTTCTTGGAGCAGCTATCTTTCTCCATCTTTTCCAAGCTTTGGTTTTTATTCTTTTTTACAAAAGTGTTTGTTAAGTAAAGTCTGCTGCAGTCTTCACTCTCTGGGTTTGTTGCCCTGCCTTGCTGGCTTCTTTTTTAATCATTTTTTCTTCATTTGTGCTCCTCTCTTCCCTCCTTGCATTTCTCAAGGCAGTTCCTTTTTTTCTGTTTCCCTTTACCTGATTAATTTCCAGTTCCTTTGCTCTTATTTCCATTTCTCAGCTCAATTCTTTACAACTGAAGCTGATTGGAAAAATCAAAATTATTTTTCAAAATTCCCCTAACTGAAGCAATGGCTTAAAAAAACCCAAAATGCAACATGAAACCCCACCAGCATATGAGGGTTTTTTTTTTTTTCATTATTTAAATATTTTCACAGGAAATAAAGACTTTGGTTAAAAGCTTGTTAATCAAAAATCCAGCTGAAAGCTTTCTTCCAGCCTTAGTTACTGCCACCCCCTCATCACTCACATCCTTCCTCACCACCCAACTCACAGTGACATTTTATTCCTGTCAGGTCATGTTCACACATAGACACACACACACATACACAAAGTTTTATTTATAGTTACATATATGCATGCATGCTTTTGATTTACACATGCAAGAGGTTTAACCATTCCTATTTGATTTATGCTGGAGATGGGAAGGGCACCAGGAGCTCACCTGGATGGCCCAGAAGGATGGGGAAGGGAGAAAGTCCCATGCCATTACACCAGGAAAAAAGATTCATCTTTTTTTTTCAAGAAAATGAGACATGCCTAGTCTCAGATTCACCAGGACCTGCAGAGATTGAAGGTCAGTCATGACATGCTGTAACAATCCAGTTCTACACTGGTATCTCAAACACCTTGCAGGAAAACTATGGGGTTTTCACTGCGTCCCCAGATCCTGGTGCATCTCCCAGTAATTCAGCTCTCAAGCCATTACTCAGAGGCTACAGCAGTCTTTAGGACAGTAGAAACCTATTTTAACATAATTTAACAGAACAAGAATTAAATATTTAAAAAAAGAAAAGAGTTATGAAGTTCACCTTAGTTTTGTGATTTAACTCAAAAAGGCAAAAATGCTTATCTTTATGGGAGGGATAGTCCTAAAGAAGTATCTGATCTCAGTGGCATTTCAAGAAAGATGAGAAAAAACTGAGGCTAACAGAAAAATTGGTATGACCCAGACTAAAACTGTTTGGTTTGTGGGGAGTTTCACAAATTATAGAAAACAACTATTTCGCATAATGAAAAACAAATTTAAAATCACTGTTTCTGCCCAGAGGCTTCAGAGCTCCAGCTCCTACAGGTTTAGAAAACTGCCCCTTATCAAGATAGTTGACTGCAGCTTACAAAATGCACCAGCAATTGCAGGGCTGCCCAAAAAGCAGATGATGTAGATGACAGAGAACTGTCAGACAACAAATTATAGAACCATTAATTATTAAATCTATCAGTTAATGAATTATTAATTGTAGCAATTAATGACTTGCCTCCAAAACACTGTTATGAGAGAAAAAATGCAATGTTACAGGTCCCTTATGTGACAACCCTAGCCCTGAATGCACCAACCCTGGCTACTGAGAAGGGTCCCACAGCCATGCAATGTATCGAGGAGGAAGAGGTGGCCTTCCCCATGACCCATTCCACAACTCCACTCCAGTTGCCCATACCCCAAATTCTTCCCTCTCCTACCCTCAGAGTACTGAAGGGGATGCAGCCAGCACCTTTTTACCTAAATTACTTAAGTTCTCTCAGCTTGTAAAGACGCAACAGTAGATAAACCTCAGGTGCTGCCTACTTGTTCATCCCTTCCAATAAAGAGAAGATTTTGTAAGCAGATTAGCTGTTACAGAACAGGAACACAATAAGGGACATCAACTTCACACAAAACCTGGATTTGGATCCATTACAGTAAAATAGTTGGAAGCTAAGGTGCTAAGGTTAAAAACACATTTTCATCGTGACTTTAAATTCACAGCCTTTTGTGGGCAAGGCTGTAACAGACCAAGCACACTGTGATAGCACAGCAGGGTGATTTAAGGATGAGGGGAGAGTCAACCAGAGTTTCACCCTGAGTATCGTCACTTTTGTTCTTTTCTGGATTTGAATTAAACTCTTTCAAGTTGCTTTACTTTAATGTTGGATTGTTGATATAGTAATCTAAGGAGATAATAAACACAGCCCACCAGGAAAAAAACCCAAATGCTAACAAAAATTCTTGATATAAATCAGACTGACTCAAGCATGCTCAATGACTTCTTCAAAGGACTTATTGATATTCATACAGTAAAACATGTCTGTACCAATAATGATAATTAACTGCTATGTGCCTTTCATCCAAGGATCTCAAGCTGTAGCTCACAACAACACTATGAATTAAGTATGGTCTCTGCATTTCACAGAGGTTCTACAGCCAGAGAGCAGCACACAAGGAGGAAAGTACAAATTCCTTGAGGAGATGTGGAGGGCAACTTTTAATACTGGTAATGTGCCCATTCTATATCTTTATCTATGGTCTATCCCCCATGCAGACATAAGTTATTTGTCCTTCCTTGCCAACCTACAACATACAGTAACAGAGAAAAGGCCCCAGTTTCCTAAACCAGAGCCCAATCCAGCTAAATCTGTACTGTGCACTAGGGAAAAAAAAAAATTCCCACCTCCCCAGGAAGGCCCACAGAGCTGCAGATGTCCACCCAGGACTGGCACAGCTCCAGCGTGTCAGCAGTGCCAGCACAGTGGTGGAAATGGGCCATCACGTCCTTACTCCTGGGTGCAGGGCTCAGCCTTTGCCCAGCACCTAACCCCATCTGGGCTCGCTGCTGCCATGTCACTGACTATGCTCAGTGCTGTCAAACTACCTCCTAAGAGGCAGAAAACAAGGTAAGTGTGACCTGTGCTCTTCAAGAGCAGCTGTAACTCATTCTGGCTCTCTGGTAACTCCATGACAGAGCCCTGCCCTCTGTGAGCCCCAACCACAGGTGACTCAGGAAAACCATTCCCCAACAGCAGAGAAAAACCCCAGGCTGCAAAGGTGCACCCCTAAGCCACACTGCTCTTGGAGGAGAATCAGCATCTGCTCTGCACACCAGGGCTTGCTGATACCTGGCAGAACCAAGGTATGGTCCTGTTCACTAAAAAGGAGAGAGGCAGGCTGGAAGCATGAGCCAGACCATGTTTTCACCAATGAGGTATCCAGAACCTTCTCTGCTGCCTAATACTTGCCTCCCTATCCCCTCAGTTCCCCTTAAGTTATATAAGCAGGAACTTGAAGAGGTACAGGAGCTGCTTGGTCTTTCACTCCCTCATCTACTTCAAGATGTTTGTCTTTTTATTGCATTTTTACAATCTTCTGCTTATGCCTTATATTTGTTGTGAGCATTCATGACTCAAGTTTTTTGATGCAAGGACTTGTTTCTTCTGTGTCATATTAAATCTGTTTGAAATCCAGCTTTTTTCTTAAAGAAGCTTCAACTTTTGTTTTCATGTCTTATTGTAACAAAAGTAAATACATGCAAATTCACAAGAATTTGTTTTATAATTAAAGATTTTTAAATGCCATTTTAGAATCACACTGCTATTTCATTCTGCATAAGTTACTTATACACCAACTACAGTTCAAAATGTTAAATCTCACTGACACTATTACTGTGCATTACTGACATTACTGTTATTAAATAATGCAACAAGAAATTATTACTTAAAAATATGTGCAAAAGGAAGCCTGGGGAGCAATGGCTTTGCAATAGATCTTGTTAATACTTCGTTCAGTGAATCAGTATTTCCCAAAGCAAAAAAAAAAAAAAAATCAAACAAACAAACACAAATGCTTCAAAGTAATGAAGCTGCTAGAATCTGTTGCTGCTTTTAGAGTAAATAGGTCTCAGTCTGTCCTGTTCTGCACCTCCTTGATGTATTGGGAAGCTCAGATAATTCCCAGATGCAGCTCACTGTGCAGAGTCCAGAGTGACCAGCTAGTTCCTCTGCCACCTTGTAGTGGGCTGACCCTGAATTCCAGGCACCCATCAAAGTTACTCTATCACTCTTCC
Source organism: Anomalospiza imberbis (assembly GCF_031753505.1). Lineage (NCBI taxonomy): Eukaryota > Metazoa > Chordata > Aves > Passeriformes > Viduidae > Anomalospiza > Anomalospiza imberbis. Next base: position 13,269,651 of record NC_089681.1, on the reverse strand, counting down.
CCCCACAATATGGGACAGAAAATATAACAGGTTCCTAAGCTGAGATAAGGACCAGGAGCAATCACTCACCAAATACCATCACAGACAAAGCAGGCTCCAACTTTGGGAAATTAATTGAATTTACTACTTAGAAAATCAGAGCAGGATACTGAGAAGAAAAATAAATCTTAAAAACACCTTCTTCCCCCCTGACCCCCTTCCTTTCCAGGCTCTACCTACTCCCCTCCAGTGGCACAGGGAGACAGGGAATGAGGGTTACACAGTTCATCACAGGTTGTTTCTGCTGCTGCCCAGGGAGAGGAGTCCTTCCCTTGCTCCAGTGTAGGGTTCCTCTCATGCAGTTCTAAATGAACATCTCCAATGTGAGTCCATCCCATGGGCTGCAGATCTCCAGGAGCTGCTCCAGTGTGGCTCCCTTTCCACAGGATGCAGTCCTTCAGGAACAGGCTGCTCCTGCATGGATCCCCTACAAGTCCTGCCACTAAACCTGCTCCAGCATGACTCTTCCGTCCTCAGGTCCCTGTCAGGAACCTGCTTCAGCACAGATTTCCCACACAGTCATAGACTATTTTGGGCATCCACCTGCTCCGGCATGGGCTCATGGGCTCCTCCATGGGCTGCAGGTGGATCTCTGCATCCCTGTGATCCTCCATGGGCTGCAGGTGAATCTCTGCATCTCTGTGATCCTCCATGGGCTGCAGGGCACAGCTGCCTCACCATGGGCTGCAGGGGAATCTCTGCTACAGCACCTGGAGCACCTCCTGCCCCTCCTTCCTCACTGACCTGGGTGTCTGCAGGGCTGTTTCTCTCACACATTCTTACTCCAATCTTATCTGGCCACAATTACACCTGCAAAGTAACTTTCTTATTTTCCTTTTTAAATACATTATCACAGAGGTGTTACTACGATTCCTGATTGGCTCAGCTTTGACCAGCAGTGGGCCCACCTTGGAGCTGTCTGGCATTGGCACTGTAGGACATGGAGGAAGTTTCTGACAGCTTCTCACAGAAGCCACCTCTGTAGCTCCCCTGCTACCAGAACCTGGCCATGCAAACCCAACAGATGCAACCTACCTACAGAACGTACCTGCTCAATTTTATCTTCTGATTGTAATTCTTAGTCCAATCCTGAAATGGACAGTGATAGGGAAAGTTCATTTCTGGGAATCTATCTCAGTCCATTTTTCCTAGCTTCCAAACCAAAGCAAACCTTTCCCATCAGAGGGCTAAATCCTCCCAGTGAGTAACTCAATCATTAAGACTGGACCCTGCTAAGTTCCCTGTGAGGATCACACTGCTCTGGACTCCTGACACTGGAAGAACATGACATGTGCACACCAAGTGCTGACAGGATCAGGCCCACACCTCCTGGGTTTGGCTGAAAGACATGTAAGCAGAATTTTAGGGTGACTTCAAAAGCAGATGAGAAACCTTTTCTGTCCACATAGCTTTGTCTCATTTCTCCAGGGAATGTCGTGTCTCCTGTGTTGTGTATAGAAGTACCTTTGTATTATGTCCCAAGATTTTAAAAGCACCAACAGAAAAAAATTCACCTGAGAGACCTTTTTTTCCTTCTGTTTCTTAATACCATCACCAGAAATTGATGAAAAGCTTTCTACACTGCAGCAAGGTTTTCTGCTTATTGGCATTGCTAGCCATGGTAATTTCCACATGTTCCTTCATTGGGAGGGGATGCTCCTCCGTAAGGCCTGACATTAACCTTTACTGCTGCCACCAAAAAGGTCACTTATCAGTGAAAACACAGCAAACAACTGATTTAAGTAGCAATTATTTTAACCAGTTTCTTCCAGCCTAAAATATAACAAGCCCTGCACCGAGGGAAGAATGGCATAGATGCTCTGCATCTTTTCTCCTGTTGGCATGCTTTTATTATTAAAAAAAATCCTACACAGTAATTTTGGTATTGGTTTGTATTAAGAATCTTCTCCTTGGTATCTTACAGCTTTTTTTTATCAGGTAACAGAAAAGATCTCCTACAGAATGAACCTACAGGCAGATCAGGTGAAGGAGACATCTGAGAACTGCTGGCTATAAAAGCATCAGACATCACTTCTGCTTCAAAATAACAAGTTCACCAAACCATCTGAGAGTAGACACAGACTTGAGAATCTCTGAACTGGGGTCAGTCTTCCATGAGAAGAAAAAAGTCCTATGCAGGGCTACCAGCTCTACTGGGAAAAACAATACTCCTCCATGCCTATTAAATCCACATTTCACTGCAGCTTTCTAAGAACTGGAGATAATTCAGTGCCAACAATCAAGTATTTCCTTTTGGGTCCCTTAACATAGGTATCTTCTCATGTTGGACAACAAATCAGTTCATCCTGATCCCAGAAGGCTGCTGACATTACCCCCAGCCCACACTGAAGAAATCACTGCACTGGAAAACACACACTTTCCATGCCCACACTTGCTCTTAAATGAAAATTAGCTCAGTTATAGTCCAAATGAGCCCTTTAATGGCCAACATATGCTTTGGCATCCTGCCAGCAGAGCTCTCTTAAAACCATCCAGCAAAGTGACACCATCAGTTACAAAATCCATGTGTGTCAGGTCACTGGGTTATGAAACAGAAGTGTTGTAAGCATGTAAGGACATGGCTTAGGCTCTGCTGTGAGTGAAGACAAAATTATTGTTCTGGAATTGGATTACTATCTTGGAAGGCATTCCAGTAGGAAAGGGTCACTGCATTGTAATAGCATTAATACTGGGAAATATGAGTTTCAGTGTTCAGAATTGTTAAAAATCACTGAAACCAGTAGAGATGGTAATCCATGGGGTGCTACGACGACACAGCAGCTAGCACAATGGTGAGGTACTGCATGCTTGGATGGAGAAATCCATCTTAGACTGCACTGTGCTGGACTACAGTAAAATCAGAAGTCACTCTTTCCACAGGAAATGACAGCAACACAACATGAAAACCATGATAACAAGCAATATGACTCTCCCACACACTACTTCCTAGTAACACTGAAGAAAACACACATATGTAGCATACTTCAAAAAAGTCAGCTCCATTGTAGAGTTATCATGTGTCCCTCTGAGTCAGTCCTGGCTCTCAAACCAACTGAGGGCCAGGAGACTGACAGAAGGTGAAAACTACAATCAAATCAAAAAAGAAAGGGGAAAAATATGAGAAAATAAAGTCAATGCAGGTAAAATATCATTACATTGTACTGATTCAAAAAATGCGACTGGTATGAGTATTTTTAAAATACGCACCATGGCAGAGAGAAAGACAAACTCCCAGACAAGCAATACAGCTGTCAAACCTTAAACTGTGCAGACATACATGGAAAAAAAGTGGCCAATAACAATAAACATCTTGATCTAAACTGAGAAGCACTGCTAGGGTTATTTTTGGTTTACAATTGCACTTCTGTAGTAGTCAGTTACACTGACTATGGTGACAACCACTACATGAGATGAAGAGCCAAGGCAAAGTAAAGCCATACTAAACAATAAAGCATGGAGGGGGAAAATTAAAAGGTCAGACAAATATAAAAAGGAAAGATGGAAAACCATACAGATACTAATAAAATTTCTGAATTGCAGTGCAAGAGATTACAGAGAAACCCATCCTTCCCACTTCTTCTCTCCCTATTTCTCCTTATCCTTTTCTGCAAATGAAAATGTAACTTTTGTTTATGCCTATATGTAAATGCTGAGAATCAAAGGCATTACACCCAGCTTCTGCAGAAAAATGAAAAGGCCATTATTTGGATGGAGAATTAGTCTGTATCACTGACTTGACTGCTCCCGTTTTTATTAGCAGCTGTTAGAGAAGGGATCAGGGAGTGTGCTGGTGCAGTGCAGCTGTTCCACATATGTTATAAATAAGGGCTGGTAAAACCTCATCCTATTTTTAACGTTAAGAAAAAAAAACAAGTCACAAAAATTCCCCATTAATGCCTCGTAAGTGGAACTTTTCTCCTCTTCTCGACTTTAATGTCCAGAACTGAATACTCAAAACAGACCATTCTTAAAACAATATTCATTTAAAAAAGGAAAGAAAATGCAATTTAGTGGAATCAGATTTAGCCAGCCTGGAGGATGTAACTAATTAGTGTGTACAGTGTCTTTTCCTTCAAAAGCAGACACTTAATCAGGATGAAAACAACCCCCTGAATTTTTATTTCCAACAAAAGTGCTGGATTACTGCATCAAAGTTCCTCTAGCATAAGCAAAAGCTGAGCCACACCTCATGTGGCTCAGACAGCACCACCCACCCTTCCCAAAGCAGTGCTAGCTCCCCTTGCTGGGTCGCTGCATGCAGCCAGAGCCCCGCTCCTGGTCACCAACCCCAACCCCAACAACAGCAACCATTCAACGTGAAAGTGAAATCCCAACCCCAGGCAAATGCCCATTCACCTGTTTTCAGGGTCTGACACTGTCATGTTACGTGTCACGTAGCACATCTTGAGGGGAATTGTCTTCCTGTCCCTGTGGATGGAGAGCGAAAGCTGCGACATTGGCTCAGCAGAGGCGCAGCCCAGGCGCGGAGATTCGGGGGGAGGCGTCTCCCACCCGATCTCTGACACGGGGGAGCCTTTCTTCACATAGGGGGTCGCTTCTCTCATGTATTTCACTATGGAAGAGAGAAAAAGAGATGGAAAACAATAAATAAATTAATATTCTGGAGTTGCATGCCCATGTGAGGTCTCTGAACTGGTGTTAACCCTCGATGCTGTCCATCAATTCTGCTCACCAAGCAGCCCAGCATGAGAAGCTGTGCAAATACAGAAGATGAAGATGTGTCTGCTGCCAGTGTCAGTATGGTGCTATGGAACAGGCAAAGTAAGAATATACAGCCATACAGAGTAGGGCGAGGAGAGCCATCCCACCTTTCTGTGACAGTGGGTAAGCAGCCATGTAACAATTGCTTCACACAGAAGCCATGAGCTGTCTGAAGTACAGGGATGTTTAAAGAAACACATTCAACAAAGTGACTGTGAACCTATTATTCCCCTATGTAAAGTGTTCCAGCAATACTTCCAGTGATTCCAACTCACATCTTGCTTCTAGTTCACATTTGTCAGTGTCTTACCACTAATCTCAACAACTATTGCTGCTTGTTGGGAAGCAATTTTGCCTAATCTATTTGTACACACACACACACACACACACACACACATATATATATATATATATATATATATATATATATATATGGAGCAAACAAAAATAAGTCACTTCTTAGCCTTCTCTTGGGGAAATAAAATTGAGTTTGAGCCTTTTGTGAGAGTGAAGGTGTCAGATTAGATCTCAGCCTTTTCTGGGCTTTTTTCCAGAATGGATAAGAAAAATGAATGTAGGATTCTGAAATTATCTTACTATATTAAACTATCTTACTGTATTATACCTCTTTTACATGTATGCTTCATATTCCCCTCTTTATGCAGGCAAATACTGCAACATTTTTCTCGTTTTTTTATTATTTTGGTAGTTTAAGCTCACTTTTGCTTTTGCTATTGATGTGCTTGGCAAATCTGCCAGTCACAGCCTCCTTCCCCTTCACAAACCTGATGGAGTTCAGACAAGACAAGACATCCCATTTAAATGTCCTGGTTAAGCCAATATTCTCCCAGCACACAGCTGTGGTTGCATCACTGGCTGCTGCCACTTGATTGTACCCACAACTCAAACAGCAGTGACATGACCTGAAAGGGGCCAAGCATTGTGAACTTGCTTGGGGAAGTTATTAAAATGTTGTGAGAGAATATTTCAAGGAAATGGTGCAGATCATCGTGTCAGCTCAGCTGAAGAAGCTGGGAATGACTGAATAACAAAAAGGTGGGTAAATTACAAAAGGACATTGTGGTGAGGGATGTAAAATTAGGGAAAGCCAACTGAAGTTTTTGAGTTCAGAATGAAAGCAAGAGAAGTATTCAGAAGAGTGGAGAAGAACAGCAGTGTTCCTATTGAAACGACAGATCAGGTGATTAGCTTCAGCAGCACTATTTTCAAGGCACTTCATAAAAATTCTACCGAGAGAGAAACTAGTACAAATCTAGAGTCCAGCTCTGTGAACACCTATTGCTACTTTTTCTCTAAAACACCTTAGTGCCCATCTCGTCATTGTTCATGTTATCCTTTTTTTTTTAATTTATTAACTTCAATCACAAGGACTTCTGTGTTTATGTATGTTATGGGATATTCCTTTTTGGGAAGGACCATTTGTGATTTATCAGAAAGGCTGTCCACTCAACACTGATGTTTTTATTTCCTTGTCTGATACTATTCTGAGTATTTTCTTTAATTAATTTGTTCCCTTCTCAGGAAAGAGTTGGCACAGAATTCCACCAGGCTTCCAGAAACTATTTCTGGCAAAAAGAGTTGAGACTGATTTTTTTTAACTTTTTTAGATATTTATCTAAAGCCCATTATCTAAAAACCTGTGTCACCTAACTCCCCAAAGCAGCTCATCCTTGGGTACTCTGAAAATTACATGATTTGCAAAGGTGCTGAAATTAAGCAGTTGTTGCCAGTGTCGTAGAGATACTGCTTTCAGCAGCTGCCATCTCAGTCTGGATGTAGTCATAGCCTCAGGGAAGCCAAGAACAGAGCAGATACAGATGTGGTGAATCTATTCCTGCTAACACTGAACAAACATGACCTTGTCATTAATTTCCATGGGCGGAACAGCTGAAGCTGTGAAAATCACGTTCAACTTCAAACAAAAATTTGTTCCCTTTAAAATTAGAGTTTAATGATTGCTCTGTTGATAAAAGCAATCCAGCCAGGTTTTGAACACTGGTACAGTGACATGCCAGCAAATGTCATTCCAAATAAAGGTCCAGATCTCAATAGTGTAGCTATTTCATCTGTGCTATTTTTGTCCTTTTCCAGTTGCAGTTATATCCATTCAACCCTAGCATATTTTAATTAAGAGAAGGAGAGAGGGGCAGGAAGAGGAAGGAAGCTGAAGTAAAAACTTTGGCTGGAAACCTAAGCAGGAACACAAAATGTGAATTTAATTCCCCAGAGACAGGACAGAAGAAAAGCGGCAGCCTTTCCATGTGTCAAAAGCCAAGTTTCCATGCGATGTACCGGAGAATTCACGGCAGACAGCTGCAGTATTTCACAAAATCCCATGAAAAAGGAAGAAGGAGTAGGGGGAGAGCAGAAACACAATCCTCTTTCCAGAACCTGAGTCTCAAACACAGCAAAAGCCAAGAAAACTACCTTGAGGACGTACATCCTATGAAAATTCCTTCCAACTCTGGACTCACAGACATCTAGTTTCTACTACATCTCAACAGAAGATGGTTGCTTGGCCCCAGGGATATGAATAAAGAGCTATTAAGGCACTGATAAACTGCTAACACCATCTTCATAGGAAATTCCACAGTAGAATGAAAAAATAAAGTAAATATATGCTTTCTGGAAAAAAAAAAGAAAAAAAAAATTTTCTAGCTTCTACTAATAACATCCCACTTCCTACTAAACACAAGCACAGGTCTCTGGATTCATGGCTGAATTCTGCTGGGTTTTACAGCCCAGACTTTATGGCTGTTGCATATTCAGGTGTGTTTCATATTTTAAAAGCCCCCAAATGGATACATATAAAAGCACAAATATAATATGGGAGTGGAACAGGTGGCAGAATTTGATCAATTTATATAATTTTTGTTATTATTTAAACTTCAGAGCCACTGCTTTCCATTTACTTCACCAACATCTGTAATTACATGTCCATAACCAAAGCCCAGTTTATGAATTTAGCTGAAATCAGGCACACATTGTTCAGATGACTCATAAGTTTTATCAGCAATTATTTCCTATTTGCCTCTAAATTCTGGGTGCAAATACTGCAGAACATTCTGTTTTATAACAATGCACCAGCAACCCTACTACATACATAGCAATTTAGGATGACCCTACACTTTTACATTCTGCAGCCTGTTCACTAACCCGTTCTTAATCAACACAGCAGAAAACAAGTTGATACCAGTATCTATTATAGGCATATTCCTATTCTACACTGCACTATCTGAGAATCATGGATACAGCAAAGTTAAACTGCAGTTATACAATTCACTTCCATCATCAAGTTTTAAAACCAGAAAAAAGATGATACAGTCTATTGGACATTAAAGTAATAATGTGGATAATACTGTGTTTTCAGAGCATTACACTCAAGAGCTGGATTTTCTTTTCGATACAGTGGCACAAATTCAAGTACTGACTGAAAAAGAGAGTATCAAAAACACTGGGTTTATATATTGCCAATGAAACTATCTAATGAATTAAAACCTCAAAACATTTAATAAAAATAAATAAAGCATGCCAGTGTATAATAATTTTGAATTATGAATAACTATTTTATAGGCATGTATACACATATATATCTTCGGAGTATATACATATGTATAACATATATACAAATATTAAATATAAATTATTATAAAAATGCTACAATCTTTAAGACCACCAGAACACTGCAAACACAGAAAACAACATGCAGGGACTCAGAAAAAAAAATCTAATAGTTTCATTATTTTAACTCAATTTACTTATAAACTGTAAGTTTTGTCAGGAGTTCTCTAAACTCATTTGTTTGATGCTATAGCTCAACTTCAGAGATCCTTATATTGAGTACTAATTAATGATCCATACCCTTTTGCTGCACCACTAATAAGAAATTGTGGTCAAGCGATTAAAATTCCAATCTCTGGAATACCCCTCCCCACAAAGAGAAGAGGAAGGGAAGTGGCAATCAAAAGAATTAATCCACTGATACACATTGAAATAGTTTGGATTTATTTTTTGATCTGCAAGACAGGCAATGTAGCTTCCAAAAAAGCACTTCATTTAGTTGTGCTTCTGCCAAGTCCCAAGACTCCACAATTAATGCTTTGTTACTGTTCACAGATGACTTTTTTGGGGGGAAGAAGCAGGCTTTTAATGAGAGAAATACTACAGACCAACTTGGTCAGGTTCTTGGCCAGACGCCTTTCTGAGGAACTGGGACTCTTCTGACACATTCAAACTGTTTCCTAGGAGGGAAGACAAAGACCACTGAGGGGAAGCCAGCAAGCCGGAGGAAAGGTCTTTTGTTACTACAGGAATGAGGACAGGATGTGTAGGTTCACAACACGAAAGTAAAAGGAACAACATACCCGAATCTGATTGAAGACACTTGATCAAGGAATTCCCCTTTGCAGGAGAAAAGCACAGAGTGTCCTCTACCATAATACCAGAATTTGCCTGCTAGGCTTTATGTGAGAGATCAAATTTCCTCTAAACTCAAGCCAAGTGCATGCCTTACAGTGAAGCACTGTATAAAAATGAGATGAGCTGCTGGTGCCATCATCAAAACTAAGACCCAAAGAAAAGAATTTATGAATCAGACCATCTATGAAGATGTGTCACATGATCCTTTCAGCAGCTTTAATGTGGGCATAAACCAAAAAACAGCCAACAATCCTGCTTGTCAGTGTTTCCACTACATTTCCTACAGAAACATCTGTTACTACGCTCGGACAAGTATTATCCATTAACATCATCTGCTTTCCCCCATGCTGAAATGGATTTGAAATAGTAAACCTCTTGATCTGCCAAAAGCATCAGATCTCCACCTCTGGAAGAAGACAGAAATTAGTTAAAATAAAGACCTTGTAAGAATAAAAATCCCCTTTATCCTTTGGTCATTTCTCACACTGTAGTGAGACTATGCTCAGCTTCCCATTTTCTGCTTTTTTAAAAATAATTCCACTAAGTTCAGTGAATTGTCTATTCATCTCTTAAAGAGAAGCTTGGATTTAAATCATAAGGGGCCTTTTTAAATCCTTTTCAATATATATTGCAGTTATTATACTTTTTATGTGGAATACAAGAAGGAATATTTCAAAAGAATAACTTCAGAAAGATCCAGAAGACAAACACATCTTTAAGATAAAGTTTACCTGAAAGAAGCACCTTAGCAACTGGCCCCAAAATGTAGCTAGTAAGCAATCAGGCTTCAAGTTTGAGTTTTCAGTAGGATACAAATGGGCTGGATTAAAAAGATCAACAACTGCATTTTGAAAATATAAAGAATACTTCACAGTGTCCTTTTAAATTTGCAGCTGCTTTTATAGGAAAGGTGAAGCTATGTTAAGGAGGGCTATAAGCACCATCACACACTTGCACTCAACAAATGAAGGCGGGTACCTTGCAATAAGCAATTTTATGTAGTTAAGAGTATTTTTTTGTCAACAAGGCAAGAGATTTGCAGTCCTGGCCCCATCAAACAGGAGAAAATGGGACTAAATAGGCTCTTCTCAGGAAGCCATGAGAGGGTGCAGTTTGTGAAACCTCATGGTTTTGATAACTTCAATAGGTCACAGTGATTAGCCACACTGTGTTATCTACATTAGGCTTCAAAAAGCATAACTCGCCACCAAAAATGTCTTAGAAGTTAAGAAATGGCAGGGGAAAACCCAGCACAGGTCTTGGCTGGAGCAGTGGGCAGTGTCCCTGTGGATACTTCCTCCTTCCCATCTGCACCAGGGGCCTCCACTCTGATTTCAGCACTTGTGAATCTTACACATATAATGGAGATTACGTTCCCAGGCCATCCCATGCTTCTGTATAACACCAAAAATTCTTCTGTTATTGATCCTCAGTTTCTTTTCCTGAGACTTTGCCTGGGATGTGGGCTGATTCAGCCACTGATTCCCTAGGCCTGATGTCTCCCTTGAGCAAACACTTCTTGAAGAGTTTCTGAGTTTCCTCAGCATAAATGTTTTCTAGGGAGGGAAGGCTTTATATGTCTTCCTATCTTCTGCAGTATATCAATTCTGTCAACTGTAAAGCCTCTAAAAATTAATTAATTTTCATTCCTACACAAAGCCATGGTTTTGTACTGCACATAGAGCAGCATGAGCAGAGCACACGACTCAGGCCCCACCAGGCTGTAGGAGAGAGCCTGAAAGCTTCACATCCAGTGAGCACTCCCCACCCACTTCTCTCTGAGGTCACTTGGAGCTGGTCACGGCTAACCATCTCCCTTCAGCTCCTTTTTAGCTGCATTTCCATGGTCTAATAATAAAGTTCATGTTTAAAGTTAACAGCACACATGCTCGAGGAAGCAGGACAAATTTCAGTGCTGGGGTGAGATTTTCTGTATTTCTGTTCAAAACAGATTAACAGAAACTAATTATACACAAACTTGTGTCACACAGAATCATAATGGAACTGGAGGCTGAATATGTGACATCAGCACTTAAGCTGATAAAGTGATCAAAAGCAGTCACAGGTTGTCAAGGTTGTCACTAACCTGGTACACAAAATTTTCAAACTGGTAAAGTAATAATAATAATAAACTAAAGGCAGACTGTTTTCCTTGGGTGTTTATCAATACTTCCCATTATAATGTCCATTACTTATACCTACTACACTGAATGTGCTACAGTTTCCTTCAAGTAATTTAGTTTATTTTAAATTTCAAATTTTCTGTTTCAGTCAATTGGATGTATTCGGTTCAGAGTTTTGATATGTCACTAACAATAATTGCATGAATTCTAGAGTCAATGTCCCATAAGCTATTAATCTATCTTTCAAAAACTTTACGTACTGCAGCAAAATAAATGCATATACATGTCTTCATAATCTGAAAAACAAATTTTAGCTTGTAAATCCCAGAAGTACAATGTTTGGTTAAAAAGAAGATGCTTATAGCTTGATCTAGGAGACAATGATGCTATCTTGAAGAGCTTGTACTCCAAAGAAACAGGACTCAGTGAAGAACAGGGAGCAGCTACATTGCACAAGTGTCTGTTATCAAATAAACTACAAATTGAAAAAACTACTGCCAAAACCTGAAGACTGTAGCTATCTAACCTACCACATTTTTAAGTAAAATGTGACACAGCTCATTTGCTACATTGTTATGTGACACTGAACTCTGCAATTAGAACTATGCAGATCTTTCATAATGGAAGTGGAAAACATCTGAAACTGGCAATTTGGAAGCTGAACATGGAAATTAGCAGTCACATTTTGAGAATAAGCATTGTGGGACCTGTGAGTCACTGACTGTAACCAAACTGGAGCTTCTGCTTGTCCCCAAAGCTGAATGTGTCCTAAGTTTAACAAAAAAAAAAAAATAGTCAAGTGGAGTAAATGGAGTAGGTAACCCTACTCAAAAGTACAACAGAAAAATGCAACTTCATGTATAGCAGAGAAATGGCGTAAAATACATTTCTTCAATGGAACTGAAGCATTCAGATTTCTAAGGGCCTTCTCCTACCCCAAACTGACACTATATTTTAAAATCTTTTACCTAAATGTCAGGAATAAGTTGATTCAGAATTTCTTGTCTGCTGCTCATGCTTGTTTCCCTGCCTCTGTCAGTATTTATAGATCCCTCTCCCATCACCCACACACTCAGATGGAATTCAAGGTGTCTGGCATTGCCAGCATGCTATAATTTTTCTATTTACATGAGTAATCTCAAGTGTCAGAACAAATATTTCAGCCGCTAGTGATTATGTGAAAAATACATAAGGGTATTGCAGTTTTAGAGGATGTTGTTATTTCAGCAGGCACACAAATCATTAAGTAGTACAGGGTAGACTGAAAATGGCACTCACTGAGAGGGAAATTATTATGCTGTATATGATTGTACCTCTTTTACAGATGGCTTGTTGCAGCAGATAGGCCTGCTAGGCCCCTCTGGAGATTAGCTACCTAAGGGCAGAGAAAATGCATAGTCATGCTGACTAGCAAAAGAACCCCTTTTCCCGCGCCTCAGACCCTCTGTTATCTTCCTGTAAGACAATAGGTCAATTTGTACCCTGACCCACACCATTGGACCATTTCTCAAAACCCCTGTACCCTATAAAAACCCCTCAGTTTCCCTAGCTCGTTGGAAGAAAGCTGTCCCTGAACCCTTCACGGAAGATGAAATAAAGATCCTCCGGTGGAACCTCACACAGCGCTCCCCGTCTCTCTCTCCCTGCGTCTGCCCGAGGCACCCCAGCAAGCCTAAGAGCTGAAATCACTTCTAAAAGAGCTGAACACTGCTTAAGAGCTGCATATCACTACAACAGCTTGCTGGGGCTAGCCTGTGCCTGGGAGCTCTGCCAAAGGTGCTTGGGCAGGAGGGTGTGCAGATACCCTTCTCACCCTAGAACACCAAGGCAGCCGGACCAACTGAGCCTAGCCGGGACCAAAAACAATAATCTGGCCGCCCAACCGGGAAGATAAAACCCACCAGAGCAGCCTTCTTCGCGAAGAGTAACTGCCTTGGGTCCGGCCAGAATCCTTCTGAAGATAACTTCTCCGTTATAGAAGAAATTTTCTGCAGAAGGTGTCTGAATGACCCTCTTTGTCCAGCCCTGAGGAATCAGACAGTGGCAGACCACCCTCCAGCAGCTTCCGACCCACATTCGGCTGAGGAGTAAGTATATTACAGCCCTTTTTCGCGCGCTTTTTCATTTGGGTCTCTTTTTCTTTTTCTTTTGTTTTTTTTTCTCTTTTTACTGCTGGGAGGGGAAAGGGAATAATAATATTATGGGATCAAAAAATAGTAAATTAAAACAACCCCAGAACGAGAGAGACGTATATTTAAAACTCTTAGAAATTCTTTCCCTTAATAATTCTTCTTTCTCTAACCCTAAACTTTTGAAACCTAACTTAAAAAAGTTTATAAAATGGATAATTTCACAGTTTCCTGATACTAATACACACTCCATAACCTTGGATTCTTTTTGGGACTCTGTGGGCATACAAATATATACTTCCCAAATTAATGGGGATTTCTCTGTTACACGATTCTTACCTATTTTTCACAAAATTACCAAAGCGGTAGAAAAAAGAAATAGGACGGGTTCTGCGGCAGAAGCAGTTCCAGCCTTATCTCTCCCACCAGCTTGTTCCCTTTCAAGTGCTAATACCTTATCTACAAACCCGGACTCCAGGGAGGGCGGGCCCCAACTCACCCCTGCCGCTTCTGCTCCGCTCCTGCCCTGCCCCCCCGGGATTACCGCGGCCCCGCCCACCCAGCCCGCGCGGTCCCCCTCCTCCCCCTCCCCCGCGCGGTCCCCGCCCACCCAGCCCGCGCGTCCCCCGCCTTCCCCCTCCCTCGCGCGGCTACCAAACCCTTCCTGTGTGCCTGCTAAGCCTCCGGAGGTCTCTTGTCTCAAGTGTGGTCAACACCCCGCACCCACGATATCTCCGAATGCAACTGTATCTGTTCCTGCTGTTACCCACCCCACCCCCCCGCCGGTCCCTTCGCTCCAGACCCTACAGCCTCAAACCTGCCCCAGCTGTGCTGTCGATAGCCACGCCTTGCAGTCTTCTTCCCAGCACCCCACACCCTTGCAAAATGCCATTCCAAAACGCCAGAAAAAACACTCCTCATCTGAGGATAGTAGTGATAGTGAGTACAGTTCTGACACAGATGATTTGGATCCATGGGCTTCAATTAAGATGGAAGCCACCCGAGCAGGGGATTGGGAGTTGGCACAAAGAATTTCTGCCTTCCCTGTAACTTATTCTAAGGGAAAAAGAGGGGGTTCCTCCACTAAGATTACGTGGGAACCCAATACAAACAAAGAGCTCATTGAACTTCGAAAAGTAGCCAAAGAACATGGCAGAAACTCACATATTTTTAAAAATTTTCTAGAGGCAATCCTTTCAGCACACGTCTTAATACCACATGATGTTAAAAATATTGCTCATTGCCTCCTATCCCCAGCAGAATACATGTTATGGGAAAGGCATTGGAAAAAACAATTAAAAACATTATCAGACACATATGCAAGAGATCCTAATAGGCAAGATTTCTCAGTTGAACAGCTGGCTGGAGAAGGCAATTTGCAGAAACCTTCAGAGCAAGCTAAAACTTTGTCTGAGGCAGTAATACAAGACCTGGCTATCGCAGCAAAAACCTCCCTACTTCTCACCCCAGATGACTCTATCCCTACCCAACACTTCTCTAATATTAAACAAGGAATAGATGAAAGCTTTATTAAATTTGTGGACAGAATTAAAGATGCTCTGGATAAACAAATAGAGAGCACAGAGGCAAGAAAAGAACTGTTATGCAAACTTGCCATGAGCAATGCTAATGAGCAATGTAAAAACATTCTGAGAGCCTTACCTTTGGACACAGAACCTACCATAGAACAAATGGTGGAAAGTTGTACCCGACACCTTTCCACTGAAAATACAGTAGCACAAGCAGTTGCTAAGGGCATTGCAGAAGGAGTTTCTGGTGCATTTGCAGTAGTGACTTCCAAAGACCAGACCCGCTGCTTCCACTGTGGTAACTTTGGACATTTTATCAAAGACTGTCCAGAAAGGTCACCTATCCCAATTCCCCGTAATACCTACCAGAAACACCAAAACCGGCCACGCTTTCAGCAGCGTTCGGGAAACTACCAGCGGAGCGTGGTCGGGCTCCACGCCAAGACAACAAATCAAAAGCCATGCAGACCCAACCATGCATCATTCCAAGAGAAGCCACCTCACACGAAGGGGATCCAGCATACAGAGCAATACAGACGGGAACCCGACGTCAGCTGGTAACTGCTTTATCCATTGACTTAAAAAAGAGGGATGTTTATCGTGTCCCAACTGGCAAATATGGGCCAAAAGGAGGTCCTTTTGACATCTTAATTATAGGTGATACTGTTAATTGCCCAAATGAAATTTTTGTTTTTCCAGCAGTGCAAACAGTGTACCCGGGTCAAGAAATATTGGTTCAGCTGTGCTGCACAGACTTACCATATTTTCTTTTAAAGGGAACTCCAATTGCACAAGCCTTTCTACTCCCCAGAAATCACAAGGAACAGCTTCCTCTCAACCCTATAGCAATGTGGGCACAGGTTTTGGGACCTAATAGGCCTACCATCGAGTGCGGCCTGTCCTGCAAAGGGGAGAAGACCCACCGACTAGGTCTCCTGGACTCGGGCGCTGACGTAAGTCTTGTGGCACGTTCAGAATGGCCAGCAAACTGGGAACTGGAACCCGTACTAGGTATGATTTCAGGGATTGGTGGTGCCACAGCTTCCATGCGAAGCAAGCACAACATCCTCGTCGAAGGACCTGAAGGCAAGCTGGCTACTGTCCGTCCATTTGTGGTAAGGGCCCCCGTCACCCTTTGGGGAAGGGATGTTCTATCCCAATGGGGAGCCTCTCTACAAATTCCCAGTCGGGATTTCTAATTGGGGCCACTGAGGAGCGCGTACTACCAGACACCCCTCAGATCACCTGGAAATGCCAGACCCCGATCTGGAAAGAACAGTGGCCCCTGCCTAAAGTAAAACTACGCGCACTACAAGCCCTCGTAGAGGAGCAGCTTGCCAAAGGTCACATCGTCGAGACCACCAGCCCTTGGAACACCCCCGTCTTTGTACTGCGAAAGCCCGGAACGGACAGGTGGAGGCTCCTCCAGGACCTGCGTAAAATCAATGAGGTAATTGAGGACATGGGCCCTCTTCAGCCTGGACTGCCTTCACCATCAATGTTGCCTCGAGACTGGTCACTTGCCATCATAGATATTAAGGACTGTTTCTTTAGCATCCCACTGCACCCCCAGGACGCTCCACGGTTTGCTTTTTCAGTCCCCTCTCTTAACAGAGAGGCTCCACTCAAAAGGTATCATTGGCTTTTTCTTCCCCAAGGTCTCAAGGTCTCGCCTACTATATGCCAATGGTATGTTTCTCGTGTTTTGTCTCCCGTTCGGAGCCTATTTCCAGAGGCAATTATTTACCACTATATGGACGATATCTTGATTTGTGCATCAGACAAAGCCTACCTGGACAAAGCAGTTACAAAGACTATTGAAACCATCGAAAAAGCAGGGTTCGAAATCCGGGAGGACAAAATACAGTACACCAACCCATGGACTTATCTTGGATTCCTGATCCGGGAGAGGACCATCGTACCCCAGCAGCTCGTCATCCGAGACGACCCAAAAACTCTGAGAGACTTACATAGCCTGTGTGGATCTATCAATTGGGTACGCCCTTTGCTAGGAATTACAACAGAGGACCTCGCTCCACTGTTCAACCTTCTCCGTGGCAGCAGAGACCTGGACTCTCCACGCACTCTGACAGCAGAAGCCCGAGATGCCATCACCAAAGTACAAGAAGCCCTATCTTCACACCAAGCCCATCGCTTCGAGCCCAGCCTGCCTTTCCAGTTCGTCATCCTGGGAAAAGCACCCCGGTTCCATGGACTGATTTTCCAGTGGGATACTCAGCTTCGAGACCCTTTGTTGATACTTGAGTGGATCTTTACAAATAACCAACTTACAAAGACAATTACCACCTTCCAAGAAATAATGGCACATTTAATAAAAAAGGCCAGAACTCGCCTCCGTTCTCTCGCAGGGTGTGAGTTCACATGCATACACTTGCCACTAACCAGTGGAGACCTGGAGCATTTGCTTCAGAATAATGAAAATCTCCAGTATGCCCTAGATAGCTATACAGGCCAAATTTCTACCCATATCCCAAAACATAAGCTTTTTAATATAACCTTTAATCTGACCCCAAAATTAGTACAAAGTAGAACACCTCTCAAAGCTCTAACAGTCTTTACAGACGGCTCAGGGTCATCCCACAAGTCTGTAATGACATGGAGAGACCCTAAGACCCAAAAATGGGAATCTGATGTCCAAATTGTGGAAGGGTCTCCACAGATTGCAGAGTTAGCAGCCGTTGTCAGAGCCTTTGAGAAATTCAAAGATGAACCTTTTAATCTCATTACAGATTCCTCATATGTAGCAGGTATAGCTATGAGGGCAGAACAAGCCCTTCTAAAAGATGTTCCCAATCCAAAGTTACACCAATTGATTTCTGCATTAATACGCTTAATTTCCCACAGAAAACAACCTTACTATGTAATGCATGTGAGGTCACACACTGACCTCCCAGGTTTCATTGCAGAAGGGAACAGGAAAGCAGATGCATTGGCCATGGCAATAGGGACTGCCAACATCCCAGACATCTTTGCCCAGGCAAAGTTGTCACATGCATTTTATCACCAAAATGTGCCTGCCCTGATCAGAATGTTTAAGCTCTCAAAAGATCAGGCCAAAGCTATTGTTGCTACCTGCCCAAACTGCCAAAGCTACCAGATACCATCTGTGGGAACAGGAGTCAACCCCCGAGGACTCAACAGCTGCCAGCTGTGGCAAACAGATGTCACTCACTTCCCACCTTTTGGAAGGTCAAAGTATGTACACGTGTCAGTTGACACATTTTCTGGAGCAGTGTTTGCATCATCTCATCCAGGAGAAACTGCACAGCACGCCATAAAGCATTTCCTCCTTGCCTTTGCTACCCTGGGAGTACCAAAACAGATCAAAACAGATAATGGACCTGCTTATGCCTCTCGTAAGTTAAAGGACTTCTTCAGTGAGTGGGGAATAGAACACAAGAAAGGCATACCTGCAAATCCCACAGGACAATCCATCATAGAGAGGACACATCAAACCCTCAAAAGAGTCCTCAACCAGCAGCGAAGTGAAACAAAAATCATATCTCCAGTTGAAAGACTCTGCAAAGCTCTCTATGTCATCAACTTCCTAAATGGCACAACATCAGAACCTGATCCTCCAGTGCTTCGCCACTTTGCAAATACCACCCAAGCAAAGCTCGCTGAGAAACCACCGGTGCTAGTGAAGGACCCAGAGACTCATCAAATCTCAGGGCCTTTCCAGTTAATTACTTGGGGTAGAGGATATGCGTGTGTTTCACTACCATCAGGCCCAAGGTGGTACCCAGGAAAACACATAAAACCATACCTAGGCACTACAAACACTACTCAGTCAGACACAGACAAGAGTTCCTCTGAACCGGATACAGGACCGCCTCAAAACCAGACAAGTTCTGCCTGGAGACGAAGACGTCGCAGAATAACCACATACCTGAGAAAAAACCGACACATCACACGACAGCAGAAGAAACAGAAAAGATGAATAACATTCTGCTGCATTAATCAAGCTATAAGCCAGACATAGCTTGAACACAAAATTGTTCTCTAAAGTACATGTTATTATCTGTTTTAAAAAATTTTCCCCTAAAAACCCCTATAATTCCCTTTCCCAACTCTTACTAAAAACCCTTAACCTCACACCTGCTTACCCATCCCTTGCTTATATTACAAAAAAGGGGGGGGAAGGAACAGAGAAAAGGAATGAGGGGAAAAAACCCTAACCCCCTCCTCCCATCATAAAAGATAACAAATTTTGCTTATATTCCCTATCAGAAGTCTTATCCCTGTCCAGAGATGAAAACTGGTGCTTTCTTCACCTCTGCTTGGATGCTCTTCACCATACCATATGCCTGCAGCTGGATTAGCCCACAGCCTAGCCATAATGTTTGGGTAACCTTAGCAAAAACATTGAATCAGGATAACCTGTGCTTATCCATGGGCAGCGTTGATAACCCACTTTCCACATGCCTAGTAGGAATTCCTTTCGTAGCAGATGACTGGCCTGTCTATAACTCAGAGCTCCTCCGCACCACAGGTAAGAGACCCAACCCGGTAGATACTTGGGATGAATGGACAAAAATGTTACCTAATGCCCTAGATGAACCCCAAGAATTGGACTTGCTGGGGTCCACCAAAGCAACATACTGCGTCAAATTTTACTATAAACGCCCAAAAAATAATGGCCCAGGAATTAACCAGCCAAAAAACACATACAGAAAAGATATATCACCTATTGACAAAGCCTATAACCATCCTGATTGGTGCAATTACACCACTCGAGTGTTATCTGTGTCCTCTCTCCATCCCAAAGTACTACCCAAAGGAATGTTTCTCATCTGTGGTGACCGAGTATGGGCTGGGATCCCCTCACACCTTCAGGGAGGTCCCTGTAGCCTTGGGAAACTTTCTACCCTCACACCAAATATTACCTTGTTGCATGATTGGAAAAAAGAAAGGGAGGAAAATCGCCACAAAAGATCCTATACGGAATTTGATGAAAATTGTGATCCCAGATTATACAATTGGAATAAACCAAAAAGAATCGCTGTCTCCCTATTCTTACCATGGGTAGCTGCAGCTAAGGCCCTTGGTGAAATAAATCACCTAGGCTGCTGGCTTAGTAAGCAAGCCAACGCTACATCTGCCGCCCTGAGTGATCTTTTAAAGGATGAGGAAACCACAAGACATGCATCTCTCCAGAACCGCGCAGCGATTGACTTCTTGCTGCTCGCCCATGGACACGGATGCCAGGACTTCGAAGGGATGTGCTGCTTCAATCTCTCGTCACGCTCAGAATCCATCCATGCAAACATCCAAAAAATGAAAGAACTTGTGAAGGATGTGAAAATAGAAAAGAACCCAGACTGGGTCAATGACCTTTTTGGTAAATGGGGGTTAACTGGATGGGTTGCATCCCTGGTTAAGGGAATTATTTTGATTTTCATTGTAATTGTCATTGTATTACTTATGTTCTCATGCCTTGTCCATTGTTTTAAAAGAACCATTAGGAATGCCTTTTTATTAAATACAGAAAGTGGAGTTGTTGCAGCAGATAGGCCTGCTAGGCCCCTCTGGAGATTAGCTACCTAAGGGCAGAGAAAATGCATAGTCATGCTGACTAGCAAAAGAACCCCTTTTCCCGCGCCTCAGACCCTCTGTTATCTTCCTGTAAGACAATAGGTCAATTTGTACCCTGACCCACACCATTGGACCATTTCTCAAAACCCCTGTACCCTATAAAAACCCCTCAGTTTCCCTAGCTCGTTGGAAGAAAGCTGTCCCTGAACCCTTCACGGAAGATGAAATAAAGATCCTCCGGTGGAACCTCACACAGCGCTCCCCGTCTCTCTCTCCCTGCGTCTGCCCGAGGCACCCCAGCAAGCCTAAGAGCTGAAATCACTTCTAAAAGAGCTGAACACTGCTTAAGAGCTGCATATCACTACAACAGCTTGCTGGGGCTAGCCTGTGCCTGGGAGCTCTGCCAAAGGTGCTTGGGCAGGAGGGTGTGCAGATACCCTTCTCACCCTAGAACACCAAGGCAGCCGGACCAACTGAGCCTAGCCGGGACCAAAAACAATAATGGCTAAACTGACACAGGCAAGTTAAACTGCCTTCCTCAAAGTCATGCAGTAAGTCACTGACAGAGCTCTCAGCATTACACTCAATTTCTACCTATATTACTTTTCCTCTTTAAACAACTCAAAGAGATGCTAGTGCCAGTGAAGACTGGATTTGCAATGCCTACTGTCTTCTCTCTAAGAAGATCTTTGAAGACCTTCTAAGATCTCCAGGATTTATTTTGAAGAGCAGAGCTGCAATCACTCACAAAGTTTCAGTTCACCCTTTTCATTCTTCACTGAACAATACCAAGAGCTTTGAAAATGAACAAACTCAGGACACACATTCAGCTAAGAACTTGCTGTGGCTGGGCTATGCACCATAAAGTCTTTGGTTTGGGGAATCTTTTAGTTTGCAGCCTTACCATCAGGACAGGCCAATGGCCATATCCAGAGTCCTCAAGTACCAGAGATTATGAATATTTATCCATACAGGGAAGGGAGGAAGGGACGAAGGGAGAAAGGAATATAAACACTATTTAAGTTTAATGGCAAACACAAATCCTAAACTGGGGAAAACTGGGGATGAATGGTTCTGACATGGCATAATGCAGTAACTCTGTTACATAGCTCAAGTCCACCTTTGTCTGGTTCAGAAGTCCAAGCACAGCCTCACGCTGCCTCCACTCTACCTAAAGTCATTTGCAAGATTACCCAGCAGGAGAATGGCAGATGTGGAATGAACCTTGGCTGTACACCTATTTACTGGCTCATCTACAGGCTAGAAGAAAACTACCTGAAGCAGACAGATTGCTCACTGAAGCACTGGAAGGGAGAGAAGAGCTCACATGACACCACCCCTTGTATTTCAAGGGGTAAAGGAAACAGGACTGTATAAGCAGGAAGGGTGATGAAAAGAGTCAGACAATGAAATATTAAACCACATCCTTGTGCTTCAGTTCTTTGGCTCCCAACTGAATGGAGCTCTTTTCTACCAGGGATTATGATTTTCTCTAGGAATAAGCCACTGAAATCCTATCAACAAACTACAACAATCAACAATTAAAGAATAAGCACACCAGTCATTAGCATCAGCTTAAAGGTTTTCAGAAACCACCTGCACTTGCAGCAGGCATGGGAAATTCTCAGAACTGAAGCACAGAAAGAGACTGAGACTGAAACCTAACTGTGCTGCCATAGGACTGTGGATGGCATTGTGTGCTGCTCTTTGCATCTCAAAGTCTCCTACCAAGATGACAGCTCTTCTGTTCTCATCCCTGAGGAGCTATAGTTACTGTATCTTAAAAAATGCCAATGATCTGTGATGGAATATGGTCCTCCTGGAACTTCAGTGCATAATGCAATTTGGGGTGAGAAATACTTGGGAAGAGGGGCAGGTTTATTACTTTTAAATAGCCTCATCTAAAACTATTCTACAGACAGGATCTCAAAAACTAATTGAACACAGTGAACAAGGGAAACAATGAAAATCCTCACAAAAATACTGATTTCAGAAACAGGGTTTTTTTTCCATGAAATGGTTTTGTGAAATGCTTTAAAAATACATCTTTATTCAAATTCTTTTCTTTCTCTACAAACAAAACAGAACTGTGAATTGACATTTTGATTTAAAATGTCTTTTTAAGATCAAACTCCTTTTCTCATAAATATTGCATAGAGTTTCCCAGCATCCATTTTTTCATCTGGAAAATTTATACAGTTATGATTCTATTAGGTTTCTTGCAGTGGACTGGGCATTTAATCAATGAGAGCAAAGAGCATCTAAATAGGGTTAGGCTGCAAATTCCTTTCAGTGAGAAGTTAAATCCCCATTAGCTTTGAGCCATAAGCCCCCCTGGGTTTAGCACGAAGCTTAAAAAGATAACTCTGTGAGGAGTCATGGCTCTTTACTGAGGCACAGAAAGCCTATTTCACAGACTGCCCTGCAATAATAATGTAAATATAATCCTGTTTCAGTGGGCACTTTATCCTTACAGAAAACAAGCAGTGTTTTCTGTCCCAGAAAAAAAAAATCACATTAATCTTCAATTTAAGGGTAAAGTAATTCCCTTCTTCATTCAAGCCCTACTATAGATAACTATTGAGTCTGTCCTGGCCCTGTGCTGATGCCAGGGCCAGCAAAGTCCCCCCATCTCTCTGTAGGGCAAGATAGGTTGCTCTCAGCAGCTGCTTTCAGCAAGTGAAGTCGACTGGGCACATCAAAACACATTTGCTAAATACTGGTTTTGACTGTTTCAGGTTAGGTCAAAGCCAAGTTAAAATAGTACAAGCTATTGTTTTTCAAACTCTGCAAACTGCCTGCCAAGTACTTTTCGGTCAACTAGCACAAGAGGCTGATAACAGAGGCTGGAAAAGAAACTGAGCTTCAAAGGGCTATAATAAAATGCAACCCCGGTTCAAATCATCACAGAGAAACCATTTCTTTAATCAGTGAGAAGAATGCTAATTTGTTTGTATCTCAAATTTATTTGCCATTTGTACTACTGGACCACTAACCAGGATTAGTGAGGTACCAGGGCATGACAGCCTCAGATGCTGTTCAAACACAGAACAAAAAGCTGGTCCCCTCCCAAAGATCTTAGAAATCAAGAACAAGTTAAAGGACAATAGGGACACGACAAGAAAATAAGCAGGCAGAAGAGCCCACAATAAAAGTCATGCATGTATCTCCCCGTGTTGTTACAGCTGCATTGCATTCCCTGTAACGGAGACAGCAGTAGCAGGTGCTGTTTGTAAAAACACTGAAAAAACCTGAGTGGGGTGACACAGTTGCTAGGCTGCTTTTACAATTGATAGTGGCAAGAATTTTCCATTCCTATCACTGCTACTTCCGAAGAAGGGATTCTGTCAGGACATAAACTTTCAGCACCACCTCAGGCATAAAAGGTCTTCACACTAGAGCTGTAGCCTGAATTCTGCTGTTAGATATAAATATAGATATTAAAGCATTTGTCTGAAGCCAGGGCAGCTCAAGTGACTGGGAGCAGTTAGGCAGATGAGGATGCCCAGCAGAGCCTGTACGGGGAGGCACAGTGGCCTTGAGGCACATATAATGGAAAGTCCTCAATACACGAGCAGACTAACAGCAGCTCTGCTGAACTTCACCATCTCTGTCTTGGCCTCACACGTTCAGGCCAATGCACACAAAATGGAAAAAAAAAATACCCTGCTTGTATGTCTGTCCTATGAGACCTGGGGATAATCCTATTGCAAAAGTAAATAAGCTTGCAAGGCTTGCAGACTGAAAGCAAGGGATAGTACATGGGTATGTTTCATTAGTGTAACTGCTCTTCTTTATGCTCTGCTGTGGGAGCACCTTTGAAATGAGGAACTGAAAGCACAGCTTTCTCAGCCACATTATCTGTGCTTTTACAGAGGCTTGGGGATACACAAGAGGGATAACTATCTGTTTGAGGCTTGTTTGCTTTATTTAGCTCAAGGGCAGGTCTCTCTGCTACTTGCAGAGAGCACAATCAGATTATATCAGTGCTGCTGCTTTTTTTTTTTTTTTTTTTAACAGCAGCAACACTGATGGGCACAGACGGAAGAGAATGTATCAAGAATAATTTCTGCCTCAAAGAGCTTCTGATCTCAAGGTCCCTAACAATTTCTGCCAAAGTCACTGGGTTCATTATCAGTGGGAATTAGCTAAGGTCAAATGGTCAAAGCTGAAGATATGAATAGTCTATAAAGAAGCAAAGAATGGGAAGTGGGAGGAAAACTAACACTGGCAGGTTATATAGCAGCATGAGTAGCTGTTGAACTCCAGTTCAACAAGAGATATCCCAAATGGAACCACTGAAAAAGAGCTTTGAGGTCAGCTTTAGTGCTGACACCATACCTCAGTGCAGACTGCAAACACAAGCCTGTCTGTATCCCTACAGTCAGGGTGACTCTTCTCTCATCTTGCACACCAAAGACCATGAGAGTCATATCAACATATATTTCTAAAGAGATCACTCTCATAAATAAGCTGACCTTTGAACTTATTGCTATTGTAGGTTTGTGCTCCAGTTTTTAAAGGACAAGTTTGAAAAACTAGATTTCAGCAAATATCAGAAACTGATAATTCAATATTTATCTACAATTCAATATTTATCTATAATCCAATATTCATCTACAACTCTTTAAAGACCAATTCTACAACTGCCCCCCTTTTAGAGACTGTAAGAGGCTGAAGTAAAGTTGGCTGCAGATTGAGAGCTTAAAGCAAAACCTTTGAGGGATCTGCTGACTGGTTATTGAATTTAAGAAAAAAAAGATGATCTGGTAGAGGATTTTAAGCTAGCTGGTGGCAGAGGTATGTCTGTGACATTTACATCTCTTTCAGCACAGAGAGTGTTAAAAACTTATTCTGGTGGGTAAATAACAGCCCAGTAGTTATCCCAAGTTAGGAGCTGAGAATACTGGAGTGCTGTATACACTCTTTGTTTAACCAAGGGTTATTCTGTAGTTCTTTCATTAAATGCATGATAGATTAGAGAATGTACAAACCTATCAATTGCAAAGAGGGCAGACCAGTTCTGAAGTATGTGCCAGTAAATACAGTACTTCTAGGTCACTCCAGCTTCCTCCAGACTGTTTTTCACACTATTTATATTCCACTGCCTTGTCTTAGACCACTGAAGGGACAAATCATCATCACCTTCAGAGGCAGGACTAGGAGACTCATAGGATTCTTGCAGACTGACAGCACAATCCCTGGATCTCAGTTTTGCTTACAAACACTAGATCTGGCTCACACTCTGAGGTTTATAGGATTTGTACTAAGCATGCAGTGACACTAATGATCAATGACCAGAAAGCCCTCTTCAACAAAAGTATTAATGAGATAATTCAGTAGCAACAGAGCAACTATATAGACACAAGCCAATACAGTAATACATGGACATTTATAAATGTACACAGATGTACATGCATCTTTTCAACACATGCCATGTCCTAGGGTGCTATTAAAGATTTCTGGCTCCCCATTCCTCCAGCAGCTGTTACCTGATCACAGTGGTTCTACCCCTCAACCCCTGGGACCAATTCTACCAATTTGTTCCTCTGTCAGGAATTGAGCAGCAGCAGCAGTGTCCCCTTCAGCCAGCATGTGCCCCAGCCCCTTTGCTGCCTCCCTCCCATGGGCACACACTGCACACCCCTCTCACCCACCCCATTGAGTGCCAATCTCTTCCCTCACTGCCCAAAACACTTCACCTTCCCTTTTACCCATTCCTTCCTACAGCAGCAGCCTCTAAACTCTTCTGTTAAGGAAGGGAAGGAGGAAATAGAGGGGGCACAGAGATAACCTGTGCTGCTGAGCCAGGCTGCCCTTGCCTGCTCCCCTTTGTTCCGTGCAGAGGCTGTACACAGGGAGCAGCAGCTGATGCTGGACCCCAGCACCTCTCTCACCCTGGCAGTGCCCTGTGTCGGGACAGGTGCTGCAAGAAGCTCCCAGGCTGTGCTGTGCAGCTTGCAGAGCTGCATGGGAAAGCACAGTCCCCATGGGAAAGCACAGCAGCAAGGGCAGAGGCATCCCAGGAGCTATGTGTTGTACTCTGGTGAATGATGACAACACGCTCATGTCAGGAATTCTATCTACTGTTACACAGAAATATTGTCTCCCTGACAAAATATCTTTATAACATTCATAGCACTCTCTAACCAGTATTTTCAGGTCACTTCACAGCAGCTCAGCACCCACCAGTGCGATCAATTTGTGGCAGTAGGGTTTTAGTGGTCTCTGCAAATGGATGCTTTGGATTAAACAGGAACGAGATGTCTGTGCTGGGCCATGGCATGGCCACCACCACCTTCTGGCAGGCATGGGGAGTTAGAAGAAAGTGAAAGACAAAATATATTTAATAATATAAAGTCAAATTAAGTTTTGAGAAAGGGATTGTGATTTTAAGGAAAGCAATACTTAATCAAATCAAGGACACTGTATCCTAAAAACAACAAAAACCATCCATACACAAAACAAACAGACTGTTTATTGGGGCTGTTAAGGAGATGTTACCTAACAGGATGAGCAAACTCATTACAGCCTTTCTATCTCCTTGAAATTCTTCACTTTCTTATAGTCTACAGTGCATTTCCAGAGCATTAGCTGCAATAGCGAATTCCAGCTATATTCAATACAGGCAGTAATTAAATGGTTATAAAAACATGGAGCTGAAATGCTGACAAGCTCTATGAGCAGCATTACCAGCAGTGACGGCCAGGGAGTCAATCTGCTGCACTTCTCCAATGGTTTAAATAATGCTGGTCAGGATCCCACAGTCAACACTTTTCTCCCCCCTTCTCTTTGCATCATGCCGCAGTAATTGTGCAGATGCCTGCTGTGCTCAGGAGATGGAAAGCTCAAAAAATTCTTCAGGAGAAGTAAAGCACCAACAGAAACCCTTAGTCAATTAAGTCATGTTCCACCTTCTAGCAAGATTAACCCAATGGGCCACCAACAGCTCCTCTTCCAGATGTGCAAGCAGTCCTATGGCACCCCAGATCTTCCCATTTCTTACTTGTGAACAGAAATAATTATATTTTTAAATACACACTCAGGAGTGTCACCTCATGGGTGACATGTACCCATGAGGCTCAAGAAGGAGCCTCATATATTTACCTCAAAATTTATGATCAGGGTTTTCGTAGCAGATGAGAATCTCTTGAACAACATAGCTGTGAAAATATGATGGGCTATGCTATTGCCTTGGTCCAACACTTCTTACTAAAAACCATTTCCCAAATCTCCTACAGTGTACACGTAGAAGCAGGGCCTCTTCGTTCCCCAGGGGAGAGGTGAGGAAAGCAGATCCAAGCACACAGGAACCAGGTGGTCCCTTCTGCTGTGTCCATTGCCCCTCAGCCCTGTGGTGGAACAGAGCTCTTCTATAACTACAGCTGTCTGAAACCAAGCCTCTGACTCGTGCTGTGAGAAAAAGCAGGCGCCTTTGCAAGGTCTATTACTTTTAGAAGAACCATTGTTTTTCTTTAAACTCAACAGTTGCTCCTCCAGAGGGAGGAAAGGAAGTGTGCACAGGCAGCCCTGCTGCCAGCCAGGCTGTCCTGCACAGAGCAAAGCCCCAGCTGCTCACACAACCCTGCCTGTTCCTGGCATCCATCAGACACAGAAATATCAGCAGAAGGATAGGCATACACACTGACTTTCCCCCTATGTATTCTCTTACACATTCTCTGTTTCTTACATATTTTTTACATATT
This sequence comes from Anomalospiza imberbis, assembly GCF_031753505.1. Taxonomy (NCBI): domain Eukaryota; kingdom Metazoa; phylum Chordata; class Aves; order Passeriformes; family Viduidae; genus Anomalospiza; species Anomalospiza imberbis. The sequence continues at coordinate 13,241,407 of NC_089681.1, read as the reverse complement.
CTCTGTTTACTACTTTACAGTCCTGCAGCCTCACACAGGCATTCAATTTAAATTACCTTTTCCTACCATCCTCTGCTTTTGACATCCTCACTACCTTCCTTTTTATGGATACTCCTTTGTGCTTGTGCTCTGTTTCTGACAAAAAAAAACCCTACAGGGCCTTCCTAACTGGTAACCACTAAGGGGAAGAAAAGAGATCAGCTCTATTTTACCACCTGATTTGCTTCATACAATCAATCATTTAGGTAGGTCAGGGCTGAGTAATGCCACAAAACTAATATGTAATAGCTCATCATCTTTCACTACTATTCTCACCTTTCATCCCTATTTTGTTCTCATCAGCAGTTACATACACTTGCCACACCTTATCCTTAAATGCTCATCTCTTCAATCAATGCACTGTCTCCTCTTCCTTCCTTCTGCATTGCCCAGCACTGCAGGGATATGATCCTGACACTCAATAGAAGGAAAAAAAGTTTGTCTTGCTTTTTGGTTGCTACCACTACAGACATCCAAGTAGTCCCGCCAAAAGCTGGAGAGGCAGGAGGAAGGAAAACACACCTCAAACCTTAGACAATATACTGTACCTCCTTGGAAACACCGATCAAACAGCAGAGTAGAGACTTTATCAGCAGTCTGCTACAGGAAATAACCAGAAGCAAACCCTCTTTAAACACCAGAAGATCTACAGAAGGAAAGTGGTATAAAATATTTTCTTCTCTTGCAGATTCTTTGGTAAAGAGATATAAAAGCTCAGCAAAATGTTTCCTGCATTAGGACATTGCAACTCTCACTCTTGACACTGGACTCTGATGTTTACAAGACATCAGTTCCCACCATAGTCTTATAATATTTCTAGTTGATTAATTAGATTAAGAAATAAATCAACTGTGAAACAGGATTCACCGAAAACCAGGCTCTATTAATTCTGGGGCTGTCAGACTTCATGTTTTTTGCAAATAACCAGGAAGTCCAATTACATGCACAGCAAAACACCCAGAACATTAGATTCCTCAAAGAATTTACAGAGAGAGCCCAAGCCCAAAATAACACTCGGTCTGAGCAGTAAACTGTTGCCTTGCAATGGGAAGAGCCTGAATAGCACAAGACACACAGCTGCCTTCAGCTTGTGACAACCCTTGCCAAAAGTATCCATAAGCAGAGTCATTCACACTTAGCAATGCTCCATACTGGGCCAGATGGAATCCTTGATGGAAGCTGAGTGGAGAACTGAGGCCTGAAGAGCCAAAAACCCTCTTCTTCCTACACATACTCTTCAGCTCAGAGGCATGGCACTAGCTGGGCACCACCAGCACCCAATGCAGCAGCCTGGCGCTACTGAGGATTCGAGTCACCAAAGCCACCAATCCCCCTGCTTAACCAAGCATGGTGACATTGGTCTTTTAAGATGAAAAAGACCAGGAAATCTTGTAGAACAGAAAGCAGGCCTGGCTGAGCTCCCAAGACTTCAGGAGATGATTTAATTGTCTCTGCTTCTTTGGCACAGTTAGCTTTTGGTAGACACATGCTGCTGCTATTCCCTTGGTGATCAAGTTAGCAAAATCAAGTGACTAAAAATGAGAAGTCTGTGAAGAGATGGAGGCCTTTAATGTGATCTAACACAACTTAAAATCTAAAATGAAGACAGCCAACAATGTGGCATAATAGGAGGAATTCACTGAGTTAAAGTTACTATGTTAGAAACTGGCAACCTCTATAATTCACGGAGATAAATAGTCCTCTCGAGAGGGCAATTCAGGCAGCAGTTATTGTAAAGTGGGAAGAAATCGGCTTTTGGAGCTGCCAGGTTTTCTCCTTTGTTAACAAGCATGAAGAGTCAGTATCTCATTTTAGCTAGCTGTCAAGCACTTAGCTAAAGTTCAGAGGAATGAACTTCCCCCAGAAGATCAAGAGACTCCACTTGATCAACCTGTATTTGATCTTGCATCAAATCCAGTATTTTAAATCCAAGGTCATATCATCCAATTATAATTTGTGAATGCTGAAGCGGTACTGCAAAGACTTGGGAGACAGGAAAATAAGAGTAAATTAAATGCTCTGGAGTTTCCATAAGGTATTTTTGATTACATTACCATACCCAAATCACATGCATATACATTATTCTTTTAACTGCACACCATAATCAGAGATGACAAGGCCGTTCATTAAGTTTTGCAAGTCCCAACTAATGGATCTTGGAAAAAAAAGGAAGCTCAAACCCATCCATCCCTCCTCTTCCCATTCCTTCTGAAACCTATTCTAAATCAAAGGTATGGATTATCCTGTTTGCAATACAAAGCTTGGATAGGCAGAGGTAGAACAGACATTCAGGAATTCCTCTGGGCAGGCTTATTTGGATGGCATCTTGCATAGACAGTGAGGAATGGATGATAAAAAAAGACTTTTCTCAGCAGGTGTGAAATTGAATAATCTTTTAAAGTAACTATCTGTGTGAGGCAAAACTAAGTAGAAATACAAATTTAAAATATCATGACAATCAAAGAACAAATAAATAAATGTATTGTCCTTTTTCATATAGTTACACAACTACCCATCCCTGTCACCAAGAAATATATTACAAAACTCAATATTCATCTTGACAGTTCAGGAACCACCTGTCACATACAGCCCCAGCAGCGCTGCCTGCTTCTCCTTGGAAATCTCTTGTGGAAGTCTGAGAGCTCTCAAATGTCCTGCTTTTTGCCTTCATAAATCCAAGATCATAAATGAGGCACCAGAAATGTACTGTTTACACCTAATAGTATATGAGCTGAACAGGCAGAACTCATCTGCTAAGCATTCTCCCTAGTCCCTGGGGCGATGCCGGACTTTCAGCCTCTGGCTGCCTTCACTCCACCGTTCTGCTCAGTGATAGTTCCCAATGACATTAACAAGAATTAAAACTAAAGGCCAAGCTGTCAAAACATGATGCAGTTACACACAGTCCTGCAAATTTGACTGTTAATTTCTCTTACTATTACCACTAGTATTTATTGGGAGTCAGGATTTTTACTTTGAAACCAGTGAACTCATGCATTTGCATTGAACAGTGAGGACTGTCTGTAGGGAAGAATTAAACTCAGAATCTAGTACTACCAAAGGGAAAAAAGGTTGCAGGAATTAGACAACATATTGCCTCTGTTTTAATTGATGTTTTATTATTTTAAAAGAATAAAGATACTTTATTTATACAACTAAAATCGGAACTGCACTCTAAACCCTCTTCCATCACTGGATCAACTACTACCTTGTTCCATTTTTTATGGTAAAATTACAATAATTAGTCTTAACTGGACAGGAGAAAGCAAACCATTTTATTCCATATTCAAAAATATTTCAGCAATCATAAATTAATTTTCTCTAATGCAAGCACTAATCTGGAACATAATTATTTAGGAACTTAGACTGCATTTATATTCAAGCATAATGACTACTACCCTCAAATCATGGTCAACTCATTCACCCTGTGAAAAACTATTGTCCACATGGGAACCTTGTTCTGAATAACCACTGGCCCCTATGCCCAAGGTTTTCATCCCATAAATTCTCCAGGCTCACATTACTGCATGCTTTCCAATCCCATATGCACAATTTAAAGGTACAAGTTAAAAGTAAAGCTATATATGGAGGTTTTTCAAGACTTGTTTTCTGCATGTAAGGCACATTAATATATATTGTTGACCAATAGTTATTTTGGAGATCCTCATTTCTAAATGCTAAAAAGTATATGTAGAAGGGGAGAGTACAGGACTTGACTTTTTGAAATGTCAGAGTTACATGGGTGTGTAACAAGTAAGAAATTTGAAGCTATGGGGAAAAAATACATAAGAAATCAACCTCAAATCAGGCAAGGTAGAAATAAAATCAAAAGAAAATCCAAAGTTTTCCAAGTCCATACCCAAAAACATATAGAGGTCTAAGCTGACTACAGCATGGGGAAACATACTTTAGTTTGCATAGAAAATATTTTTTATTTCCTGGAAGTGAAAACAGGACACTGATCTCTGTCACAATCTCAGTCAAGGATGGGTGGTAAAAATAATGGTCAGAAACAGAGCTCCAAGGAATTTATTTGGTAGCTGTATTCGGAGACATTCAGGGGCCAAAAGTTATTTCAACAATGAAGTAAATCCTCTCTGTGCCCAGACAGCCCTTCTGTTGAGACAGGCTATGGTTACAATAGAAACAAGATCACAGTTAATCTCCAGCAGAGAGCTGCATGCCTTGGCGGAACCACAACATGTAGTCCTTCCTGGTGCTCCCTCCAAAAGCCCTGCTGACAACATCAGAGCTGACCAAGCATTAGTTAGGAGGACCCAATATGGCTGCTGAGTTTCAATCCAAACTAATTCATCCTCTCTGGGCTTTTTAGCCTTTTTGCTCATGGATGCAAATCAGAATAATTAAGGTTGGAAAAGACCTTTCAAGACCATCAAGTCCAAGCTTTGACCAAACACAATCTTTTACCTGAACCATGGCACTAAGGGTCATGTCCAGTCATTTCTTGAACCCATTCTAGTGCTTAACCAACCTTTCAGTGAAGAAATTCTTCCTGATTTCCAACCTGAACCTCCCTAGCACAGCATGAGACAATTTTCTCTTGTCCTATTGCTTGTTACCTGGGAGAAGGGACCAATCACCACCTGGCTACACACTCCTTTCTGGTAGTTGTAGAGAGTAATAAGGTCTCCCATGAGTTCTCCTTTTCTTCAGGCTAAACACCCTCAGCTGCTCCTCATATGATTGACTCTCTAAAACCTTCATCACCCCACTCTGGGCCTGGCTATTTGGCCAGTTTTTAACCCAGCAAAGCGTGCACCTGTCCAAGCCATGGGCTGCCAGCCTCTACAGGAAAATGCTGTGGGAGACAGTGTTGAAGGTTTTACTAAAGTCCAGATAGACAACACCCACATCCTTCCCCTCACCAGCAGGTGAGTCACCTGGCCACAGAAGCACAGAAGATCAGGATCTTCCTCTCCCAAATCCATGCTGGATTGGACTGATTCTGTGGTTGTCCTGTATGTGTGCTGTGATCACAGCCAAGATGATCTGTTCCTTCCCTGGCTGACAAGCCTGTAGTTCCCTGGATCCTTCTTCCAACTCTTCTTGTAAGGTGGGCATCACAGGCCAACCTTCAGTCATCCAAAGCCTTCCAGGTTAACCAGGACTAAAAATAAACAATGGAGAGTTGCTTGGCAAGCTTTTCCACCAGCTCCCTCACTACCCTCAGGTGAATCCAATCCAGCCCTAGATTTGTGAGTGTCTAAGTGGCACAGAAGGTCACTAACTACTTCCTCCTGGATTGCAGGGAGTCTATTCTGATCCCCATCCCTATCTACCAGCTCAGGAGGTTGGTTTCCCTGAGAATAACTGAGGAAAAAACAGCATTAAGTACCTCAGTCTTTTTCTCATCCTTGGTGACCATGTTTACTGCCCCATGCTCAGTAAAGAATGGGAGTTTTCTTTGGCCCTCCTTTTGTTGTTAGTGTATTTATAAAAACACTCTTTATTATCTTCTACATCAGTGGCAAGACTGAGTTCTACATGAGTTTGCCTTTCTTATTTTCTCTCTACTTGACCTAACAACATCCTTGTACTCTGGACTGACAGACCCTACTTCAAAAGGTTATAAACTTGATTTTTTTTCCCCCAAGTTCTAGAGAAAGCTCCCTGTTCAGCCAGGCTGGTCTTCTTCCTTTCCAGCTCATCTTTTGGCACATAGGGACAGCCAGCTTCCATACCTTTAAGATTTCCTTCTTAAAGGATGTCCAGCCTTCCTGGACTCCTTTGTTATTTAGCACTGTTTCTCAAAGGACTCTCTGAACCAGTGTCCTGGACAGGCCAAAGTACACCCTCTGGAAATCCAATGCAGAGGTCTTGTTGACCCCCTTCCTTATTTCAGCAAGAATCAAAATGTCTGTGATTTAATAAGGAGGTTGTAGTGAGATGGGGGTCAGTCAGAAATGGTCTTAAGCTGAGCATGGAGAGGTTCAGAGTAGATATTAGATTTTTTTTTTTTTTTTCACTGAAAGAAGGGTCAGGCATTGGAATGTTGCCCAGGGAGGTGGTGGAGTTACCATCTCTGGAATTGTTCAAGAAGCATTTAGATGTGGCACTTGGGGAGCCAGGTTTAGAGTTTATTATAGTGGTGCTGGGTTGATGGTTGGAGTAGACAAACCTTGAAAGTCTCTGCCAACCCTGATGATTCTGTAATTCTGAAAGGCAATGACATGAAACTGGTGTACACAGGGGAAAAAAATACTAATCCCAGAGAAGGTCACAAAATACCCATATACGTTTCTAATACGAAGAACTTTGTCACAGCCAGAGCTGAAAGGAAAACTCAGCTTAGCTGCCACCAACAAACAAGCCTGCAGGGAAATGCTGCTGTTGCATGCAGGAATTCTTGGGCATACATTTATAAGCTACTTCTTTACAAGATTAAAGACTTTGAATATTCTCTTGATACAGGCTTTGCTAACATATACTGTGGGTAGGCTGCTGCCAGACATGGGTTTGCTTACCAAAATCAGAGACATAAAGAACAGTCTGGACATACACAATATATTTACAAAAATGCTTCTAATTGCAAGAAAAGGCTGAATAAAGCCAGCAAATACAATTTCCTCTAGGAAGACAAAGTACTCTTTTTCCCTTTTAAATATTTGCACTAATATTCAATGGTTACCAGCAAATTACAAAAGAAAAACTTTGCCTTCTACCAATTTCCGTGCTTTTCATGTTTCGTGCATATTTCTTTGAAAACATCTTTTCTGACTGGCAGTCAGATGCTTAATTTTTGATGAAAGTAATGATAAATGAATCCAAAGAATCTATATTTACCTTCCTTACTTTGGACTCATTTTGAAAACCTTCAGAAGAATTTAATTAACCACTGAACAAAAGCTACAGAGCTGTAGAGGTTGGAAGGGACCTCTGCAGGTTGCCCAGTCCAGCCCCTGCTTGGAGCAGGACCAACCTCTAGCCAAGAGCCAGCTGCTCAGGGCCTTGTCCAGGCAAGTTCTGAATTCCTCTGGGGACGGTGATTACACAGACTTTCAGGGCAACTTGTCCCAGTGTTTGACTTCACACTCTGAAGAATTTCTGCTTTATATTGAACTGGAATTTCCCTTGTTTCAACCTGCAAGATCAAAAAAATATCAGCTATGGCTATTTGAAGCTTTAAGAACTGCAAGTGTTGGCAAATCCCAACTCCTCAGCACTGAGATGTGAAAGTGGAAGGAAAAAAGTCTACATCAACTCAGTTTAGTGGAGACTCACACACATGGTCAATTCTCTCTTTTCCCAGAGCTAGTCCAAGTATTCTGGCCAAGGGCCCATGGTGCATTTGATCATAGCTCCAACCTGGATCCTGGGTCAGTGCCATGAGGAGCGCTTGTTTGGTTTGTACTTGTATCCAATTCTACTACTAATCAACTCTTTAGGAATTTTTTAAGTTTCACACACTGTGGATTTTGAAGATTAAAGGCTCAAAATACCTGGATACAATTGGTTAGATAAGATTTCTGAAGAGAAGATTATGCAAGGAATTACCAGACACAGTGAAATAGCTCAGGAAATACTTCTGAATTGCTGGCACCATTAAATTTGTCCCTGATGTTTCTTTTTCCATCTGCAGAATTATTTCTTTTTTTTTAAGTCAGACTTAAAAAGAAAGCAAATAAACACTGGTTAAGAGTACAACAGATGGAACAAATGTTTGATGATCTAAACATGTTCAAAAGTTTTGTTGAATTATGCAGGCTGTAAACCTGTATATCAGAAGGTACAGCTTGATGGTAATTTCTGATTAATATTGACCCAAGTAAAATATGTCAGTATATTTTCATCTCAAGACAGTGCCAGTTGACAATACTATTACTTAAATAAATAAATAAAGGCACGACTTTGTCTTCATTGCAATAAGCACAAAAATAAGCAAGAAAACAGTATTGAGAGACAATATTAGAAGGTAAATCCCAAAGCAGGAAAATGTCAGATATACAAACGGTATATACAAGTTTGTATAAGTCAGCTGTAGACAGTTGGTCCCTTTTCTTATTTTCATCAGGAAGTTCTAGCACCAAGCTTTGTATCCCACATTTAGGTTGCATGTGATAGGATCTTATTTTTCTCTTTCAGTTGTCTCTGCTAGAGATCAGTCAGACCAGAGAGTCATTTTGAATTGATCATTCAGCTCTGTCATCCTATTTGCCTATTGAAGCAAAAATGACAATTACATTCACCTACAAAACAGAAAATTAAAAGTCAAAAGCTGCCTATCCAGTTCTTACTCAGTTCAGTGGTGGCCACAGTCTCCTTTCCATAACAGCACAGGGATACTTCTTCCACAGGAAAGTCACCTGCTGGTTTATGCACATCCTGCCATTTGTTTCATCAGGAAACTCCAACAATTCTAGCACAACAATATCAAGTTGGTCTTGGCCTGCAAAGGTATCACTCTCTTAGTCTAGATTTTTCTTCTGGTTAAGATATGTCTGTTAAAAAAATGTGATTTTAAATGCCAACAATCAACAAGTTCACCCCCAAGGTGAAACTGAAGCACGGAAGAATGTGCAAAATAAATTGACACACTGGAGACCTTTCTTGAAACTTTTACAACCAAGACATGAAAGTGTCATTAAAGTCTTCCAGAAAATTTCTTATGTTTTTGATGTAAGGCAAATATAAACAGCAAAACACATTCTTTAGGATGAAAAGCATGCAAAATGTTGGCTTTTGGTGGTCTAATTCTTGACATCTCCTGAATGATTCTTCCTGATATCAACTTATTTATAGTTGTCTTGATGAATTTACCTCAAGACAAATTTACAAAGTAGATTACAAGGACGACAACTGAATATTTTGGGGTCAAGACTGTTAGGGGACAGGAACCATGGATTTGGGACTTGTTTTTCTAATCCTATGAAAAATAAACCTTGGGATACCAGATTATTGAGGTACTCGAGATACAAAAATGTTATGGTAGGTCTAGAACCACCATTAGGTGGTAGTATGACAAAAGTACTACACTGAGTAAGGATTAAATTGCCAGAACATGTGGTGAATCTATTCAGATAAAGTTCTTCTGGGAACCTACATTTCATCAGCATGAACAGAAAAGCAGGAAAGTAGGAGAAGTAAACATGCCCAAGTGATACAGGCAAAACACGACCCCCATGTGACATTTATTTGTTTCTCAGTAACATTAACAACTGCATTTTCTCATCCACTGAGATCTACAAATTTGCAGGGTACAGCTGGGATTTTGAAAACCTGTGGCCACCACAGACACTTGGACTTTGTGATTACTGTTCATCATGCCCTACTGGCCTCACACTGCTAACAAAACAATGTCTGTAATGCAGCTTGCAGGAATTGGACCAGATAGCTTGATGCTCTCTTAATATTAACAGCTAATGAAAAACCCTGATAAAGACCCCAAAATCCAACATATTTTTCTCTGCAGCCAAGGCATGAGCAGAATCGTCTGGTACTTGAAACAGGAAGACTGTGCATAAAAAATGAATAAAACATTAATACACAGGAGGTAATCAAATTACTAAAGCAGTTTTGAAGGGCATTATTATTAGTATTAGTATTTTTGCCAGGTGGTACCAAAGTACTCTTGTCTGCTCCTAAACTTGTGTCTCTCAGTTGGAAATACAATGTGCAGTTCTCGTGCCGCAAGGCTGAATTAAACTACATTTGAAATTCTATACTCTAAATTCTATTCAGGTAAAAACTTCCTACAAAACTTCACAGGCAAAAGGAAAGACTACTTAGTTCTTATTAATTTTCATATTTCCAGTTCTGTCTTCAAAAAGGAAATGCTAAAAAGCCTACGAGATCTGTCAACCCACTCCAATTCTAAGTGGTTCACCTGACCTCTGTTTTTTTATATATAAAGTCACTGATGAATGCAGCAGAAAGAGCATGGCCACTTACCTTTTGGGAGGGCAGAACAAAATGTTACCAAGGATCCTACCTTTCTATGTACAAAAGGCCGGGGCAGAAAACACAGCAAGCCTGTATTTTTTTTTTCCTAGAACACTTGAAATACTTTAAGTGCTAGAGGATATGCTTTCCAATGCTTATGTAACCTGTAACACTTTGACAACGGGGCTTTTTTCCTGCTCTAAATAGTCCAGCAAGCAGTCTAGGATCTGGTACAAGCAGTAGACAGGCTGCAAACAGGACTGGAAGGAAAACTCAATATCTGGCTGCCTCCTGGATTCAAAAGACAGGAAAAAAAGCTGCACATCTGCGACTGGCAGGAAAAAAGGCATGAGATTCAAACCCACAGTGCAGTCATCTCCAAAAAAGCCAAAGAAACAAAAAAAAAACCCAATGTGTGACACAGTCCACAACTGCCTCTAAACCAGCACAGCATATTTGACCACAACTTTAAGCACTTCGTAGTCTGTGACTTGAGTTTTGTACTGTCCCACATCCCTTCTGTGCTCAGCAGGATGATATTTTTGCATTAGCTTTCACATCCCTAATACATACCCACCTCTCCCTAGTAATGTAACCAGCACTTCAGCAAGCCCTCACTACGGCTCAGTACACAAAGAGAAGCCATTCCTAAAACTGGATTCAATCATCATTTCTCTCTAGAAGTGCAAAAAATAAGAAATCCTTCAGGGAGAAGAAAGAGAAACCCCAAACCCCAAGACAAATCAGAAAAGTATCATCAATAAGCATGTCCTGTACCATAAGTATTTATCTACTGAGAACTACAAGGAGAGCAAACAAGCTATTAATTTTCAAAGGTCACTGAACAACCATCAGATAACAGGATTCAATCACTACTGAAATAAACTGAATTTCAAACAGCAGTGGAAGGCCTTAGTTTTGTGTTCTCATTTTGTGAACAAACCACCGAATGCTATCAAGGCTGCTGGTGCACCAGGAACTGAACAGGGATACATCTCAGGTTAGGGAACAAGAAGTCTGCAGTACACTAAAGGAAAAATCTAAAGACTGTACCACATCAGTCCAGGGTGAATGTTTTTGGGGTGAAAGTCTTCATCTTTTTGGACAGCCAAATCAGCACTGTTTGCTAGCACAAACACTCAAGAACCTTTTAGTCCAAGTCCTCTGCTCAACCAGGCTTTGCATGCATCCTCAAAAGTCTTCTGGGAATGAAGCTGAGGAAATGCATCATCCTCAGAACACCCAAATACCTTTATTTTGACAGACCCTCCCAAAAGAGCTATGAGCACCAGCACAGTAGAACTCCCAGGAAGAAAAAACTGATTGCCACTTGTGAGTAGAAGCAAGATTAGATGGATTAGTATAGACAGAAATGTAAGTGGAATGGAACTGTGAGTTTTACCTTACACAGTGCCTAAGATGCATCTAAAGAGTGTATTTACCTGCTGCAACTGCAGAAACTCTGGGAGCAAGGATTTGAGTGCTTATTTTCAAGTTTTTTTTCTCAATAGCATTGCTACAAGGAAAAGGGCTGTTTTAAGGAGATGCAATTTTCAAACCATTACTTTGAAATCACTAGAAAGTGAAAAGGGGGGAGAAAAAAATAAACCAGAGATAATTCCATCACTGGCATTCAGTCTGCCCAGTAATAAACTCACATGCCTTGAACAGAAAAAGAAGTATCTGGTTCTCCTGCAAGCAGAGGCACTGCAAGCAGAGATGTGCTGCATGCATAAGGCTAAAGAGAAAGGTGACTGCCTCACAGCTTGCAGGCACTGCACCATCTGTGGCCTTACCTGCTCCAGGAAAAGCTGCAGCTGGAGCACCTGCTGCTACATGGGCTCCCCATGTCTGTTACTTCAAGGGCAAAGCCATAAAATGAGGATTTGAAAATAAAAAATAAAAACTGTGGAGCTAACACACAGCATGTTAACATATACTGGTTCAGTTCTCCTTCCCCCTCTGCCTCATTGGTAGTGTTTATTTAGACTATGGGCACCTGAAGAAGGGACATTTCTCCCTATATTTGGATGCTGACACCCTAAATTTCACCATGCACCATAATCCAACCAGGGCAGGCTGTGCTGTTAAACAGGATGAGGATTTGTCAATGGATAGGATAGTGAGATTCTCCAAAGGGTTCACTCACTAATTAAGAGATGTTACAAAACAAATCAGTATAGGCCAGTAGGAGCTTGCAAATAAATAAGAAGTACAGTTTGTTCACAAGCTTAAAGATTATTACACTCAACTGGCTGAAAAGATGGGAAGAGGTGGGCTGGTGCAATGAAGGCAGTGGGAAGCCTTGATTTAAATAAACGTAACATTTTTTATCCTAGTTTGCATTTTTTTATAAAGTTAAATCTTAAATTTATACCTTTCTTAAAAGAAAGTTATCTATCTGAGCATTAAATTATCAAAATATATTGACATGCAGCTATATAATGTAACATTTGGTGCATTTCTCTTTGCCAGCAGGTAAATAGATCCAGCATAAATATTCTAATTATTAAAATTAATTATTTGTAATATTGCTCTTGGCTTGGATGACATTGAGGAACCAGGGACAAAAAAAACACCTCCGGTTCCAATTAAACAGCATTTTTACCTGGGCATCCATAGAGGCTGTCCTGCTTCTCCTCTTCAACTCTCTCCAGTTTGATTAACTGATTAATTAAAAAACTTAAGTTTTTGGAGGTTTGAAGCAAGCACTCTTAAAGCCACTGGACTTGGGGTTGTAGCTGGAAATCAGCTGCAAAGTAATGCAGACAGCAGCCCTCACAACCTGGCCTCCAGCTCAGAGGGTTTCATTTGTCTGCCGAAGGACTTCACCTCATCCCAGATCTAATTCCATCCGTGTTCCTCAAGAAATTCAGACCCAGAAGGTGAAATTGTGCCATGCAACTCAACAAATCCAAGAACAGTTCCTTCTTGGTGTAATTTAGGTGTTCAAATACAGCTGAAGGACAAATGTGTTGCCATGTCACCAGGGAAAGGGTCCATATCACAGTTTAAGGAGGCAAAAGGGCTGAGTTGGGGAATCACTGACACTTGAAGTACATCAGGGAGTCACAGAGAATTCGTAACACCTCCCCATGTGCCTTATGCCATGGCCACTGAAGTTATTCCAGGGTTGAAATGACAAAATGTATTTTTTTGTAGCCTGTCTATCAAACAGAGCTGGCAGCAATTCTCCATAAGACAGTTAAGTTCACTCATCAACATTAGTCCCTCTGCTTTCACTCTGCTGGGGACTCTGGGGTTTTAGTTCTTTGTGGAGATTCTATCTGTCTCCCAGTCCTATGCCAGACAAGAAATGTCCCAAGGTTACTTTAAGCCAATCTGGACAGTCATCAGGATACTCCCATAAGGCGTTACTGATGAGATTAATATTAGCTATTACAAATCAGTGAAGAAATCTAAAGGTGACAGGGGAAAAGGCTCAGGGAACACCAGAATGGGGGACTGCAAGAAAGAGAAATACATTGACAATACACTCCCATCTCCAACACAGCCTTCTCTGCTGATCACCCCATCTCAAAAAGGATTTAGAAAAACAAGAAAAGGCAGTGAGGATTAAAAGGATAGCTGTAAGTGCCAGCTTCCAGACATATCAGTCGACTGAGGATATCAGAACATGTTCAAAAAATGTGTTTGATGATAGAAATGACAGAGAAAACAACAACTATTCATCATTTTTTCCTGCCAGAGAACTAATGATCATGCTGTGAAATTATCAGCTAGACAGCTTAAAAGAAAAGTATTTCTTCTTCTACATTTGCTTGCTGCAAGATACTGCAGGCATAGCTTTGGGTATTCCAGAGCTTAAAAAAGAACTTCAAACAAATTCATGAGGGTTAGGCCAGTGGTGGCTATGACGTGCAGGGGCTGGAGCACAATGCCTGGATGCAGCAGTCCAGAGCAGAAGAGGATATGAAGGGAAGGAACAGCTCATCTCAAGCTCAGGCAGATTTTTATACATTCCCCACCATGGTGGTTTTGGCTAAGATAGAGTCAATTTTCTCCAGAGGAGCTGTGAGGGCTGTGTTTTATGTTTTTGCTGAAAACAGTGTTGATGACACAGAGATGTTTTTGTCATTGCTGAGCAGTGCTTACACAGTGTCAGGGCCTTTTCTGCCCCTCACACCTCCCCACCAGCAAGGAGGCTGGGGGTGCACAAGGAGTTGTGGGGGGACACAGCCAGGAGAGCTGACCCCAACCAAACCAAGGGACAATTTGTACCATGTAGCAACACACCCAATATATACAGCTGGGGGGAGAAGAAGGAACAGGGAGACATTCAGAGTGATGGCATTTGTCTTCCCAAGTCACCACACTGCATGATGGAGACCTGCTTTCCTTGGGATGGAGGAACACCTGTCTGTCCATGAGAAGTGGTGAATTAATTCCTTGTTTTGTTTTGCTTAGATTGCATATGTGGCTTTTGCTTTACCTATTAAACTGTCCTTAACTCATGAGTTTACTCACCTTTACTCTTGTGATTCTCTCCCCCATCCCACAGGGATAAGTGAGAGAGCATTGTGTGGGGATGAGTTGCTGGCTGGGATTCAACCATGACACCCCTAAATACCAGATTACTGGCCACTGTGAGAGAGAATCCTGGGGAGGCAGGCATCCAGCCATATCTGTATGGGTGTTTATGTAGGCGCACAGGATCAGAGCTACATATCTAAGGGTGGTCCCAGCCCAGAGGGAGCTGTGGGATGAGCATGTCTTCACCACAGCTTTGGACAGTAGCTTGCTTGTGAGCAGCAGCCCTGTGTGCTTCCTACACATTGCCAATACAAACCCTTGAGAGAGCATTGGAGCAGGTGGAGGTGTGCTCACCACCCAATCCTGGGCCAGGGGTGAAGCCTTCACTCAGAGGCACTCTGGGGATGTTCACCAGCTCTGTCCCTACAGAAAGATGTGATTCCAACAACCAACAAAGCTGCAGATCTCTCTTCTCCCAACGATCCACACTTTGGTAGTGGCCTGACCCAGCCACCATTTTCTGGATTCACACCAGGAAAGTTCCTCAACCTCCATCATCCAGCTCCACAAGGAACAGCGGCAAAAACATCCTTGAACACAGCAGTCAAGTCCTCCTCCTTCCCAGCCAAGGCAGGAAGAAAAAGAGTTAAAATGGGAGGGCAGGGTGAGAGGAGGGACTCATGAAGCCTGGCTGGAAAAAGAGTAAAGACTTGCTGTGATAACTTGGGGAAACAGGATGTCGCAAGGAGTCAAATGCCCACGCTGTTCCCACACCCTGATCAGATGCTGTCCAGACTCCCCACCCCCCTGAGGTTTGTCTTTATTTTTAACAAGTGCAAAAAAATCCCTAAGGCAACACTGTACTGACAAATATAAATGACTCTGAGTAAGCCCCAAGACTAATTTTCTCTCTAGCTCTCCTCCTCTCAGAGGTAATCTCATACCTTCACAATAACAAGATCAAGACAAAATACATCTCTGGTCTGTCTGCTGTGGGGGGGTCAACAAAACACGTTGCATCTCCCAGAAGCATTGGAAACTACTGCAAGGCAGAACATTTTTCTCTTAGTTCCCCTACAGCTCTAAATAAGCCTCTGTTACTTCAAGTAGTAAAAAAATACTGACAAAATCAATCAAATTGGCCCTGCTAGTAGTATTCTCCAGGCCACCATAATAGTGATTGAAATACCAATACCTTTAGTAGTCCCACATAAAGATGGGCTACTTTCAAACAACATTCTCTTGAGTAAATAGAGGAAGTTTGCAACTGTTCAAAACTTGCTTCAGTCTAAAGAGCTGCACAAATAAGGGAACACTCTCACTAGATCTTTTAAAGTTTAGAACACTGAACCTGCCAAGGAAATGTGGTGTCCCATTCCAACAGTCTATTAGACGGCCACAAAAAAATGTACCAAATCCTATTTACCAGCAAAGGTACTTACCTGATGAACACACATATTTCATACATGAAAAATCTTATTCGTCTCCTAATCATCTGAACAACAACCATTTTTTTTTTAAAACGTGTAGGCACAAATCCAATTTCATATAGTACTTATGTTTGCATATTTGTAACAAGAATGAAATTGTCCAAATGAATTTTTCTTCTGAAGACTTGTCCAAAGAAACCCGAAGTCAATGAAAAGATTCCTTTCTACTTAGCAATTCGAGAAGGCTTTGGATTAGGTTCCAATATGTGATTGAGACTCAAGAAAACACATGTGGTCTGTTTCGTTTTTAATCTCCTACAGACATAGCACATTCAAAGGAATCTAACTGATCTCCTGCTAATGATGCAATAAAAAATCATTCCTACAGCAAGGAAAGTACATTAACACTAAGCATATTTCAAGATCCCACAGAAATGAACCATAATATTTGTTCCCTTGCCATTTAAGAAAAAATAGTTTCATGATTAAAAACACAGTGGATGCAAGACTTTGCCATAACAACTTCTGCCGACTTTATTTCTTACTTTCATTTTTTATTGCTTGTATTCCCCAGTGCAGTTTAGTCCCAGTAAAACTGGACAAGTGGGAAAATTTCTGTTGCTCAGCTTCAAAGACATTAAACTATGCACAGAAATGCACAAACACCTGTATGCACAACTTAAGCCTTCAATTAATACTGACTTTGTCATATGCTGATTAATGGAGGCATTCGCCCCATTTTTTCAACAGCTGAGACACTTGGTGGAAGAAAAATACCATTGTTTTGAATAAGAGGACAGTTTTCTTAGCCAGCCTGTAAAAGACCCAATCCTTAAACTCAGACTGGAAGTTGCACTTTCTGTAGGTTTGTGAAAGATAGACATAAGTACGTATTTACTGTGAAGCAAACATAGAACAGAAATAGCAAGAAGATTCATAACTTAAATTGTAGGGCCAAAATAACAGGTGTTTGAAGCAGTTCAACTTCTGAGTAAAAAACCCAAAGCCATGATCTCCAGTGCCTTTGTGCAAGCAACTTCCCCACACTCCAGTGGCTGTGGAATCCTGTCTGAGTGTGGAAGCGGTGACAAGGGCTTGCAGCAGTGAGGACACTCCACCAGGTGACATGCAGGAGCAGGAATCAGAAAAAAAATACACAAGAAATGGTGACCCAGAAGTCACAGAAGAGAGAAAAAAGGCAAACAGAGAATTGCTGGGCTCCTTGTCGACATGGATGAAGGTTCACTTCATAGAATACTATGTGTTCTATACTTCAGGTGCAGACAGACCAGATGAAGACAACAGTATGCTAAGCTGACCACACGACCTCACTGCCAAAATTCTCCAGGCTTCAGCCTCGAACATTTTGCAGATATTTGCAAATGCTTTGGTTCCTCTTTGTTTTCTACACTATTTCTTCTTCACTCTCTTTACTGCTTTGGTTTGTAAAGCCAAAACCTCTGTTCAAGCACCAGATTAAAAAACCAAGGCACATTACAAAAGCATTCTTTATTCCTGCATTTGAACAAAGCTGACATTTCACATACATTCATAATTGCCATCAGCTAAAAGGGTTTACAGGACAGACACACTCCCCCTGGGCTATCATTTCTGTAATGGATTCTTTACTAAATCTACATGCCAGTAAAGGATGGATTGTAGATATTCAAACAGCAAAGCTAATTAAGTAAACATAACTACTTCCTTTGAAACTTTAATAGATGGCAAAAATTTCCATTTATCTATTCTTATGTGTGAATTAGAAACATATGTGAAACTCAGTAGTCTTCTGTCATGGAAATTAAGAATGGGATTTTCGAGGTACCTCATCAGGAATCCTGAAGTGAAGTGAGGGCCGCTAGCTTCACTGCTGTGGCAGGTCCTTGGGATTAGATGACAGATGACTTTTCATCTCTATTTTTTATTGGATTTCGATATGTCCTTTTTACTTTCACAGAAATACTTCTTTATATGAAGGATGCATTTACCAGCTCTCTACTTTGCACCTCCTTTTCAGGAGATTTGTAGCCTTATCAGCAGAAGTAAACATCAGTACTTACACAGACTTCAATACTGAGCACATTTATTAGCATTTCTTAGCTAAATTTGCTCACCCCAAATTTAAAATGTTCAAATTGCTACAGCACATGAAACCATACTTTCTGATGTCCATCCTGCTCCTCAAGGACCATTACTGGTGTAAAGAGGGCTCACACTTTTCCCAAAATAACCTAAGGCAGACTAATATTTTAACTCCTTTCCAGATTCAGCATGCTTAATTTCAAGATAAAGTAAAAAAATTTGGGCCAACCTCACATCTTGCACCTCCTGCTGCCTTTGTCGTTGCAAGAAAGATACCAAAATCTCCTACCTCCTCTGTCCTGTGCAAAACTGACAGGCTCTGAAACACTGAGCTTTCAGTAGCTTTATTGTCTCCAAGGAGGTGAGAAATGTGCAGCTAGGTCTGGGTTTACCTCCACTAAAGCTGACACATGTGTTTATCCCCTCCAGGAAAAGGCAGAGACCTCCATCAATCCAAGCCACAGGAAGGCTGCAACTTCAGGAAAGCAAAGATACAAATATTTTTATTGAAAATTGCTGCTTAGACACCTTGGTGGTAACATAAAGGGAAAAATAAAAAAAAAGAAAAAGGCAAAGGGAGAAGGAGAGATGAGCGAGAGAGACCTTGTGAGGTCTAGAAAAATTAACTTGCAGAGCCATGTAAAAGAGCTTGAAAGAGCAAGAACAACTACAGGTATACATGCAGAGATGTAGTGTGTAAGATTTGATGTTCATATATATAAGAACAGAAAAGGAAAGTAAAACATGGTGGGTGCATCAAGCAGAGCTATATAGTCTGGTCCTCTACCTTCACCCTGTGCCATGTGTCACTGCCACCACAGCAGCTCTGAACAAAAGGGACACTGGCAGCTCACCACAGCAACCCAGGAGAGGAGGAGAAGACAAGGAAATGAGGGGAAAACCAGGTGATTCTACCATATCAATTGTTAAGATAAACTGACACAGTGCCACTATTCATCTGCTCTACAGCCAAAAGTCCCTGAAGGTTTTCTGACTGCCTCCACTGTGTACTTCCTTGTGGGCACTGGACCTAACATTGTTTAGGGACATTTGAAAGGTAATGCGAACCCAGGAACTCACGTAGGCATGTTGATCTCCGGCCTTCACTGTTGACCCTGTCTGACACAAACCTCAGTAAAAGGCTGATGTAGTTCAGTCCTCTTCCAAAGGGTAAGCTTTTGAGCATATTTCTCAAAACCCAATATAAAACAGTGTGAAGAGGGACATTGTCTGTATGCCCAAACTGTGAGTTTGGAAAAATGTCATCTGGGCAAGGTGTTTCCATGGCCTCTGCATTCTAGTGTTTTTTAGTCATGTTGATTAATTCAAATAACCCTCCAAAAAGGAGATAATCACTGTTTCAGGCACAATGGTTCTTATTCTCACACTTTCACAGAATTTGAAACTTTCAGATAAACTGGTATAAGGCTAAAACATATCAGTTAAGGGGAAATAAAAACCACACCAAATAAGAACAATGTATAAGGATGTAAAGAAGGCTACTGCCTCCAAAAGCACTGCATTTAGCAACTGCTCAAAAAACATGCTTTCCTGAAAACTGAAACCAGTCAGCATGTCATTTCAGTCAGCAGTGATTTCTCCAGCAGGTTCAAGAAGTGCCATGCCAAATTCTTCGTCCTATCCACAAACTGCTGTTTGCTACTCTCTCTGCTGGGCTGAAGACAATACCCTGGGTGAAAAACTATAGCAAGGCCAAAGACAGTGAAGGAATCAGAAAAGATATTCAGGTAGGGAATCGTTTCACCCTGTTGATGAAACAACACAAACTCTCCTGCTGTTCAGCTGTGTGAATCAACTCCCTGCCTGATTGCAAAAACACCACACAAGGGACAGTTCAGGTCTGCATGGCCAGTGCAACAGCCCCAGCTATTGCTGGTTTAACTCTCTGAGCCAGGCCCCTAGAAACTCAGATAAAGGCCTGAAACATGTGAAGAAGAGTCAGGAACACACAGCTGGGGGTGGAAGGAGATCAGTGCTCCAGTGACAACCATTTGAGAAGTTTTAAGTGCAATGCAACCAACACCCCAAGTTCTCACACATGCATTAACTCACACCAGATCAATACATTAAAGTTGTTGGATCATGCAAAATTGTATTTCCACATTGCAGCACTCAATCTTCTGGAAGAGCTATGCCAAAGACCTGGAAAGAAGCCTCGTGCTAAGAAATAAGTTGTAACAGAAAGCAATAAGAAATAATAAATAAGAAATAATGAGAAATAATAAGAAATAATAAGAAATAAGTTGTTGTCTGAATAGGAAATGCAAAGCCATCCTGCAGGCATGAGGCAGTCAGTCTTGCAACCAAATCTAAGGGTCACCACCTTTTGCACAGTCCAAGAAGTGAGTCAAGTTCTTGAAATCATCTCAGAGCTTTCCAAACCTACTAATCCCATCTTTTTTTCTGTTTTTTTTTTCTTCTGTTTGGTTTGTTGTTGTTGTTGTTTTGGGTTTTTTTGTGTTTTGTGGGTTTTGGGTTTTTTTTGCAGATCTTTGGAACCTTCACAATTTTCTAATTTAGTTACTAAAGATAAGCTTCTTACAAATCTGGTGGTGTTTCCTGATTTTTTTTTTTTATATTTTTTCAAGAAAGAAAGTCTTTAAATATTCAAACACCTGGTATTCTGGATAGTGTTGCCAGATTAATTTAGTATGAAGATCATGCAGTGTAACAAACTACTGGTGAAGGTGCAAAGAACCAGAACATTCAGGATGGAGTCACCAAACCTCAGAAACAACAAGGCAGAAACAACAGAAGTGACAAGCAACAAGTTTTAAAAATCAGATTTGTTACTAATACAACAGGGACTGAATACAGAGGGAAATAGTATTGTAAAAAAAAAAAAAAAAAAAACTTACATAAATATACTAGAGCATTTGGAAAGGCTGCAGACCTCAAAAAACAACTCAAACAGCTATGAAATGGGTAGAAAAGTCAATGTATTTAAATGGCCTCCAGGCACAGTAAATACAGCTTGGCTGGGTATAGCACAGGACAAGTCATCCAGAACTGAGATCCATGAAAACACTAAAAAAAAAAAAAAAAAAAAAATCACAGGATTCCCACACCTGAAGTGCGGCCAGCTGCAAAACATGGACCAAATTTAGCATGCCCAGGAACACAGTGAATTTGAAGTTTTTCAGACGTGTCTATGTACGGCTAGCGAGAACATGAAACCAGGGCACTACTGGCACATAAACCCACTCATGAATAAGATGTATTTTTTCTCTAAGCAAGGTGTATACAAGCAAAGCTGCTGCACTTCAGTCTCGCTCCCTGTGTTGATGCAAATCAAGACAAACATGCCCAGCTCCAGACGTTCAGTTGAGTCTGTGCTTTGCTCCTTGGCACAAGGCTCAGTTATCTCTCTTCTTGCCTATTGAAGGTCCTGGGGAGTGTCTAATTTTCTAGATCTTCCTCCTCACTTCAACTGTAAGGTCATTGCTCTTGCTGCCAAATCAACCCAGCCTTTGTCCAGGACAAGTACTTTTAACTTCTGCAGAATTTCCCACTCCCTTACACAATCCAGGAGACGTTCTGCATAAAAGATCCTTTAAACAGCAACACAAGGTTATATAAAAGCTGGGATATGCAGAATACAAAGCAGGTGAGAAGCACACTTTAACTTGCAGGTGACACAACATTGAAAATTCAAGATTATCATTCACAAGCCTAGTGCTTAAAAAAAAAAAAAAAAAAGACAAAAGGTGGCTTTTTTCTCAACTGTGGCACAACTTGCAACACTAAGAGAGATCCTGGCCCTGCTCCATCAATGAGTGTTTGAAGTTGGTTTCACCACGGCCAGATTTCATCCACTGCATGTTGACAGTAACAAGACAAGCCTCAGCATGATGGGTTCAGTTTCACAATGGCTTTACATGGATCTTAAATATGAGCTGTCCCACAAAAGGGACCTCCAATGACTCAAGCTTCTCATGGCCTTGCTGCCACCCAGAGAGCCAACCTGGGGACCTGGAACACACAACACACAGCATGGCCACAGGGAAGCAGCTGGCAGAGCTCTGGTGGAGGAGCAGGAATGAGCTGCCAAGGCCAGGAGGATGGCAGGAAAATTCTGATCAGCTCAGCTGCAGTTTCACAACACTTTGGCTTCAGTGACAAAACCATCTTGCTGGGTTCTTCCTCCAGCCTCAGCACTTCTGCCTTGTGCTGGAGTCCACAACTCCCTTCTGCAGACACAACTGCTTTCCAGTCTCCTCTGTAAGCTCCATCATGGACAGAGGGAGCATTTGAGATGACATCTTTTCTGGAGCACACCTTTAACCCATGTAAGTTTAAATAATCTGCTTCTGGCATGGCATCACACAATTCACTGCAAACTCAAAGAGATGCAGTGCAGCACAGGGATGGGCTTTGCTCATGCAAGTCTCCCAAGGCCAACACAAAACACTATTACATGCTAATATTCTCAAACAGTATACATGGGGTTTTTGTATTATTATTGTAACAAAGTTATATAGCACTTTCTACCCTTTGGACTATATCCTGCCTGACACAAAATTCCAGTTCTGGAGAACCATGTAACTGAATGAGAATGGAGAGATACAGAACTGTCCTTGGGTTGCAAAGGAAAAACTTGAAAAACACTATAAGGGTGGGAATATATGTCACATAGCTTTAATCACCTAAGATGTGTAACTGGACACCAAGCTAGTATCTCCATAGTAAGTGAGGAAGGGGAGTGGCACCTCCCAAAAATCACTCAGTCTGTTTCTCTCTGGTGCTGATCCTGAGAGAAGAGATGCCCAGCATAGCCTAAATGTCTACAGTAAGAAGAATCCTCTCTAAAGGTCTGAACACACCCGAGAAAGGGGAAAACAAAACCAAAATCACAAGTACCTTTCTCTGCCTATTACCTCTAATGCTCAAAATTAGAAATTAAGACTTTGGGGGTCACAAAGGTCACTACACAATGAGTAAAAAATTACAGTATAAGGGTAACACTCAAAGATACAAACAATTTATTTATAAAATACTTTACAGCAATAATAGAAATAAATAATAATAAAATAAATATATTAATATTTTAAAATCTATATATTAATATATTAATATATTAATAAATATATATTAATACTATAAATAAAAGGGATAATAAAAAAGAGGAAAAAGGGAGAATGATTTATCCTTTCAACCAAAAGCCTAAAGCAACTACTTAACATTCCTTTAAGAGCAAAGGCTGTATTCCAGACATTACCCCTCAAATTAAAGTCTACCAGAAGCCTGGGCTGCAGTCTGGCTGCCCAACAAGGACAGAAACTACCCAGCAGAATGACTTCTTGGCCAGCTGTGGTACAGGGACAGTATCAGTGAGGCATTTTCCCTCCTGCCCCACAGGATATAAAAACATCAGGGCATGAGGACAGCATCCCAGCCACAATGCAGCCTCATACTGTGCTGGCTCAGTGATCCTCTGCCCCAGAGGGAAGACCATGGCACGACCCCACACACCAAGGCATCAAGATCTGTTGTTACCTCTACAGCATGAACAATATAAACCATGACCCAAAAGCAAACATGCCACACCAGGCCTAAAAAGACAGGTTTCACTTGGCTTTATTTGCTGAAGCCCAGCCCAGCACCACAGAGAAGCAGAGAAGGATCAGCATAAGGGAGCTAGAGGAACAAAGAATGGACTTTGGCTTCAGCACAAGGCTTTTCGGCACTCAGTCTTTAATTAGTGTTACTGGACATTAATAATACTGCCTGCCCTGGGAGCCAAATGCTTGGGCCCACCTCTCACAGTCCATCACCACTGCTGCAAATAAAGAGACAGGCATTTGGAGGTGATGCACATATTTTCTGTAGGATCCAGCTTCATGGCTGCCCACACCCAGGCCTGGCTTCACATCATTAACTGTGTTAGAAGGAACTGGAGCACAAATATTGTGCACAGAAATCAGACCACACTCCCTGCATGACAGGTAGGGTGTGAAAAGCATTTGCCATTGGTGATGGGAGCACTCCACACTTGGCTACAGAGGCTCAAGCTCCATCGACCTCAGCAGCTTACAAAATGCCAGGTTGAGTGGCAAGGACAGGCAGCAGGGATCCAAACTTGTGTAGCATTTGAGCAGTGCTCTGGATAGCCATGGCTTTTAAGCACCTTCCTCTTCCTACTCTTCCTCTGATACAGTATTGAGATAAAGTCAAAGGAGCCATGCAAATGACACTGGCAAAGCTAGAACTACAATCCCAGACATCCCACCTCTCTGCTGCTGATGGCAAAATGTGCTGCAAGCTACACCAAACTCAGGAAGAATGGTGAATAAGTCTTGGGCCAGGGGAAGTAACTCAAGTCTGAGTTTACTTAAGAATAGTAAAAATACCAAGCACTTGAATAGTATCAGTGTAAGGCATCATATAAATGAAAAGAGCAGAATTAGACTTTTTACATCATTCCAGATCTCCTCCGAAATTTCACAAGGGCACATCTTCTGAAGTAACAATGGTAGGCGTTGTTACTAGCTTTTGTAAGTTTTAAATTGTTCCCACAAGAGGCATTCCCACTAAACACTTGAAGATTTAAGTTGCCAAGGAAAGAAACAACCACCAGCAGCTTTGCTGGGCACTAATGCACCTCTTCACTCAGAGCACTAGGGCAGTGAAGCAGCTCCAAGCCTCCAACCAGAGCAGAAAACTTGTGCAGAGCAAGCTGGGGAGTCTTGTGACACAGCTGAAGTACCTCAGAGCCGATATTAAACTTTGGCTTGTAAAGACTTAAGCTGTTTCACTGCCTGCTCAACAGTTCGCTCTGTAGCAGCATTTCAACAGGGACACAGAGGAACACTTGTCTTTCTTCTGCTGCCCAACAAGCTACAAACAGCTGGTTGTGCTGGTCAGAACCCATTTTGCCCATTCCCTCAGAAAGAAGAGGGATGTTTGTGCTGGGAACACAAAGGTTGATCTGTTCAGAGCTGGCTGCAGCACTGGCTGACACAGGCTGGTGTCAAAGGGGGAATGGTACAAACACAAGGCTTATCCCATTTCCCCAAAGACTCTTCCTAGCAAACGGCATTATTTCAAACACTGCACTTTGAGAATACTTGTGTGAAGTGCTCATCGAAATCTCAACTTTGTAAATTGGATTTTAATTTGTATATTCAACATTGCCACTCTTTAAAAAGAAGTTAAACATGGCTATGTGTTTCCTAGCAGAAGAAGCCATGATCTGCAAAATGCTGCTTCTCTCCTTGGCAATCACTACCATTTGCTTGTTTGTTTTGGTGCAGCATAGAGAGGGAGGGAGGAATGATAATAAAAACATGAACACTTTTTCTCCTCACCTTGAACGGGGACAGGCTCAACAGCAAGCAGCTTTATATAGTACAATCAGCACTTGCATGCCCACAGGAGAAAGGAAACAAAGTCATGGCTCTTCTTCTTGCACAGCCTTACCTGAACTTAGCCTTAATGAAATCAGCATGAAAGACATTATACATGCAAAGGTCATCCTCATCTATGTAGTTACAGGATCAGGACATGGACAGAGGAACCTATACACACTAAACCTCAGCCCACATACACACTGCAGTGCAGGTCGGGGCATTCTGCGTGGCCTTGCTGCCTGCCCACCCTGCTTCAGCCTACAGAGTGGAGTATTTTTATTTGTAGAGCCCCCCTTACTTTCAGGAAGTACCTGTGCATAGAAACCATGGATCCAGCCACAGCACAAGGCAGCTGGAAGGAAAGCTGGTCTGAGGGGGGGCTGACAGTGCCTCCCAGGCTCCATCCCCTTCACTACCTACTATACTAACAGGGACATGGTGGAAGGTGGTTCTGGGACAGAAGCATGTCCAAAGAAAGGCAAAGGAGCTGGGAAAGGGTCTGGAGCAGAAGTCTTATGATGAGTGACTGAGGGAGCTGGGGGTACTTAGCCTGGAGAAAAGGAAGTCCAATGGAGGTCTTATTTCTCTCTACAACTCCTTAAAAGGAGTTTGTAGCAAGATGAGGGCCAATCTCTTATCCCAAGTAACAGGACAAGAAGAGATGGCTTGAGGTTGTGCCAGGAGAAGCTCAGATTGGATAGTATGGAAAATTTCTTCACAGAAACGGGGTTATCAAGCACTGGAACAGGCTGCACAAGCAAGTGGTGGAGTCACCATCCCTGAATATATTCAAAGATGTGTGGATGTGAAATGTAGGGAAGGTTTAGTGGTGAATTTGGCATCACTGGGTTAACAGTTGGACTCAGTTAGAGTCTCATCTAACCTTAAGAACTCAGTGACTCTGTAAACCACTCCCATCCCCAGAGCAAGCAGACTAACAGGCCCTCTTTTCTCCAGCCCCCTTGGCCACTGTGGCTCACACACAGATGTACTTCACCAGGGCTTTTCAGAGGGCTCAAGCTGTACTACTGGGGTCCTTCCACCAGAACTGATCCCCAGAGGAGTCAATGCCAGGGGCATTGCAGCTGAAGTACTGTTGAATCAGAATTACTTTTTGTTATTCTATCATTTATAAAGGAAATAACATTCAAAATACATGGCATTATTATTGCAGACCTGTGTCTCACTTGACTTTTCAGAATCAGTTACTATATTTTAACTGGGTATTCTTCATGTTATACTGTAAGAGATTTCTTTGCAGCACCCTCCAAAGTTATGATTACAGGTTTAACATTACAGCTTAGCTTCAAATCTCCATGTTTTCTAATGATGCCTATGTTTAAAAGAAAAAAACCCACAAGATAATTGTGTTTTATTCCATGCCTGGAGACCTCAGGGCTTCTGAGCTAACCCAAATTCCCCTGAGACCTCAGGCACAAAATACAGACTTGCAGCTTCAACTTTCTTGTGATCATATCAATTCTGTCACTCTTCAATCACTCTTCAACTGTGCTTACAAATTTGCACCTCTTTAGAGACCAGAAAAACCATCAGGTCTGGCTGTTAGCCAGGTAGCCATCAGCAGCTACCTGATGGAGCCTGCCTGGAAGCACTGCTCATCCCCAGCAGGGCTCTGCCAGCCTGCAGACACACAAAGCAGCAGCCTGGAAAAAGTCAGCAAGCCAAGGTTTTGATTATGCAATTACTTGTTCAGCTACAACTGCAGGTTTTCCTACATAATCAGGCCAATAAATATAAAACTTTTTCTGGTGTTGCCTTGCATCCTAAATGATGCAGTCAGAAAGAAGGCAAATGGTATCCAGAAAGCCCAGTGAGGAGAGGGGCATTGTGTTGTTGGGTAAGGGGCAAGCCACGCAGAGACTTTGGGCTTGGTGTACTCTGCAAACCCAGAACACCTCTGATGACTGCCACAGTCTGGCACTATATACTGCAATGGCACCAAGGCAATTACAAACTCAAATTTCTCCTGGAAAATCATCTATGCATGGACAGTTCTATAGAGATGGCATGAGGGCACTTACAAACCTCCTGTTCAAATAGAAAAGGGGTCAAATCTCTGCTGGGTGCAGCTTTTTGGAAAAAAAAAAAAAAAAAAAAAAACACAAAAAAAAACCCACATTACTTCATAAACCAGACTCCTCCTGAAACTATTATTTTGTTTTCTCCACAAACAGTGCCCGCTTTCTGCTCCAGTGAAACATTATTTTTAGTGTGTTTCTGCTCTTGAAGAGGTCAGGGCTTAGCTCTGAACAAGAAAGAAGACCTGAAACATCTTTTGAAAAGCTGTTGATACAGTATCTGTCACCCTGGAATTTAAGGGAAAGCAGGAAGGTTTGTAGAAGAAACATTTTGATACTTTCTAATTTGATACAAGTACCCACAATTTAAGCACATATGTGACGATGCTGAGCTACTCAACCTTTGTGATCAGCACAGAACTGTAAATAAAGAAACAACAACTGTTTAATCAATTATTATTTGCACAAAATGACTGAACTTGGAGACTGAACTGCTGCTATATGTATTTTACAAGGCTTTTGGTCATCAGTGTTTGAAGGAGCGGAAAGGGAGGAGGGACAACCTGACAGGGTTGGGGAGGCAGAGTATGGAGCCAGGTTTGCTGGGCAGAGTAAAGCACCAGGATAACAGAGACTCCATGGACAGCTCAGAGCAGAAAGCCAGCCAGGTGAGTCACCCAGTCAGGACCAAAGAGCTGCCCATACTATTTTAAAGGAGAATTAATACAAGTAGGTACTGGGGAAAAGATAGAGTTGTATCAGCATCTTTTTTTCCCCCATCAGTGATTTAGGTCATTATTGTTTGCTAAAAAATATCCTAATTCCATGGAAATTAATGAGAAAATTCATGCCAGCTTGAAGACAAGGTGGCTTTTACTCTCCCACCTCCTGCTCCATGTTCACTTTCTTTCCTGGGACTCTAGCAGGGGGCAGGTTGTCCCCACCAGCCTGGCCATCGCTGTCTCACCACCAGAGGCTTGGCCAAAGACAACTGGACAGGGACAGTAAGGTCTGGGTGGGGAACAAAGACCCTGAGAAAAACCCCAATTGCAGGTGCAGCCTCCTGTAAAGCATTTCAGCGAATGAATCAACCCCGAGACTCCTTCAGTGCAGGTATAATCAAGACTCTATTTATTTCTGTTTTCAAAGAACAATTACTTAGTCCACATTGCTCTGACAACAAACAAATTCTGTCTTGGATATGAGCAAATGCATGTACAACATGCATGCAAGCTGTGCATGCCTACCTGCACCCCCTGCCCGTGTAATATTGCTGACAGACATTTATAGCTGCACCCACACCAGGGCTAGGTCAGCTCTGGAGTTTACCAGCTCCACTTCAAGGCATTCCTAAACCAACATCAGCCAATGCAATAGTGAACAGAAAGAAAGCAAAAAGAAAAGAAAAAAAAAAAAAAAAAAAAAAAAAAAAAAAAAAAAAAAGAAACTAAATAATATATTGCATATTCCCTGCATATTCCCCCAAAGAAATAATTTCCCAGCCTTTATGGTTTCATGAACTTGATTTCTTCACATACAGAGTTCTACATGAAGTCTTTAATACAGCAAAAGCTAAAAAGGTAGTGAGACCAACTTAATTTACAGCTGCATTGAGAAGATATTAAAATTACACCTAAAAGAGCTATTTTATGCAAGTTTTAGAGACCTGAGAAGTCTCTTCCTCATATCCTCCTTTATTCAAGGTTTCCACTGTGAGTTTCAGAGAAACAAGGAAGCATTCCCCCAAAAGTATGACTAACTGAAAAGATCAAATGTAAATGTCTTACGGGAATTCATATAATGTATCACTTGTGACTTCTCTACTGCAAGCGTATTTGTCTTGGCTCATACCAAATATACATCCTTATCCACATCACACAGTGTGCATATTGATGGAAAAGTAACAAAACAAAGTGATTAAGGAGAACAGCATATCTAAATTTTCCAAGAACTGAATAAATAGCTGCACTCATTGAAACTGTATTTTAACAAAAAGGGAAAAAAGTACTACATTGAGTTGGTCAAAAATTTTGGGTATCAGAATTTCCTGTGATAAATGTGATGTGACTGCAAAGATTTTCTATGAGAAAATGGTACATTGGGTAATTCTCTGCTCTTCTACACAGAAAATTCTACTTATAAAAGGTTTTAACTGCAAGTTCAAATCAGCTTTTCAAAGAAAAATTATTAACTTTTAGATATAAAATGCTATCTAAAATTGCAACATCATAACAATTCCCACAGAAACCTGCACGTTTTCAAGTTAGTCCTTCCTTTCCTCCCTCAAAAACCAAAAGGTATTTGTTCCCCAGTCTTATGTAAAGAGAGTGAACTCTGAAACCTCTCTAAGGTCTTAACACTATTTGTGCACGTAGACAGAAAGCTTTGGCAGTACTTGAATGAAAACTCAAGCATCAAATACCAAGATTTCACGGTATGCCCAGCAGAAAGTTTCAATACATATATAAAACAAGATCAACACAAAATGATTCTAGCAATGCAGTCCAAACACAGGCAAAGCCCAGAATCAATTTCAGCTTCTTTTTAATGGGTGTAATTTATAATATGCTCATACTCACTATTTGTTTCCTCAAGATTTTATAAAAAAAGTTCTGCTCTTTTGATAATCTATCCCACATGTTTATTAAAACAGATATAAGAGAGTGAAAGGAAAACATAAAACTGATTATCATTTTTAGTTTCAGTGATATTTTATATGCCTTCGCTTAGAATTTCAGTTTATGATTTTCCTTAATGAAGACTTTCAAGGTTGATTTTAATGTGTTAAGTGGAAATTCCACTGGTTTGTTACTTCAATGCTTTCTTTATGACCTGTTCTCACACATCACCTAGGTCTGGCTTATTTATACAGACAGCCGTTCACTGAACAACAGGGATCTTCTTAAAACTAGTTGCTTTCATTTGCATTCTTCCCATATTGAAATGTTATTTGCTTTTATGGCTGTTTTTGGCCTGACACTTGTCCAGCATTTCATAAACATAAAGAAGACTGAAGTTACCATGAGGTTTTTTACTTCTTTCAAGGCAGGAATAGAGATTTTGCCCCCAGAGCTAGATGAGAGCTCTGTCTTACAAACATCCCAAGAGCATCAGTGTGCAACCCAACCAGTATTCCTGCAAAGAAAAGGGTAACAAAAGCCTGAGAGCAACAGTGCCTTCCAGCTTATTAGCTGAGACATCTGCAGCACCTTTTGGTCTTTCATCGGGTTTAAGCATTGCTTGTGTCACTCCTCACCATTGTGCTCAGGACTTCAAAAGTTTGGGCTATGTTAACTGTTTGACTGGAAGTTTGATTTACCTAAACTTCTAAAATCTAGAAGAGTTTAATTTGGGCAAAACACAGTAATAACACCTGCAGCTCTTAATGAGGAGCCTCTGTTGTCATCATCTAAATTATTCCAGCTTGAAGCTTGCTTCCCTTCTCTTGCATAAGCACATCTTCCTGACTCTAATATGACAGAGCTCACAAACAGCCACATCCCTAGCTCTGGAAAAGTCTTCCCAGAGTTGAGATACAGAGTAAGAATCACAGAACAGTTAAGACTGGAAGGAACAACAGGTGGGGTATCTGGTCCAACCTTCCTCCTTAAGCAGGATCTCCCTAGAGCACATTGCACAGGGTTACATCCAGACTGTTCCTGAATATCTCCAGTGAGGGAGACTCCACAGCCTCTGCAGTGTTGAGCTAGAACAGCCCACCATGACATCCTAAAAGCAGAGAGACCCAGTGGGTAACAGGCATCAGCTCAGCTTCTCCAGACCTGGCAAAGCCCCAGCAGCCTAAAGCTGCCACGCTGGCCCTGAGCATGTAGGAAGGTCAAGCTCCAAACAAGGAGTACCTGTTGATGGGACTGTTCATTACAGAAGTATGCATGTTGTAAACACATCTTACGGTCTGTGTCTCTCTGCCCAAGTGTATATTTATGTGGTAGGAATCCTGCTGGGTCTCTGCAGACACTTCTTCATCCCAGCCACCTATCACTGATGGAGGAGGAGACTGGGCACCAGGAAAGGCTATCATTGAATGAAACAGGACAAGTAGGTTAAAAGGGACAGGTAGTTACCAAGAATAATATGTTCTTTGGAAAACAATTGTAATTTGGAGACCATTTTTTCTGTTCACAACATCCTCCACAAAAAAGCCCCAACCAAATAAAACAAAAACACAAAAAACCCACACAAACTAACAAACACCCAAATAAGTATCAAATCAGAAAAAAAAAAAAAAAACCCACAAAGAAATCAAGCCACAAGTACTGAAGGCAAACCCTGCTCACCTTATTCCTGGAAAATACTTCTGAACATCCAATACTTAAATACCTCCTTTGGCTTCACATCAGCAAGAGAAGGATCCTTCTGGCTTCTACCTGGGAAGAGTAAGACCAAAGGAAAGCTGCCTGCTATAAGGGAAATCACATGTGCCACAACAATCCTGCTCATCCCTCTGCTAGCTTTGTCTTTCCAGGCGGTTTAACGGGGACTAAAGCCCAAAGCCCAGGATAAACAGATTAAACTTTCACTGAGTTAAAACTATTAGCTTAAAGCACCCTCATAGGATACATGCTGGATAACTCTAAACCTCTCCAGCATCTTCACACAGCTGTCTCTTGCTCCCCTTGCAGAATCAGAACCAATGGCAGTTTAAACACATGTCAGTATAGTAAATCATCCTGAAAATAGCTATTCTTGAAATCATTCAGACTAAAGCAGAGATATATTATTTCCATGATGTAGCTTTTCCATGCTCTCTCATAACTTCTTGATAATGTTAAAAGCCAAAACAGGTACTGCACCAGCTGTACATGCCTATGGCAAGTGGAACATAAAGTTTAACTAATGGTCCCATTTCCCTGAAAGGGCACATGAGGCTGATAAATATTCCCAAGAGGTCATGTTACCTGTTGATGCAAATCAGGTAAGTTGCATCTTCTTTGCCAGAAAAGAATTTATATTCTAATACTGGCTTTTTACATTTTATCTTTATGTTATGACATATTTCTAGCTTTCTGATACTTGAAAAAAAAAAATTCTGTTTCTCAGGTACTTACACCATACCAGGAATTTACCAATTTTCAGCCTTTAAAGTGAACTGAAGCTATTCATGTAGATGCACACACACAGATTACTCATCTGTGTGCTGCCTCACTGCTCAAATGCATGTCATCTTCAGAAGAAAATATCCCAGAGCATAGAGGAATAAACAGCCGCAGCTTTAGTTCTGCTGACTTCTAGAGCTGTGCCAACAAGCACAACTTCCAACAGTTCAGCAAAAACCTGTGTATCATTTTTAGAAGGAATGTGCTGTATGTTAATCATTTCTAATCAGAGACAGTTTTTCCACATCTACTTTTCTGGCTCATTTCCTTACAATTAAAAACTCCATTTTACCCAACAGTACAGTACAGATGTGCCTCTTTGGCAGTGACCTACTTTGTTGTGCCCTTAGCATATGTGCAACAAAACAGTAACCAGTTCAGTAGTTCAAGTTCTAGACAGACAAAATTAAAGCCAGACTGTAACAAAAGTGTACAGAAACAGCAGTCAGAAATCCGTATCTGCCAAAGAGTTATGTGGAAATTATGTCCCTTAATTGAATTTATGTTAAGGAACAAAACCTAACTGTGAGGCAATATCTAGTGTTGAAGCAATCTGATGAACTAGTCACAGCTGATTAAACCTTTTTTAAGCAAGTTTATTAACTTACGTTCTGGGAAAAATTATGTTTTGATTGCTAATTTGATGATGAACAAACTGATTCTGTCTTTTCCCAACTTCCCCCACAAGCAAACTTTTGTGTCCCTGTTTATTACTCAGTGTTGCTGGACTCTGAGATGTTGCAAGATGGTGGATGTCATAATTTCAATTAATCCTCTCTCCCAGAAGTACAAGGTAAAGAAGGCTGAGCTATTAACCATCTTTTAAAGCACAGAGATATGGTCTCATAAAGCAGCTTTCCTAGTCCTGCAAAATACCAGCTGACACATGAGAAGAGCTGAAGAAGGCTCACAACACACCTTCCAACACCTAGGACGAATGACAAGTAGCACTCCATGCTTTCTACATCCTTTGTTGTTTCTCACAGACTTCTGTAGCCCAAATCAGCCTCACTTTGAACATCTTCAAATTGCCTCCTTGCCTGCAGTGACACTCCTCAAGGCATGTACCAAATGCTGCCACTCCCCTGATGTTCCTTCTCATCTTTACAACAATCTTTATGCCTCTGCCAAAACAAGTCCATTTATTCCTACTATTCCAAGTCTTAACTCTTTTCCAATCTGCCATAATAGTACAGTGCTCTCCCTGATTGCTCTAAGAACAGATGTCCTGCTAAAGACCCTTAGCACAGGCACACTCTGTGCTAGCAGAAGTATTTTTCTCTGCTCGACAGTTTAAGGTTTGAAGAGATGACATAGTTGAGACAAGTGAAGCCCACTTCCCACCAGCTACCGCTGCTGTAGTGACACCAATGTGGGGCTGAGAAGAGCTAAAAGAAGAACCTGGGTCACCTCTACCCATCATGTCAAGGCCAGCAAAGCTGTGTTCTTTGGACTACTCACAATCTCTATATGATAAGTAGCTAAAGGATTTTCTGCACATTCTAGAAATACTGCTACCATCCCTTCTTCACCAACTATTTTTCTGAGATGCTTGAGGATCCGTTTCAGACTTGGAAAGCCAGAGTCTCCCATGCTGTTCTGGGACAGCTTTGCTCTCATCGCATTTTGTACGCTTATGCTATTGCTCTCTTGAACTACTGTTTCCTCCAATTTCCCTTCTACTGAAGTAGCTGTACCAATTCTAACAAGTAGCCATGGCAACATAATCTTGCAGAATAAAGTACAAAATAATCCTATGATCAGAAATCTAAATTAGAAAAATGGAATGGAAATAATGTGTTTTTAAAGCCTGGAAGCAGACTGACTACTGGTACAGGTTACAAATAGAGCAAACTCTCCAATACTTATGAACCCTGAATGAACACAAACGGATGTGATACTTACAGCCAAATTTACAGATACATTACTATCAGGACAAGTTCCACACCATGTATTATAGAAACAGTGAGATTAAGAGAATAAAACAAAGTTAAAATTCCTTCCTAGTTTACACCTGAAACCATCAATCTATTGGGATCAGCACCTCAGCTGGGCTGTCCCAAATCCAAACTGGTTTGAATTCTGGATACTCCCTCAGGACAGACATGCAGTGAGCATCTCTGACCCAAACCCAGTGGGCAGCAGAGGTGGGAAGAAGCCAGTGCCCCTGGCATCACCTGTGTGAAAATGCTGTCCTGTGAGAGTGGAAATGGCCTTCAGAGAAAAGACACCTGTCCTAGCAAAATTAAGATACAAACATTGTTTTATTAACCATAGCAGAAGCCTTCAGCTTTCAATTTTACTCTCATGGTTTAAAGATTCTTTAAAGAGTTATACCAAGATTTAAATTTAATTTTCATGAAAAAAATACTACTGGGATTTTAAAACATGTTTTTTTCTTTTCTAATGATACTTATTAACATGTTTAATCTGTATGTGCAATTGAGTCCCAGGTCTCTAGACATATTTAATCTTCTAATCACCCTTAAGGAGATGGTAGTAAGTTGCTTCTATAGGGCTTAGTATATGATTCCCTGTGTGGGTTGACAGGGCACCCTGCACTTGGTCCAAATAAATCCAGGAATGTGTTGCCCACAACTGCCTTATTTTCTTTAGAGTAACTGAGAGAGAGGACTCATACAGGAATTACTGCAAAGAGGATGTACTGTTTTTTATCTGTGAAAGGTGATACAGGCTGTCGGGACTGCTAAATTAGCCTGTAATCTAATCAATGAAAAACACATCAAGTGTTGCCACTCAACCTTCCCCATCAGCTGCAGGCAGCTGAAACAATCAAAATTGAGATTCTCAGGAACTGCTTAGACCTGGAACTCTTAGAACAAGACTACCTGCTCCTTTCCTTTTCAATTTCACTTTCAAACTGATGTGTGCCAAGGGCAGCTACATGGGTCATGAAATGTACAGATTCTAAATACAAGGCATTTCCCTAACTGCATATTTGCCGGTATAAACACCTCACACACATACAAAAAAAAGAAAAAAAAGGTAAATGGTTTTGTCTATACATATACTGGATAAAGAATAACTATGCATACAATTTGCAATCACTGAGATTTACAGCCCTGACCTAACTGTAGTAACTAGTTATGTCACTTATTAAGTGCCCTGTGCCTCATTTTTCCTCTATACTTGCAGGAGACACACTTTTTGGATAAATACTGTATTTTGTTATCCCTCAGAATTCTCCTGTTGTCACTACTTTACTGACAGAAACACAAAAACATAGATAAGATCAAAAACGACAGCCAACAAGAAGCCCATACCTATTTTACACTATTTCAACATGTAATTCACACAGATACAATTGATTTGCTTCATCCAGAGAAAATGAAAAAAGGGTAGGAAAAGGAGAATCCTTACAGTTCTTACAGAAATATTGTTTGGAAAACAATACATGTTACTACAGTACAAACTGTATCGTGCTTATTCTTACTCTGCTTCAAAGCTCTGTATTAGTCCCAAGAATGCCACAGAAGATGATACAGGCTACTATCCATATGCTAAAATTCACTCTGCAGGGGGATACCTCTCTGTGGGAAATTTATGCAAACCCAGGAAGGCTGCCAAAACCATTTCTCCACGGACCTTGCAACTGAATTAACTGGGAATCATTCAAAATCTCTAAAATTCTAACAACACTAAGAAGATGCTCCTTTTCCCAGTACGTACCTTCCACCACAATCACTACTAGCTCACCCACACACATGAAACAAGTTAGGGGAAAATACCCTGCAGAAAGATAGCAAAATTCACTAATGCAGTGTTTTTCTTTTTTCTTCACATCCCAATACAGCATCATGTTGGGGGGCCCTGTTTAACATTAGCATAGGCATCTTCAAGTTTTCATTTTTTTCACTGAACGTATAGAGAATACAAGTAAAGCACAACCAGTTTGGTCACAGAGCATGCCAAGGGACTGGTTTTATCCAGGATGCTTTGATAAAAACAAACACCTTTGGTGTCTTGAGAGTCACTCGAATGAAATGTGCTTCACACAGCACGAGAGGGGCTGCTTGATTTTTCCAAAGTGCTTATTTAAGAAGGCCAAATTTAACAGAACCACAAGAAAATTATAGGGGCAAACAATAGCTGTCAGGATAATTTAAACTTCCTTCCATACCTGCAAATATGTATAGTACAAGGAGCCTGCCTTGCCTCTCATGTAGGACAATCCTCTCTGCTCCTGTATCCTGGTGAGAAGCCCCATCCTGCTGTTCTGAACACCTGGGAAGCCACCCAGGGCTGACAAGCCCAACATCAGGCTACCTCCACCCTTGTTCCCTCTGCCTGCTTTGCTCCCCACACTCGGGCTGTGATGAAAAGCTCACAGGAAATTAAACCCTGCAGGCAGAAGTGGTCCATCACTGCTGATAGGAGACAGAATGATTTCTAAGGGCCCAAGTCCTTCCTCCTCATCATCTCCCTCTCATCTTGAACCTTTTGCTTTACAGCTCCTCTTAAGGCAGTATCACTTGTTGCCTTGTTTCCCTTCCATTTATCAAATTCTACTGGATTTAAGGCACCCTAGCCAACTACACAGACCACACCTAAAAGAAGAAACTTTAGCTTAGTAGGTGAATTATACAAGAGTTAGAGATGGGAAATGAGAAGATAGAACAACCCAGCATGGATATTATATTTGTTGGAGTAGGGCCCTCTCCTACTGGGCTTTACAGCTGTGCCCCCCCCAACACCAGCACAGCTGCTGCAGCTACACCACCCCTGACCCTTCAGCAAATCTCTCTTTCCACCACCTCAGAGACAGCAATCAGTGCAGGAAAAGGGGCAAGTGTTAAAATGAAGCATTTCCTTCTCTTCACAGACCTTCCTCCTCCTGCTACCCACGCGGGTGCCAGCCCTGCCTCCCACACTGGGTGCAGAGGCCTGGGGAGGGATTTTCTACTCCCTTGCTCCCTGCACAGGAATGCAGGAGAGACTACAGTTTAGTGCTGAGCTGGTAAATGCCTCATTCCACTGAGCAAGCAGTTTTAGGCAGGACACTATATCACAGGCAGGCTCCAGCACTCTGATACTGGGTATTGAGACACATCCTCCCTGCCATCACCTCTAGGAAATACTCCACGGTAAGACCCTTTCCAGGAATGCACAATGCATTGGGCAATACTCAGAGCCCTGCTGCACCATGAAATGTGTTTCTTGTGCTTTACACCTTGCCATGCCTTTGCAAATTTGGCTTTCCTGAACTGGAAGTCACAAACAAATCTCAGGATCTCCCTAAAATGCAAATCTTACATTTTGACCCTGGAAACACATGCTGGCTTTGCTCTGTGAATTAGAGAAAGAGTCTAGAGAGGAGCTGCACAAGGGTCTTGCCCTGCCCCATCACAGCCTGCTTTTTGCCATATATAACTCTCTAAGAAGTCAGGAATGGCAAAATCCTATTGTCTGTAAGGAAAGGAAAATCAAGTGTTGCCCTTCTATACTTTAAAAAGTAAAAAGAACTTTTGCATTTTCCTTCCTTTAGTAATAAAAATACCATTTTAGACTCTGCTGCTGAAGAATGAGCTTCAAAGTGGGCAGTAGAATCACAGAGAATTGTTCTAAGCTGCCTGTTTTCATTCACGTGGAGTGGGTCTCCACTGAAGGGAGAAGCCCTCCCAGGCAATGCTGGAGCCAAAGTTTGGTTTGGTTACTCTGCATTGTAGAAATAACATTGAGAAAGGCAGGACAAAATACTGAGTGCAGCGTCAGAATATTTTAACTCTACATACACATCACTAATGAAATATACTCTCATTTTGCAAATGACAAATTCAATTGCATAAACAACTACTGAGGCACCTCAGCACAGAGCAAAGAAATGCAAGACAGCTGTGATGTCAAAAGAAGTGAAGGAGGTTGCTTAAATTCCCCACTGAAACGGCTTCATGTTCACTCCTAGCCTGGAAGAAAACTGAGGGCTTTTTAAAGCTCGCCACACAGAACGAGGGAGATTTGCAAGCATTATATACATTACTCATTAGGTCACAGCAAAGCTCAGCCACTACCTGACTGCACCCCAGAAGGACCTTACACTGCATAAACAAATCAGTGACAAAATTTAGATGCAAGAACCCCACTTCAGTGGCCAGAGAAGTTCATATTAATGCTTCAGAGGTGTATCTGTAATCAATTCAGCTGCAGCGAGGGAAGACAAGATGCACTTTGGTCCTGCAGGTATTGCAGGGCACAGAGGGAGAGGAGACACAATTGTCCTCAGCTTCTTAAATCCTCATGGAGCACTAACTCCTCCAGTTTTCACTGTCACAGGGACAACAAAAGAGTCTCTCAGCACACACTACTGTGAAATACATTTCTCACCTTCTCTCCCTTTCAAACTTTTTCTGTAAATTTATGCCATAGTTGGCTGCTCATGGCTGATCCTCAGCTGCACCTCCCAGCCAGCAGTAGCATCTCCTTTGCTCCTCAAAGTAACCATCAAAAAAACGCACGTGAAGGAATATGCGGTACCGAAAGGGCTACAGGTCCAGCGAGCTGGGAGTGCCCGCAGGAAAGCGATGGCACAGGGGAAGGCAGCGCTGCAGCATGCCTCAAATGCCATTGACCTCCGGTTAAATGAACTTGTGGGTAAATATGTAATCACTTTATCACACACACGCCAAGGGCAGCTCTGAAGCTGTTCATTCTCTCAGGTGGAGCAAGTAAATCAGTCCTTGTGAAAAGACAGGGATTAAACGTTTGTGCACGCCTCTCTCCTCATGAACTCGTGGTCTGAGGGAACCTGGCTCTGCTTTTCTGCTTGCTCTCCCCCAGCATCCGTCCCGTTCTGGGGGGACGCC
This sequence comes from Anomalospiza imberbis, assembly GCF_031753505.1. Classification (NCBI taxonomy): domain Eukaryota; kingdom Metazoa; phylum Chordata; class Aves; order Passeriformes; family Viduidae; genus Anomalospiza; species Anomalospiza imberbis. The sequence continues at coordinate 13,202,115 of NC_089681.1, read as the reverse complement.
CTCCCTCCACGCACACCAGAGTCTGCTCCTTTCTCTGAGGTCAATTTCTAAGGCTACTTTTTACAGAACTGTTTCAGTCACCCTTGAGAAAGGAAAGGGCGCTGCTTTGCAGGGATGGCTAACGAGTCCGTGAGGCACCGCCAGCTTCATTCAAACCGCTTTGCCCCCACCCCCCATCCCTGATCGGGAGTAGGGTGGTGGAAGGAGGAACTGGAGAGAGGGTGGTGTCGGGCGTTTCGAGATGACTAGGGCAGAGTCACCCAAGGCTTTCCCTTAATGCCAGGGGAGGAGGGAGGGACTCCTTTACTTGTTTAACATCTCCTAGTACCCAACTCTCCCCACCTTTCTTGGGCTGAAAAGATGTGAAAACGTCCTGACGGCAGATCCAGAGGATCCCTCACCCTGCAGGAGGCTCGGTCAGACTCCCACCGGATGCCTCAGCCCAGGAGCAGATATTGAGTGTATTGGGTGTATCGCCGCGAGCAGACGGGGCGGCGGAGCCTCCACCGACCGCGCACGGACGGGGCTGTGGGGACTGCACCGGCGGATACGAGGGCACAAAGTTCAAGCCCGGCTCCTCGGCATCCCGCTCGTCCCTTGCCGAGGGGCTGTGTCCATAACACACGCCGTCGAGGGTCCCGGCGCGGGTTACAGGGTGTGAACTCTCCGCACTGGAAAGATGCCCGGAGGAGCCCACGAGATGCGCGGGGTCACCCCCTCGCCCCCGGCTCGGCTCCGCCGCCTCTCGGGGAGCCGCCCCGCCCCACAGCCTCCCGCTCCCGGGCGCGCACGGCCGGACCGCCCCGCTCCCCTACCTTCCAGCAGCACCTCCTTGCCGGCCCGTTTGAGCGCCTGCACCGCCTCGTCGTGAGTGGCATCCCGCAGGTCGGTGCCGTTCACGGCCAGGATGGCATCGCCCACGTAGAGAGCCTGGGTCTGGTCGGCCGCCAGCCCCTTGAAGATCTTGCTGATGAGTATGGGCATCTTGTTCTCCTTGCCCCCCTTGATGCTGATGCCCAGTCCGCCCATCTCCTGCTTCAGCACCTTCACGCAGCGCTTCTTGTTGGAGATGGCCTCGGGCACCTGCTCGGGGGGATCGGTGAAGGCGGTGCGCGCCGCCGCCGGCCCCCCGCCGCCCTCGGCCCCGCGGCACGCCGTCCCATCGCCGCCCAGCCCGTTGTGGGCCGCGCCGTCGGGGCGCTCCTCGCCGCTCAGCACCAGCGCCTCGCCGCCCAAGTTGGCCAGCACTTTGTGCCAGCGCTCCCGCACCAAAACTTCCAGCCAGCCGCTGCGCTGCGCCCGGCCGCCCCCGCCGCCGCCCGCCGCCGCTACCGCCATCTTAGGAGCATGCTGGAAGCGCCGAGTGACGGCACCCCCGGCACGGCACGGCGCGGCACAGCGCGGCGGCACCGGACTTCAGCCGGGGGGCGGCAGCTCCCGGCGCGGCGGGGTGGGGCCAGGAGCCGCGGCCGCCCCCCCGGGGCCGCGCCGGGGCGGGCGCACCTGGCGGCACCGCCCGCGGGCGCAGTGGGACGGGGGCGTCCCGCCCCTCCCGCGGGGACACGGCGTGGGACACGGCGTGGGACACCCCGCGCTGAGCCGCGGCTCCCTCCGAGCCCGGGCTGTGATGGCATCTGGCGCTGCAGGGGCCCCGCCGGAGCGGCAGCGCCAGCCCCGCAGCTGCCGTCTGCAGTGGGGTGTAGCGGGGAGCTGTAGGAAACCAAGGGCAGGGAAGAGATAAGGAAAACCCAACGCTGTTTTATTCCCAGGGATTTTTCTATAAAGTGAATTAAAACTAACGGCTGGCCCCAGGAACTTAAATTTCAGCTGTATGGGAGTCGAATACAAGTTATTTCACGGCTTTGTAGGATGGAGGTATTAAGTGTTTGTGACGGATACTTTTGCACATTTAGTAGTTGTTTATATGCCCTTTGATTACAAATGTTAAAGACTCGTGGGGGCTACGTGTCTCGTTTTGCAATTTTTCCCATACTCTCTGCCCTCCTAGGAAAAAATAGGCCCCTGACAAGGGGCTTGAAGCTCCAGCTCAGGCATCAGAGATAGATAGGAACGCTTTCACGTTGCCTTTCGGCAATGTCCTCAGCAGGCCTGGAGGTGCTCCCCCGCAGCAGCTGCAGACAGGAAGCACCTCCAGGACTGCCTTTGTTTCTGCTCCTTTCAGAGCAGCTCTGCCTTCTTCCTAAGCTGGAATGAAAACTCCAGTGGTTCTGGACCATTTGGTGTATGTATGGACAACACTTTGTGGAGGTTGGGATAGCCAGAGAAGTTGGGATAGTCCCAATAATTTGGGAGAGTCCCAGTCATTTCAGCCATGTGAGTCATGTGGTGCTAAGTACTCCATCTTGCCCTTTTTTGAAGTGATGCCATTCATTTCTGACACTGGGGGTTTGCTTCCAGGTACACACATGTGCCCCAGGATAATGTGGGCTGGGCAACTTGGGACTCACCTCCTCATTGTGTGGCGGAACCTATATATGGGATCATCCTCAGACAAGCTTGTCTTGGTTTAGTAGGGTCTCTCAGACCATGCTGCTTGCACTAAGCTACACAAAACACTTTTCTTCCCTCCAAAAGGAGGCTTCTACTTTAGTTCATCTGCAGCCTCATCCAGGTTATGCTTGGGTCCCTTCTCCTCAGTAGGAATGCAACCCTGCACCTATGGAGAGTGAGAATCCACAGGTGATGTGTTATTCAAGGATAATGAGTGGGTGGAGAAAAAGCAGATGGAAGAGAGGTCTCTTCATTTCTCATGTTAATCAATGCAAGGTGAAAAGCTATAATTAAGTTTTCAGGGCTGTGAATCCAGAGTGAAAAGAAGCATGTCCCGCTAAACCTGAACAAGGCACCTAATCCCTGTGCAGGAGAAGGCTGCAACACACCCTCTTCTCCAGCTGATTCCTCCCTTGCTCATTTAGGTAGCTTGTGTACAATACCCTGAATGTTTGGGTTGGTGGGTTTTTATAGATCCCATTCCCAGGTGCAAAGCATAATTAATGAATGTGCTCCTTTGGTTCCAGCAGCTTTAGGTTTGTAAAAGAAGGATGGGAGGGAAAGGACAGGCTTGCAAAAATCAGGTGTTACAGTGCCTATTGTCATAGCACTCACATTCCTGTGTAGCTTCAAGCCCAAGTGTCCAGGCCAAGTTATAAAATCAGACATCTGTTTCCAAGTGATCAGCTCTTACCAATTATTTTTATGTTTCTTCTTCAGTAATTAATAAAGGATCAGTGCTGCTGCTAATGGAAAAGTGTATTTTTGAAGTAGTTTCAGAAAATTTACAATGAAGAGATATTTAGGAGGTTTCTGTTCTGTTGTGCAAAGGTAATAGAGAAAGGAAAGTAAATGTTTAATGCCTAACACTTCTTTGGCACACAGTGTGTTTGGGCCGTGTTTGCTGAGTGTGTCTGGTGCTCCAGTGGGATTCCCATGGAACTCTCTTGTATAGACAATTGTACTGTGTGTAGCTGAGAGCTGTGCTTATTCCAGCTATTTTGCTTTCCCATTCCAACAGAGGTAAATAATAATGTTTCCCAGGACCATCATCTGAGATATGGATCCCTGGTACAAAAAAAACTTCATAGCAGCCTTCACTGCTTCCTCCTCCCCCCTTTCTGCCCACCTTGGTTCTGTAAAGAAAATGGAGGTGATGTTTTAGTCTTGAAAATAAAGGTAGTGTAAGAGATGCTAAGGTACAGGCTTGAGGCAAACAGTGTCCCAGATTGTCTTTCCTCCTGGAGACACTGCAATTGATACCTGATGTGTGTGTTCCCTGTCCTGGGAGTACAGACTCGTAATTCTGTTTGTGTACCCTGAGTCTTTGTGTACCCCAAGAGCGACTTTGGGCTGCTGAACTGAGGGTGAGAAAGAAAAGGTGTGTTGAGATTTCTCTGCTGGTACCCTTGCCAACATTATTGACTTCAGTCCTGCCTCAGGTCTGCCAGTCACACCTGCAGTGTGATTTCTGAAATTCAGGTTTATGCCACAGGAGCAGAAACAGAAGATAAAACCAGATGTTTAATTCAGTGTTCAGCTACTGGATGCCCAGGTTTGCCACAGATAAAAATGTTATTTCAAAGTCAGCTGCTGGTCCCTAATGTTTTCCAGGGCATAGCAGAAAGCAAATTCCTAATTTCAACTACAAACTTTTCCTGATAGTGTTGTTTCTGGCAGCATCTGTAATTACTCACACTGCAATTGCAGTGTTCGGTGACTCTCTGCAAGGACGCTGGGATATGTAATGGGATGGGCAAAGCACTCGATACTTCCAAACTTCCATCTCTAATCACTAGAAAGCCGTTCAGCACAGACAAGGCTTAGCAAAACTCTCTCTACACCAGTTTTCCTTCTGAAAGGGTTTGCTGTGAAGAACGGAGTCTTTCAAACAAGCCAAATAATAATTTTTTGATTTTTGTATTTTAGCAATGCTTAGATGCTTGAACTAGATTAGTGTCCCTTTCACTCCTGACATATAAACAAATTGTTAGGCAAGATAATGCTAATAGCTGCTCTTGATCTGCAGGGGCCTATGGCTCAGCTAAAGTCAAGGGCCTAAATGGAAGAAGCAGTTCAGTGAACTGGAAGAAGTCAAGGCATTGAAAAACACAGAAGGTGCTTCCCAGGACAAGGAGCACCGAAGCATATCCAGGTCATAAAGTGCAGCAGTGATGTCTGAGGAACTGCCTGGGTGTCCAAGCAAGATCAAGGGATTTGGGGTCTGTGTGTGCGTGCAAGAACAAAAACACAAGAAAAACTGTGCAGAAAGGGCTGTGGGTATGGCACACAGCTTTCCTGTAGAGGCTACTGGACACCAAATGAGGACACTGCCTGTTAATGGGCGCTTTTCCCTCTCTTTTCAGGCAAAGAGGCCAGTGTTCACATCTTGTGTGTACACAAACTCTCTTCCTTATAGCAAAATCATTGCAAGGCTCACCACTCAGTGGTTCAGGGAGCATAGCTCCCATTTCCCTCACAGGCAGAGAAGGTAAGGACACAAGAGAGCCTTTCTATGGCTGTGGCTTCTTTATGACTGTGCTTTTCTATAGCAGAGGTGTAATTTTTGAAGGACTTCTTGGATATGCTCAAACCCTTCTTGTATCTTATTTTTCTTCATTTTTGCATTATCAATGTTACAACAGCTCAAAGCCAGCTCAGCCTAAACTGTTTTAAATTGGAAAAAACTGGGTTGTGATCCTTGAACATGTTTCAGATGACGGAGGTTGGACAAAATCAGGTCTGGATAATGATGTTCCCATCTTGTTACCCTGACACCGACCAGCTCAGCAGACGGATCTGGATAGGAAGGAAGTCCAGTGTCGGAAGGCCAGTGCTGGAAACACGACAAGTAATGAGAAAGCTGGAAGGGAGTTCAACTCCTTCAGCGATCCCAAACACTGCAGCAGCCAAGTTTAAGTTCCTTTCTGAGGAACATGCCTGAACTACTCGTTCCCCCATGCCATGGCAGCCCCTCCTATGTCTGTGCCTGATGGCATGCAGCAGGGCAAGCTCCAGTGCTGATGCAGATGTCCCTGTTGCACCATGGGGGGACATCACATGTGGCCTGTGTCATGCCTTCCAACAGGCATTGCTGGTGCAGGGCAGGCAGCCCACCTAATCCCCAGGAGCAATCCTCCCCTCCTCAGTGCTGAGGGAGCCTGTTGGCTTTAAAGTCAGCATTCAGTAATCACTGCTTATTGATGCTGGTGGGGTTTATGGAGATGTCAAGAATGCCTGAAGGTCTTCATAGCCTGGAATTATGGTTTGTTTTCCAAATTACAAAAGCATTTGTTTTTCTTTTCCTAGTTTGAAGCTATCCAGGTTTATCCACACATCATGGCATTTGAAAATAAAATGAATGCATAACTGCTTGCCAGCAGATGCTTTATGCATTCAATTTTTCAAAGCAGGAACCTACTTGTGTGTACATGAAAGAAGTATGTGTGTGAAATCCATATGTGCACCTACCTGAGTCACATGTTAACTAGGCAAACTGAGCAAATATTCCCACAGCCATGGAGTTATGGGCCAGGATGCAAATGAACATCTCCCTGCTGTAAATACAACTCTGGCACAAGTTAATGCAGAAGCGGGTGCCAGAAGTGTTCAGGTTTCTTGTGCACACAGATCTGAGTCTAGTTCTTTCTACCATTAAAATTACTTTAAAATAGACAGGATCAAGCTCAGGACTCTAAAAATGTTTGCCTTGACTTCAAGCAATTTTATGAAAAAACTAAATTCAAAAGACTCTGAAAATAAAGTTTCATAGCTACACTAATTACACAATAGTCGAGTTTTTACTGGTTTTGTGTCTTTCACTTGCTTTGCAGATCTCTCTCAGTGCATTAGTTCTCAACTTTTTCACTCCAAATTACTTTGATCCTGCAGTTTCTTGGATTAGTTTTTTATCTCTTGCATACCGATCTCCCTTCACTCTGTAAGCTAAGCTCAACATGTTTTAAATGCCAAGATCAGAGGTTTGCATTTCAGTAATTCTTAAACATATAATAAATAATGAAAATGGTAGTGAGACTCCAGATATCATCCAACAAGTTTCAGCTCTGGTTTTCATTTTCATCAGAAACACATTAATCTGGTTGAGTGTCAAAACAACAAAAGCATTCTTTACCATCTTTTTGTTTCCTTTTGGTTTTAACCTTGGACTAAACCTTTTTTTTTAACGCTGTAGAGGTGAGATGTGTCGTGAGTTACAACCATGTGACTCTGACCCAACAACCCAGTGGCATCATGCCCATGTCATCAACCTGTCAAATCTTTTACATTCCAGCAAGTCTCACTTGGAGGTGCCCCACCTTCCACTCCTCTCCTGCCATGGTGCCTGTGAAGCACACTGTCCACAAGGTCTTTGGACTTTTCCTGCCCTGGAATCCCCTGTGGTATTCACTTCTCCTATGGTATTCACCAGACATCTGTGCCTGCAACCTGCCACCCACAGAAGAGAAGCTGGCTGCTGTGCAGGTGCCAGAAGTGTTTGTTTCCTTTGTACAAAGTAGTTCAGCTAGAAAAGCTAGTTTTCTCCAGCTGTACCCTCTCACAGGTGAAATAAGGTCATTGTCCCTCTTTCCATGCAACTTCCAAGGCTGTAAATCAACCTATGACAGTGGTGAGAAACAGAGATTGTTTGTTTGGACAGAAGGGAAATGAAGAGAGGAGTCTGCAGTCTGGAGAAAGGCTGTTCTCCAAGACTGGTCCTGCAGAGATGATGCTGAACTCATACTGTGACTTCAGCACAAGCTTGTCTCCTAGAAGCATCCCCGAGCCTAAGAGAGGAAAGTGCCATGGCCCTCCAGGTTACCAAAAAGAGCTCTCTAGGAGCACTCCAGGACCTGAGCAAGGCTCCTCTACCTTCCTGTCCTTGCTTGGAGTAGCAACTTGATACTTCAAGTAGGAGAGGTTCTCAGTGCTTCAGAAGTGCCTTCCTTTCTCACTGCCATCACCTGAGAGGGCAAGGAGCTCAGGCAGCCCCTTTGAGCTCTGCACCATGGCAGTGAATGTGAGCTGCAAACCAGAAGTTGAGATTTGCTCCCTCCCACAGCAGGGCAGTTCCTCTTCAGAGGGGAAGCAGTGGATTTCCTGAGAAACACCTTGTGCTGCACAGAAAGCCTGCTCCACCAAGGGATGAGAGAGTACAGAACTGTCACTGGAATGCTCACCTCCAGGTCTTCCATAACACTATTATATTATTTTGCATGTGCATGTGGCATTGTCTTTGTTTGTTTCGCTTTTGAGCTCTGCAATGGCTGAGTTACATCTCTTGCTTCAGGTGATGTATGGGCTGGTTGCCTTTTGACAGCTTTGTAAATCAGGTGAAAATCTGGGGAGGGCAAGGGAACACTGAACTCAGAGAAATGAGAATCAGCCTCACTATATATTTTATTCTTGGGTGGTTCTCTTGTGGTCTAGAAATAAGACACAAAGGGTCTACAATTAATTCAGATGGGAACCATCACATTTAGGGGACTAATGACAGACCAAATTATGAGGCAGGTCTGGGAGGGAAATATAGAAAGTGTGTTCTTATTTTAGTGTAATCTCTCTGAGTTAGTTTTCCATTGTCAGTAATGACCTGAAAGAAATGTAGGGGCAGACTCAAGTAAGGCAGGGCAGGAGCAGATCCTTTACACACAATAGATCCATTTACTGCTACGATTGTCAAATGGACCAGAGTTCTTTGTTAAACCAGATACTTCTGTTGGAAGTAAACCCACTATATATACAAATCCCAGACAAAGTTGCTTCAAATTCCATTTTAAGAAACTGTGAAGGTATTTGACACTGAAATCTAAGTGGCACTGCTTATGTGACATTTAACCATTCTTTGTTAATCCCACCTGTTGAACAATGCATTCTAGGACAGATGTTTAAGCCATTTTCCCATCTGTCTGACAGATTCATCAAGCAAAGTTTTTGGTTGTTTGGCTGTGGATTGCCTTTACATCAGTTTTTTCTGTGTATAAGCCCTGGCCTGCAAGCTCTGACAGCCAATGTTGGTGGACAAACCCTTATTTTATGTCCTAGTTCTCTATCCGTTAAGGGACACAATAATACTTCATTTCTTTTTAAAGTACCTTAACTTTCGTTAATGGAAATTATCATGTGAGCTACACAATGACATTTCTCAATATTCAAGATTAAATTAAAGGGGGAAAAAGTCACAGAGGATGCAGGAACCTCTAGATGTAATCTCTTCTTCACCACCCAGTACTGCCAAACCACATCCCCTTTAGCTCTTCCACACTGTGCACACTCTTGGTTGTGTGATAAGTGAACAGGCTGCCCTACCCTGCCCTACCCTGCCTTACCCTACCCTACCCTACCCTACCCTACCCTACCCTACCCTACCCTACCCTACCCTATCCATTCTATGCTCCTGTCACTGTGGCCACTCCATTGCTTCTGCCCAAAGAGTCTACCTAGATGGAAAGCTCTTGGTGTTTGGAGCTGTTTGGTACACGACTAATAGATGTGACATAATAACCAGATTTCTTTTTGTATATTTAACCCAGAGCTAATATCTACTCCAGAATTAAAAACCATGTTTAATTTTAAACATATTGACTAATCTTCTGCCAGGGTGGAATAGACTGAATCCTTTTTAAAATTGGTATTAGAGTGAAAGTGAATTTTTTGCATCTTTTTATAAAAAGTTCAGTCTTTTAGTAGGTGATGTGAGTTAAACTGTGCTGAAACACACTTAATGGAAAACATAATTTCAAAGATTGGGTGGTTTCTGAAAGATTGGGGTTTTATTTAGTATTTATATAGTATAAATTAAAAATAGGTTGTTGAAGGTAGTAATAGAAATTGCACAACGTGTTAACAATTGGTTAGATAGTTAGCACAGTTATTTAGTCAAGTATACTCTTCCCAAGTATTCCTCTGGGAATCTGGTTCTACCACATATAATTAGACAAAAAAACGGTGGGGAGAAGGAGTTGATTTTAGCAAAATATGCTTTTTTATGCTAATGCAAATACAGAATAACTTGCTCATTAGATTTGAACTGAGACAAATAAGCATAAGCCTCTGAAATCCAGCACCAAGAACACACAGGAGGGTAACTCTGGATTGCTTCCCAGTTGCCTACAGCAACTCTGATTTTTTCTGGGTGGCAATCCATTATTAAAACCTAACAATAAAAGCAAGATTACTGTACATTTACTATAAAAGTAAAAATGCGTTCATGATAATAGTGATAAGCTTGTATAATTGTACTGTATACTTGGCCAGAGAAAACAAAATTCTTAAAGATAGTGCTGTTTTGAGCCTATGGGAATGAATTTATTTTTTTAATTCAGACTCTTTAATGTTGTTTTAAGGCTGGGTTTGAATTAATGTAGGGAAGTGCAACCAGCAGAGCTGGAAGCAGTGTAGAAAAACAACCCAACTTCATGGAAGAGCCCATGTGGTGATCAGTACCACCAATCCAAGGCAGTGGAGGGTGAGTCCTGAAGTACAGTGTAAAGGCCAGGAGAAGGACTTGCATGGGACATGCAAGGGGACATGCACCACATGCTGCAGAATGGAGATCCACTTGTTGGTCAGCAGTCAAATGTCTGACTCCTGCTGGTCTTTCACAGCTCTCCCCTGCCCTCTCTGAGGGTAGCAGAGGTAGCTTACTGGAAACCAACATTATTTAGTGGCAGAATCTTTTTTTCCTTTTTAACATTTTGTTCATACAATACTCCATTCCATTTCCATTCACTACCAGGAAACTCTCTGGGCCCACTGTTGTGGCAGCAGTTGTGAAATCAGTGTGAACATTTATAGATGTAAACAGCTGTCAGTGTTCTCCTACAAACCAGACACCCTCAGCCCCAAAAGACCCAAGACTCAGAATTTTGTGTGCCCTTCTGCTGACAGTCCAGCAGCTCTGAGCGTTCATGCCTCACTGACATTTGCAAGGCTCCCACGATCCCTGGGGCAGTGATGGACCAGAAGGTCTAGATGGGGATAACTGTGGAGCTCTAAGCCTTCAAGCCTTGCGCATCTGCATAACAAATGTGAAACATCTGTTGTCTTATGGAGAGTGTTTGTTTCCTTAAGAAAATCTCTAACTTATTGGAGTCTTGGCTTAGAGTAATGCTCGCATGGGAAATCACGTCTCTTGGATGAGATGTTTGGCTCGTTATCCACATGGCAAATGAAGTGGCTGTTGTGAGGGTCCCTGCCATAATGTCTTCTGCTGGATCAGGTGACACTTCCTGAGCCGCCATCCTGCTCAGTTCCTGTAGTCCAGCTGTGCTGCAGTCCTACATGATCTACTGTAGATTTTCTTAAACCATGAGCAAAACATCCCCTATTTATCTTTACTGTGTGCAGAAGGCTGTTCTGCATGACCATTTCTGCTACTGCAGGAACAATTTCTACTGAGTAGCTAGAAGTAGCTCACCAACATGTAAGTTTGCCATTTCTGGAGTAGGTATGGCTTGGGGTTGTCCCCAGCACAGCCAGATTTGCCATCCCATATACGAACATGTTGATACATACAATACTGTCTATAAAATGATCTAGATACAGCAGGAACTACCTGGGAGAATCTCTGGGTCTGTTCAAAATTTCCATCTGTAATCCCACCTAAGTCCTCCTGAAGGAATTAGACAAAGACTTTACTGTGACGGTGTTTGTGAGCTCAGGCAATCACCTTGTCTGAGATCAGTCCCTTGTGTCACCCCTGCAGGGACCAGCTGAGAGCTCTGGGACCACCCAGGGAACCAATGTCTAAATGTGCAGGGTGTGCACCCAGGTGCAGCCCTGACACCAGCAGCACCATAGAGGCAACTATAGAACACACCTGAATGTCTGTGACTTAAATTTCATTGATCACAACCACATAAGTCTTCTGGCTCAACAGCAGGAGGTCTGGAAATCTTGGCGTTTTAAACTGCTTCCATGTCCCAAAAGAAACCCTGAGACAAGAACCAAAGTTTCTGTAAGTAGGACTCTGTCTCTGCACTCTCTTTTAGGTCAGTTTTAGTGCCAAACACAAGACAAAAGTTTCTGTTTCCATCATGTTGCTGCACAAGTTTCTTGGGAATTGTTTTTAAGACAACCCAATTAGCGTGTTTAAGAATGAGTTAGGAAAAGCAGGGAGACTATAAATGGATCTATTGTGGTCACTATAGCACTTTCCAATTCTGTTTGAAATCCAACTTTTGTTGTGGTGAACTGCCATTGTATGTGGGCCCAATGCATTGACATGTTTGGATAAGAAATGTGTCAGCTTTTGTTGAAATTCACTTATTGAGAAACATGGAGGATTTATGCTTCTCTTCTGATCCATGGAATTATTCTCCAAAGGTTTTCCCCAGCAGAAAAAGAAAATTCAATGTTCATATTTATTTTCTTGAAACACTACTTTGACTTCTGACTACTTTGACACTACTTTGGCTTTGAAGGGAACACCACTGTTCAACAGATGAGTGTTGCAGAAGGGAGTATAAAATCATAAATAAATCAAATTCCCTTTCTGTGCTTTCCTGGCCTACAACACTCATAACTTTTTCCTCCATACATCTTTGCATACAGCAGGTTTCCCTGTGTTGCCCATGATCAGCTTATCACTAAAACTGCCCAAGTGCTGAGATACAGACTGGATGAGCAGATGAAAGGGGGTGGAAAATTAGCTTGTTAGTGATCCATGGCCTGGAATAACTGTCAGCCAGTTACTAGTGGTGTATCTTAGGGATGGATGTTGGAGCCAATGTTGTTTAATGTCTTTATCAATAGACGTTGTGATAAAGTGCACTCTCGGTGAGTTTGTGGACAAGCAATCAATAACCTGGAGGGCAGGGCTGCTATTCAGAGGCCCTGGACAGGCTGGAGAGGTGAGCTGACAAGTACTTGTGAAGTTCAGCAAATGTCAATGCACTTTCCTGCAACAGGACCAGAATAACCCACTGCACCAGCACAGGCTGGGGGCTGACCGACATGGAAGCAGCTTTGCGGAAAAGACCTGGGAGTCTAGTTGGAGTGTGGAATGTGTCCTTGTAACAATGTCATCATGGGTTGTGTTACCAAAACAGTAACGAGCAGGAGGGAAGTGATTTCTGGTCCCTTTAATTAGCATCTTTAAGACTGCATCTGGAGCAGTGTGACCAGTTTTGGGCTCCCTGGAGCAAGCAAAACATTAACAAACCAAAGTAAGTCCCACAGAGATTCACTGAGATGTTCGGGGGTTAAAGCATATGGTATAAGAGGAGAGAATGAGAGAGTTGGGCTTGTTCAGCCTGGAGGAGGCTCTGGGGGTTCTTTGTGCCATTTACAGCCTCCTGACAGGAGGGTGTGGAGCAGACACATACAGACTCTTCTTGGGGTGCCCAGGGAAGTGATGGGCACAACTTGAAATGTGGGAAATTGATATGAGGATTCCTGGCGGCAGGGTGGAAACCCAGCAGAGGTGGTCAAATATTTAAACAGTGACCCAGAAAGATTTTGAATGTCCATCCATGTAGATATTGCAGATATCAACTACAGAGCCTTGGGTGAGCTGCACTGGCCCTAACCCTGCTCTGAACAGAAGGCTGGACTAGACACTTCCAGCAGTTCTGTTTTCTTGATTGAGTTAGCTGAAGGGAAGATAGAGCCAGGAAAGACCTGTGTTTTCCTAGCCATGTCAGCTTGTTCTCTGCAGACTGCAGCACAGCAGAGCACACTCCGCTGCACATCAGCTGTGTCTCCTATTTTTAGCAAATGCTGGAAAATGAGTAAGGGATAGATACAACTACACTGACTGTCCATCAACACTGTTTAGTGACGTGAATCTAATTGACCTCCCACTGAAGTGCATTGTAAGATTCCCACCCATATAACGGGATTTGATAAGGGTCCCATAAAAAACAGTAGGATTTAAGAGAGCTGCAGCATTAGAGGCAGAAGTTATACAGAACTTTCTCCGGGCCTTTCCCAGTGCCCCATCAGATACACAGACACTCATTCCCACACACATGCAACCTCCTCTCTGGTATCTGCAGTTCTGTACTGTAAATCCTACAGCACTAAAATTAGTTAAAAAAGAGATGCACATCTACCCTCAAAAAGAGAATGAGACTGTTCATTACACGTAAAAATGTTTCAAATCTTCAAGAACACTATAGGAAAACTGGAAGTTTGAGGCTATAAAAGATCTGAACTGAGCAAAGAATATTTGTTTCATCAACTTATGTTTTTTCATGGCAGTCCTAATTCAGAACAGAGTGTAGTTAGTCAGGTGTGATTAACTGCTTCTGGGATCTGACATGTTACTTTCTTTTGTAACAGGAACCAAGTAACCAATCAGCAGAAATGTGCCATTACCTGAAAGTATATGATCTTTTGATTCTTCTCTGCTGTGGATGAACAATTGCCTTTTGTTCCTTGAGTAGAAGAGTAATATAAAGGGCTTTGCAGAGAATAACATAAAGAAGAATTAGGCCTTATATAACATTCTCGGCAGGAAAAGGACAATTTGGGGAGGGGTTTCATTAATTCCCTGATCTCTGCAGGAAACCCAGCGGGGAGGAAGGGAAGAGCAGCGAATACAATCAGACGTTTGTTAGGTGAAATGGGACCTATGAGCATATGAGAGGCTGCACATTCATTCAGACAATGCAGTAAAATAAACAGAGTGTGACAGCAAGAGATGAATGGGAAGTTAATTCTATTCACATTTACAAGATTTCAATGGCAATATTTTCTGAACAATGGTCCCTATTGATGCTACAAGTGCTTACACATCGTGCCTGCTACTTGCTGAACAGACATGACACTATTCGAGCAGCTGTATTCTCTAATTGGGAAGAGAAGTTTCCAAAAATGATGAAAGGCTATATCTCATTCATGATGGAACTGTTTGGAATCTAACTTATTTTAGTGCCTGATTTTTTTTCCTCCTAATTGGCATCTCTTAGATTTGCTCTCTCAAGTGGCAGAGCAGCTAGAGGCCAAACTTTATTAACTTGAAGTTTAATACTTCAGTATTTTATCACTAGTGCTTATCAGAATAACAAAATAAACAGTAGTTTTGTCTACATTAGAAGGAGTTTGCCGTTTTGAGCAGGCCATTTAGATATACATCTCCTTTGCCTTTATAAACTGTCTCCACTAAGAGGATTTGCGTGTCTACATGGTTCAACTGATTGGCAAACTTCCCCTGGTGCATACAAGGTCCCTGTACACTTTCTTATTCTAAGAAAGTAATTGGCCATAATGAACTACTTGGGAAATAAGGGAGGGGAGTGAGGAGGAAAAAAAAAAAAAAGGCAATCTCCTGTGAAATAACTTATTACTTGTGGACTTTTATACAAATATGTGCTGCTTAGGGGTATGAATTCTTCATGCTTTAAAACAACATAGTTCTTGCCACTTTAGCCATAAACATGACAAACCTCTGTCTTGAACTCTGAGCCAAGTTTAACACCACCTGTCTGTCTTAAAGGCCAATTTTTACACCATTGGGCTAGAAAAGCAAATTCACGTTACTTCCGTGGATCCTCTGTGTTTGCTTGCTTGCTGTCTGCACACCAAGCTGCCTGATTTTCTCCACATTTTGTGCTAAAAATGGGCCCCTCCCTGGCCATGGGGACAGCATGCTGCTGTGAGCAGCTCCAGGTGCTGGCTGACATCTGGAAAAACTCTGGGTCATTTCTAGTCTGGGATCTAAAAATCAACAGCCAGAGCTTCAGTCTCTTCTCTCACCCCTTCATTTTGGTACAGCCCAGCCCTCCTTGGTTTGGAACCATTGCCTCTAATATTTTTGGTCCCCAGGGTTTTACATAAGCTCCCTGGAATTTGGTCCTATTGGCAGAGCTGTTCTGGTGGTTTAACCTTTGAAGGACTCAGCAGGGAAGGACAGGGAAGTTTAGAATGGATTTTCTTGACTATGGAAATACTGTTCTTGAATTACTTCAAATCAATGAAAACTTACAACCATCCCTTCCAGTTGATGGATACATTTCTTCTGTCTGTATCTTAAAAATTTACCTCATTGTGATGGTCCACTCCTGTTCTGAATAACACTTTGTCTTTTAATGTCCTCTCCTTGAGCAGTGTCCGCCTTTGCAGCTCCTCTGGAAAAGCATTATATAGCAACAACAGAATGGAGAGCAAGGCTCCAGGAGGCATGTCATGTTGCTGCAGATGAAAACCTAAAAATTAAGAGGAATAACTCTCATTTTCCACCTTCACTATGATTTAATCAGTAATATATCTTTAATCAGTAATATATTTTATACTGCTTTGCATTTTCAACACAATGAACAGAAGATTCTCACAACAACCATAAGGATTAGTTACAAAGATATTATTAACTCTGAACCAAATGGAAAGAAATGATCTTGTAGGGAGAGGACACTGCTACAAACTAAAAAGACATTGCTTTGATTCAGAGAGGTCTGAGACCGTGGAGTAGTAATTTACTTTCCATGCTTCAATTTCTTCATCTTATTGAAACAGGAACACAGGATATTCATCTGCCTCAGAGGGGCATTCTGATGAGGATGAGGGCTTTTACAGTGGAAAGCATGGGCACAAAATAAAATTAAAATTTTAGAGATGAAGAAAAACAGCAGGTGCAGAAAGGCTGAGCAGCTTGCTAAGGTCTGTGCAGTGAAGCATCTGTGGAGGCAGGATCAAGAAGTAGGAGCTGCCAGCTGCTGTTTCTGTAGCAAGCAGCTTCTGGCTGGAACCATGGGCTCCAGAGAAAAAAAAAGTAGAGGGCTTTTTTCCCCCTGGTTATTATTTTCTGGTTATTCTTGCAGATCATGCTGTACCTAGCAGCTCAGCCCTGGGCAGTGGCTGGTGACATTTTGCAGTGGTGGATGCCTTGGTTAGTGAAATGCCTTTTAGTGAAGTGAAAGGAATATCACTCCTTGACCTTTAGCTGAGACATCTGTCCCAGACTACTGTGTTTGTTAGTCAAAGGACACTCACGTGCTTCTTTTCCCCTTTTTCGTATTTTTACAGGCCAGAAAATCCTGTAACCTCCAAGGGATTTAAAGCATTTAATTAAATGCTGTGGAGTGGTTGTTTCTTCCATTAAACCAGGAGAGGCTCTAACTTTCACAAGTTGAAGAGAAGAGACAGACAAAGATGGGACAAGGAAGGTAACTGATGGTCCTCCACAAGCAAATGTCCTGAGGGAATATGGATGTGCTGGGCTGGTGTCAGTCCTGTGCCCCCCAAACTCCATCCGCAGCCCCAGCTCTGAGCCTTGGTTTGCAGCTGGTGCACTCTGTTCAGTGTTGAGTCTGGTCAAGGCCAATCCCATCTCCTGATGTTGAAGGCAGTAGGCTCTGCTTCTGCTGTTTGTAATAGAGGAAACTTTTTGGTGAAACTTCCCCTTGCTTTGTTTAAAAACTTTTTCCTTTTTTCCCTTCCATTTCATATCAGCATCCGCTGCTCAGTTCAGTCATATTCCCTTTTTGTTCTCTTTAGAAAAACAGGCATTGGGCATATGTATCTTCTATCATGATTTCAGGGGGTTAAGGATATTGGCTCAGTTGGAGTTTTGCACAGAGTTTTGTATTGTAGTTTTTGCTGCAGCAGCCTTAAACTGCTCCAGTGTCTGTGCTGAATATATTCTCAGAAATTTTTCTCAGAAATTCCAGTCTGCACTGAGTTGAACTCCTCCGTGTAAGTGCCATCCTGATTTCTCATACAAGGGATACAAGTTTAATCACTGGCATTTTTGTGATTTCTCGGTAGGCCTTTGGAAGCCTGTCTTTGGCCAGGATTAATGGGAGGCTCCAGGTGGCTGTTATCACTCAGACCATGTACTTTTCATGGCCATTTCTGTGAAGAGGCTTTTGTGTGGATGGGTGCATGAGAAAGCCTGCAGCCTGAGCTCACAGACAGGACTTGTTTAATCATGGTACTTATTCACTCTGCTGACAAAAATCAAATCTATTTTGAATAGAAATAGTTAGAGTTCATGGATTTTATGTTTTCCAGTCAAGAAAGGAATCAATATCATGTATCTTAGATGACCAAGAACAGAGCTTGAATACCAGAAATAAATGTTCAGTCTGCAATCAGCTCACAGGCTTGAATGTCTCAAATATATTTTCTTAGACAAGCTATTTAAATAGCCTTTGCTAGACAACAAATATAAACACTGCTGCCTGTTTGCAGAAAAGAAATGTGTCTAAACTTTCCTGCTTAGATTTTTATTGTGAGGTGGTCACCAGGAGACACTTTTCCTTCATTTTCAGATTTTCTTTATGAAAAATGTATACTTTATTGGTTACTTCAAATGTACATCAGACTGGAGATCATCCAAATGACCTTTTAAGGCTTCTAGAAGATATTCTGAAGATATAATATGACAGCTAAGGAAGCTCATGTGTTCTGTGAAAACTGGGGAAAAGAAATAGTTTTTCTCCCAAAGGCTTATACACGGCTGATAATGATTTTTCAAAGGTTTGTTCTGAATTTGTTTGAACCATGTTTTTTCAGAGTGAGGAGTAGAAAGACAGTAAGAGGAATGAAACTACACCAGTAATTTAATATCAGTTATTTTCTTTTTTTTTTTCCTTCACCTCATTATGCAAAGTCTGATAATTGCAGAAATATATTTAGTAGTCAACGGGTAGCTGCGCAAGACCTAGGATGTAGAGTGGCTGCGTGGAAATATTGACAGGGGTTGTGAATTTTCCAACTCTTTTATGTCTCAGAGTTCTCACTTCCAAAGGGAAGACAAGTTATTCACTGCTCCACAAGTGTTTCAATAAATCACTACATTGATGAGAGGATTTGCAATTAAGCTCAAGCTAAAGCACTCATTAACCATATCACCTTTATCTCTTTAATTACAGGAATGGGGGATGACTATCAACTGTATTAACTGTGTGAGTTAATCATTGAAAAGTGCCTGTCATTAATTCCTCTCTGTTTGTGAGCTAAAGCTTAAAGGGAGTCTTTACTCAGCTGAAACCCTCAGTGAGGACAACACGGACTTTGCCAGAGAGGGTCAAGTGGAAGCAAGTGGGTGTTTTGCCTGAGTTAAGAAGTAAGTGCATTTTGTCATGGTTCAGAGTTTTCACTTCCCCTCAACTCTGTACAAAATCCCATCAGTCAGACCTTGCTGCTGCATGGAGATTTTGCAGTGTGGTCATTGAAATTGTCCAAATGAGCACTGGATTATAACCATACAGGGCAATTTCCATGGGTAAAATGTCCCTTCTCTTGTGCAGTCAGCAACAGACCTTCCTGCCTTTTCTCCCTCTCCAGTGAAGATCCCCTCTTCATAGGAGAGTCCAGCTTGGAAAAGGGATTTGACTTTCAGCTCACCTGTTCTGTTTATTACCCACTACAGGTTGTCCAGGTTGGCAGTGATGAGGCTGATGACAGAAATACCAGGATAGCCAAAAGGAACTTGCAGGCACTAGGTTGTCTGCTTGGACAGATGGGAGCGCAGGTAGTCTTCTTGATTCCTTTGGTAAGCAGGGATGAATGCCAAAAGGAACTGGAAAACCTGAGTGGTGCCATTGTGGAATTTTGGGGTTTTCAATCTTAGAGTGGTTTATATGGCATCAGGCATGCTGGAGACAGATGAGGTTCACCTGTCTAATTTGGGCAAAATGATTCTAGCCCCATGGCTTGACATGGCTGGTTGAGAGCCTTGAAATTAGGTTTGAAGCGGGGGGGTATGAGGCAGGCTCACTAGAGATGATCCTAGAGCAGAGGGCAGGAACAAAAGCAAGCCTAGGGTTGCTCTAGCACAAAGAGAGGGATAAATCCTGAACAGGCACCTTGCTATGGTCAGGACTGTGCCCAGAAAGCCTTCATGCAGCCTGGTTCTCGATCATGCCTGACTATGGCCCCTCCTTGGTGGCTTAGGTGGCAATGTAATTGTCACCAGCTGAGGGGGTGAAGAGTGGTGGAGAGATGTGGCTGCTTCCACAGTTCAACCACATGGAAGAGACTACTCTGAAGAAAGTACTAAAATAGTAAGGGGGTACTAACTTCAGTAGACTCAGATTATTTGTTTTGAGCTCCTTAGAAGTCAGGGAAGCTGCTGAGAAACGTTGCATGGGGACACATGGCAGCACTGTTGCAGGACAAGGATAGTGTGATTATTCATTCCTTTCTCACCAACACAGGACAAGGCTGTAATTTTCTATTTTAAGGCAAATGGCAGACACTGTTATTGTCACATCAGCAGATCATTCAGTTATTACTGTTTGCACTGCAGAAGCATCCTGAAGCCTAAACTGTATCAAAATTCCTATTTGCTATGTACAGGACATACTTTTAGGGAGACTCTCCCTGCCTGGAAGAGCTTCTGAACAGACAAAGCTGGTCATACTTCACTGCAACAATGACAAAAAGCATAGTTTACCAAAGTTGTAACTCAGGAAGTCCTTGATGGAGCTGTCAATTCTTTTAAGGACAGACTCATTACTCAAGCAAGGTGGAGACACTCAAATCTAATCAGATGTTTTGGTCTTGAGTCTAGGAAGAAAATATGGCACATGCTTAAAACAATCTACATTAAATAGGGCAGTTGAAGCATCAATTCCACTTATAGAGAAAGCAGACTGCTCATGAGAGGCTTAAGGATTTTTGTGCACTTCTTGCTAATGATCCCTTTAATTACTTGCTGTAAGTCATCTGGAATGAAAACACCATGATACTCTTGTAAAGAAGAAGGGCTTTGTAATGCTGTGTAATATGTATGGATTTAAGGCCCTGTGGATTAAATTTGGCAATTTCAAGCATGCAAAGTTACTAATCCACACTTTGTCTATAAAAAATAAAAAGCAGCAGTGAGGCAGGCTGATGCCCTGAGGATGGCCTGGGAATTCCACACATGCCTGTCTTCTGCAACTCCCATCCAGGAAGCAAACATTATCTTCTGTGTTGCAAGAGGTGCAGGAAGACCAAAGAGACCCTTGCAGCAAAGCAGAGGTGGTTTTATCAGGTCCTTCTCTATGTTTTCATCTCATGGTTATTTTTCTTGACATTTCTGTTCTTCCTGTTTCCTAGTGTTTTAAAGTATGTATTTGTCACATTTAATTTTATTTTCCTGTTATAGCTTCATCCACAGTGAATTCTCTTGGAGAACAGCCCAGAGATTTTTCTGTTTCTTCTTCTTCTTTATTTTCCCTGCATCTGTTATTACATCATTTATGTGGATGTAATCCACATAATTTTAGCTTTTATGTCAAACTTATAATGCCATATTCAGGCTGTCAAAATGGCTAAATCCTGAGGATTTTATTCCAGTAGAATTTGTACTATATTTTCTGTGATTATGTCAGTAAGTTGAATGTTGTAGTATTTCTAGTAGAGAGGGACAAAATAATATAGCTATAGGCATGAGTAAAAAATTATTTTAGAGGCTGGTAAATTGAATGATATTTCTCAATTTTCACAGGGTCAATAATGAACTGTTAGAAATAAAAGAATCTTGAATTTGGGTTAATTTATAAACCCTTAACCACACTTTTTGTTCCAAAATCCTAATGGTTATTAATTTTTTTCTTTAGTACTGAATTTGATAAATTCTTTATTTGTCCCCTGCATCTCAATGATAGATCCTGGGATCTTGTATCAAATATTTAGTTGACTAAAGTTTCCTGTTTGTGCTTCACTTGCCTTTTAAAGATCACTGGACTCCACTTTTCTGTACTTATTCTGTCTTGTTCTCTGCCTCCCCCACATCCATCACTGGGGCTCGCTTAGCCCTAAATCCCACCCATCATCAGTGCTTAGGGTTTGGTAAATTTGGGTACCAAAACACAAGAAAGAGGCAGGAGGATTAATACCAGATTTACAGAACCCTTGTAAGTTTTTGAGAAATTACTTCTTTTCTCCTTCCTTCCCCTATCTTTCTCTCTCTTTTTCACCATTCACAGTACCTCTTTGAGTGGGTATTCGTTGTTTAACTTAATTCAGCAAATTGAGACCAAATTAAGGATATTCATAGCTCTGCACACCAAAAATAATTAAATTGAATAAAGGCAATTACAGATTTCATTTTTCTTACTCAATATCCACCCATCTCCCTGTTTTCATGTGTGATTAACCTATCAAACATTTCAATTCCTTTCTCAGACCTCTCCCCTCAGACCTAGGTAGAATTATTGGTAGCAGAGGGTGAAGTTTTTCAGAGGGTGAATTACACCAGGGTTGGTGCCAGACTCTTCACAGTACCTTTATTCAAAAGTCACAATTCATAAAATAATTGATGTCTCATGTTGGGGTTTATCTGAAAACCTAGATGCAGATAGGTTTCATGGGTAACATGACCATCCTATTTTTCTAGTGAGCCCTCTGCCCACCTGGTTGCTGTGAGTTACAGGGGACACAATCTCCTTCTAACACAAGCTGTTAGAAGGGTGCAGTGACCACCAGCTTTAAATGCATTCAGACTGAGAAATGGCAGAACACCAGTGGTGCCTTTTAGGAGAAATTCCTGGTTGATGGTGACAGCAAGCTGGCCAGGACAGTGAAATCCCATCCACGTACAGACTTAAGAGGAGATATCAGCTGGGCCTTTAGGACTAGTACTCTGGATCCCATCTCTGAATGTCTCCTCTCATCTCACTCCTGTAGACTCAGCTATTGAACTTGGTCCTAGCAGGTTCCTGGGAAGATGGATAATTAGTAAAAGCAGATACAAATTACAGGAAATCAAGAAGGTTTTGTGAACATTTATGGGAAAGTGCATCACACCAGTGGTGTTTGAACTGATGAAGATATGAACATCAGCATTCTGGGTTGATTTACTGTCCATACACAAGTAGGTGTTAGTGACAATGTTAAAAGACCTTGACTGGGTAAAGATTTGGTGGAGTAGCAAATCCTTTAAGACTTAAGGTCAAATGCAGCTCAGATTGGCACACCAGGTGATCCCACTCCTTGTCAAGGATATGAAATTGCTGGATTTTTAATGTATCTTGGCATTGCTAGGAGATATGTGCTGTCAAATAACTTTTGGGAGGCATTCATACTCACAGAGAAAGGAACTGAGGAGAGCTCCAAATTTCAGATTTGCCTACCAAAAATAATACTTCCCTAAACATCTGTCCCACAGTAAGCAAATCTCCCACTGCTGGGGGGGGGGGGGGGTGCCTTTCTAGTGGCTCCTTGGATAAAATAAAGAGAATAGAAAGAAAAAAAAGGAGAGTTGTATCTTTTCCTCTCCTTTTTGGAGAGGAATGGTGAGGTGATAGGTAAGGTTTGAAAGGAAGACTTGCCCACAGCTCATGGCTCTTGGGGCACAGGCATGTGATCCCTTGCAGCTCGATATCACTTCCCTGCTGGGCAGGGGACAAGTTGCAGAACAGGACTTGGTGCTGCCAAGAGCTTTCCTGTCTGGCAATTAGTTGTGTAATTTGTGGCTGTTTGCACAAGTATACTCTACCCATTGATCTCTGCACACTCATTTGTTAATGGGGGTCATTGGATGGGACAATTTCCCGTCACATGTCCTCTTTGCTGAGTCCCTTGACTCATATTTCTTCTGCTGTGACTGCATCCACTATGTGACTGCTACACCAAGAGCGGTCATTTCCTTTGGTATCAGAGGAATCTACTTCAGTGAGCAGCCAGGCTGAATTATTGGCCTGGAGAGCTTCAAATGGATTATAATCAAGCTTCAAAATCCAGAGGCCTCATTTCTCACACAGTCAGACTATTCTGATACTTGTTCAGATGATCATTTCAGGGTGACATCTCTGACCACTTGAATGAGAACAAGACTGTTGTGTCTACTTTATACCAATAAATAAAATCTTCCATCAGTAGGTGAGTTACAGAAGCAGATGATTAAAAGCACAAAACTCCTACCCATATAGAAAATATAGACTTTGGTGCTTAAAATTATGACCTATTTAAAACTTCAGCAATTTGCAGTCTAGATTTTGGAAAAATGTGGGCCATGGTACCATAAGCGGAGATAGATCCCATCAGGGTCTTGGGTTCAAATGCTGTCTTATATTAACATACACAAACTCCCTTTTTCTAGCTGTTAAAATTTGTGTTTATGATTCCTGCCATGTATATTGGTGATAAATTATAACAAAAATAGCCTATGAGTTTTTATTTGCGTGCTTCCATAAGGGTCTGTTAGGCTAAATTTGTCTCTGGCAGGTTACTTTATTTGGCCATTTGGCTCTGAGATGCACATCCCTCATGCTTTCCCAGCAACTCTATGTTTTAGTTCTTACAGGAAAGGAAAGAGTTAAAATCCCCTCAGTATAGAAGAGGACATAAGGAGAAGTAATTTGCATATTTGACTCACTCTTCCTGGAAAGGAACAGGAAAGTGATAAGTTCTCAGTAACAGTCCAGGAGCCTTAGGATATCATATAACCAGGAACAGAACATACCATCAGTGGATGCTTAAGGTTTTTGCTCCCAGTTAATAGCCAGGCAAACTGAAACAGAGCTGGGGTGAAACACAACCAGTACCCAAATTTTCCAGTCCTTATGTTCTATCACTATATTCATGTTTATTGCTCTGAGAAATTATTATATTCTTCATTTGAGACATTTCATGCAATAGAATATTAAAAAAACTTATAATTGTAAAGGGTCACCTTGATAAAAAATGAAGGGACTTTTAAATATGCAGATTGATATTAAGTAATACCAGGAAAAAAATATCTATAGAAATTTCTGCTTGTTTTGAAGATTCAGTATCCTTGGGCACATTACGGTGATGTTCACAAAAAACAAGTTTGAAATTAGTTGGAACAAGATTATTGAAAAATTGTCCTACTCCTAAAATTTAGGAGAAAAGCCATCCAGCAATATCCCTTGTAAGTGTTGCCTGCTGCATGGCTTAGGAAAGATTGCTGCTGACAGCACAGAAATTGCAGCACATGGGTACCTGCTCCAGATGCTCTTCTTTCATTGTTGAACACCCAGAGCCTTTGTACATTGTCATATTCACTGGAGTGGTCCTAAACTAAAGCAAACAGCTAGCATTACCAGCTGGATAAGCCCAGTGAAGACAATGGTGGGCTCCAAGTTAAATTAGCAATAATTAAGCTGAATATCAACCTTAGACATGTCTGTTTCCAATAGGTTGAGCTCCTCTTCCTTCTGCTGAGGTTTGTCTTGGAGTGGCTCTTGAAGGACTGGGTGAATTTATGGCATGGAGCCTTCCCAAGGTGCTTAGGGAAGGTCAGGTCTCAGGGTCTGCCTGCACTGGGCTAATTTTTTATCACCATAAATGATTGGTTTGGCACTACTGTGGTTTTGAAGAAGGAGTTTTGGATCCTGATTTGGTTTCTTATGCTGCAAGAACCTTTTCTGGCTGCCTAAGCAAATGCCTGTGATACAGACAAGGGTGCTGCTTCCCTGTCCCTGAGATCACCAAGTTTCAAATGGCTGATTGCCCCTAGCACTATAGTTTTCATCCAGATCATTTGTTCCTGAAAGAGGTTTAATTTATTGGAATAATTTCATACAGCTGCTGGAATACATCAAAGTGCAGCAAGAGGGAGTTGAGCAAACTCAGCCCCCACGGTGCCTGTTGGGAGGGAAGCTGCCATCTGTCTCCCTGACGAGCTGCATTAAGGTTTTTTTCCCCTAAGAAATCTGTGCTTTTTGTTTCAGTTCCAGACACTGTTCCTAAAGGTGCTCTCTTTAGGCAGCCAATTTCTGATGACAGTGGCTCCTGGTATAATCACCACTGGTAAAAATACAGTAAAGCTTTAGCTTGGATTTAAAGCTCACCTCTGCAGTAAGTGG
Organism: Anomalospiza imberbis; assembly: GCF_031753505.1. Classification (NCBI taxonomy): domain Eukaryota; kingdom Metazoa; phylum Chordata; class Aves; order Passeriformes; family Viduidae; genus Anomalospiza; species Anomalospiza imberbis. The sequence goes on along the minus strand of NC_089681.1, from coordinate 13,176,898 downwards.
GAAGGAAACCTGCTGCTGGGAGATAGCAGGTGGGATTAAGTGGCTTTATTAAAGGCTTCAGGCACTCTGCTAGGCCATAGCATTGTGGGATCAGATCTCCACTCATGCAGACATTTTCTTCAGGGCAAAAATTCTGTTCAAAGCACTGCCTGATGGGAAACAGTCTTCACCTGCGACACAGCAAGATACAAGGTGACAGAGAATCTCACTTCCAGCAGTACCTTTACACTGTTCTTTTGGCATTTGTGCATTTTTTGCTTCTGTCTGTTCTGATCTCACCAGAAATTAAAGTTGTGCTAGTTCCGCTCTAATCAATGCAAACATAAATGCACAGGTGGGAGCCCCGTGCATGCGCTGAGCTCTCAGGTACCTCAGGTACTCTCAGGTGCCTGAGTTCAGCTCAGGTTCCAGCTCCAGTGGTGAGGTCAGATGAGCAGCTTGGAAACATGTGCTGAGAGCTGTGTTCTGCTGAGAGGCAACATGATACTACTAAGCCACTGCAAAATAAAGTGTCTTTGCTGAAGGCTTTGCTGGGACCAGCAGCTCCAAATCTGGGAAACCCAAGAGTTGTTCAGCACTGTACTGTCTGAGCAGAAGTGACTACTTGGCCATACCACAATGAAATACATTAGATTAAGGTCCCTTCCAACTCAAGCCATTCTGCTGTTCTGTAAAATAGAAATAGATATATTTCTGTTTTCACCAGTGCAGAGCTGTTTGCAAGGGTTGAGTTTTAACTGGTACAATGTTAGGAATGGGAAATCCTAGAGGCTTTAGACATTTGTGGGGAGAGGGAAAATTGTTACTCGTGTTTATATAGAGCTCAGCACAGGGGATTCTGACATAATGGGGATATTTAGATACCACTACAGTATAAATGGTAAGCAATAGAAGCGCAGTGTCCTGCCAAAATTAATAGTAATGAAGGAAAATGACTACTTCAATGATATGATAATAGCCCCTTGTGAAATACAGGCATTGTAGCTCAATAAATAGGTAGTCACTTGTACAACAGAGAAGTCAGGAATTAGAGTGCTCATTCTATTGTGTTTTTACAGTGGCCTTGGACCACTACAAAGTGCATTTGGGATGCAACCAGCAAGAGGAGAAGGTTCAGCACATCCTTATACTGTGACAGCACTCTTCTGTGTTTCTCTGCTTTCCTTGTTGAGATGCAAGTCCTGTCTGTGCATTTCAGGGCATATCCATGGCGCTGAGATTAGAAAGTTAGGAACGTATGTTTTTCACTACAAAATGGAATCAAGAGCATAATAGTATAGGAAAGGGAGGGACCTTGTGTGCTTCTGGGTCAAATCCTTTTCAGGATTTCATTTTAGGTAATCCCCTCATTAATGGATCAAGTACTGTCTTGGGATTTTCATCTCCGTCTTCCCTTTTTGGGGTTGTTTCGGATCCCTATTTCCTTAATCAGTGGAATCCTTAATCCAAAATTTCCATCCTAAATCTATTAATGGATAGATAGTTCATAACCTTTTTCTCTCCTACCATCATATTATTTTCATTAAATAGTTTTTTTCCTCCACTGGCAATTAACTTGCTGATGTATTTATACAGCACAATCATGTAATACCTGTCTCTATTTGGCCAAGCTTTTCTAGGTCCCTTGGTACTGTTAAATTTTGGTAACCAAATACATAAAATAGTTGAAGGTCCTATAGGGGAAGACATCACTCACTGCTCTTACAGCCATATCATGGGAACACCTGATGAGCTGGGACATGGAAAGGAGGATACAGCTCACACACCCTTCTACTAAGCCTCCATGGGTACTCAAAAATATGCCACAGTCTTGGGATGTGTTTCGGAGACAAAAATCCTATGGCAGTGACTGGAAAGAAACTTCTACCACTGGAAAAATGAGGACTTTTGAAGAGCTCTCCCAGAGAGGATAGATTTCCTACACTATGTTCCCTTCCTGGGAATGTGGTTTACCTCATATCTGCAGATTTGTATTTGTCACTGTGGAGCCTGTCTGAAGGGAGATGCTCTTGTGCAGAATCCTGCCTTCCCAGGTCTGCATGTAAGATGCCAAGGCTTATTAAATGGGTATTTCTTGGATGGTGGTTTTTCTTGTATTGTGTGGCTGGCTGGTATGCACAGATAAGGTAATCACCACATGCACTGCAAGGAAAAACAAAACTGCTGCAAAGCAGGAAGGCTGGAAATCTACTTTCTATTCTTGGTCATTTTTGTTGGTATAGTGGCTGATTTACTTGCTGTTGGCTGCCTTTGGGAAAAAGGTCAGTGCTGGAACTTCTCACTCGAAATCCCTCAGTTACCAGAGTGCCCCTCTGATTGGCCCAAATGCTGGAGCTAAAGTAAACTCTGTCAAAAAAAAAAAAAAAAAAAAAAAAAAAAAAAAAAAAAAAAAAAAAAAAGACTAAAAATAATACCCATCTGAGCAGCTTTTGTACAAGTAAATCCATCTACCTTTCATTCTTTCATAATCCTTTCCCTATGTGTAATCCATTATTCCTCAGAAATGAAACTAGTTGTTTACTTGCTGAGAACAATACTTTGTTGAGGAAGGTCAACTGAGCTGAAAAGGTGATGCTGTGTACTGAATTTTGCACTCAGAAGTGTGCAGAATATGTCCCACTCTCCTGAAACACAGGCACAAAATCTTCCTGGTGTCACAGAGACTTTAGGTTCCCTGTTGCACAGATGGGAGAGGAATAAACATTGTAGGACAGTGAAGCAACAAGAAGGTGCCTTTATTCTGAAGTTTCATTTATCATTAAGGCTGTAGCTTTAAACAAATCATCATATTTTAATCATGTTGTTTGTCTCTGTTGCTCTGCTGAGCCACACCAACCCTTCAGTTTCCCTCCCAAAGTCTCCCATATACAAAGTTTTTCTGTACCTCACCCATAAGGCATGACTTTTTCTGGCTAAGATGAGCTGTTGCTTTCCTACACCAAATGCTTTCTGCAGTCATCCATGAGAAGAAATGTTGAAAACTCCGTGACCCTCAGGAGTTTCCATCTGTAGCTGGCTCATCTTTAAAACATTCCTCTTCTGTTTCACCACTGCACATGAAGCATCTGAGAAAATAGTGGAAGCACTGAACAGATGTTCATCAGCCTTGATTCCAGTATCCAACGTTTCTGGCTGTGGAGGCGGAGGCAGGTGGTTTGCACGTGGTGTTTACATCATTCTTGGGATGGATGCAATCACTGCCACTCTAGAGGATGTGTTTTTGGGGTGCTCTGTAAGGCAGCAAGGCATGGCATTGAATAATCAAAATTCAGGCCAATAACTCTGTATGAGCAGGTATTCCCACATCAGGCTGAATTAAACTTTGAAATACTTTGATTGGTTCCTACAGGAGTTGCACCCAGGACCTGTTCAGCCTTCAGCAAAGCACACCCTGCTGAGGGAAATGGTAGCAGGCATGAGACAAGGAGTGTGGGAAGGTGTGAAGGCACAGCTGTCCCACCACCACCTCCATAGAGAAGGCAAAGAGGGCCAGCTCTGGTGGGAGGCATGTGGGGCAGTGGGGGCTGGCTCCAGATGAAAGAGCTGGATCAGGAAGAGCTTACTGGGGAGCAGGGAAGGATGGAAGCCCTAAATTACTCCAGCTCTGCAATACCCTTCTCCATAGTCTCCCTTTCCCTTCACAGCCTGGGAATTAGAGGGCTTTCTTGAGGATATGGACTATATATATTTATTCTTATGGCTGGGAAAAAAATCAACTATTGATACATGGCTGGAAAGCCTTCAGACAGCTCTGGTTGTCCCTGTGCAGCCAGAAGAATGATTTATAATGGTATCTTCTTTGAGAAAGGGTGGGACCCTTAGAAGAGAAGGCAAAATGACATCTTTGCAACAAGCATGATATGATTTTTCTGTTTCTTATGCTTTTGTCAACCCAATCATCCAAATATCATCATTTGCACAGCCAGATTGTCCCAAGACCAGCAGAACTAATGGCAAAACATTTTCTAAGGGTTTGTCTTCTGAGGCTGAACTTTGGGAATTACCCAGTTTCTGAAAGTAGCTGAGCTCACAGTATTGTCTTTGTCTTGGTGGAGGTATTAATGAGGTCTCTTCCTTCTATCTGATTACTTAGTACTTTTACAGAACTCATCAGAAGTTTAGCAATGTTGAGACCTTTATCCCTCCACTAAATTTGACTGCTGTGAGCCAAAAGATTAAGAAAATATTCGGGAGGAGCTGACTGTTAGACAAACACAAATTAATGATATAATTCAGCTGGATATTGGCCCAAAAATGCACTAAAGAATGCTGAAGCATTTAGCCAACTCACTAATGATCATAATCGTGGTTGGTCTCAGGTGGGAAAACAAAGGTGGGATCTTTTGCATGAAAACTGCCTCAGAAAAGCAGAAAATACTTGAACACCCTGTGCCTAAATGTAAAAATAATGTTTACTGTTCAGTCACCATTCCTGGCTTTGCTGCAAAACAAACTTCTTTCCACCTCTGTATCAATTTGCCTTTCCCAGCACATGCCAGTTTTTTCTGGTCAGATCAAGAACTCTCTGAGCAGGAGCTGTCTGTTGCTGTGTGCTTGTACAGCACCTCTTAAAATGGGAATTCCTTTTCTGTTCAAGCTGTTAAGCATTCCTATATCCCAGTAATATATACTAATAAATAATGAAAGTGCACCAGAGAAACCATCAAGAGAGCTTAAGCCTGTTTAGCTGGATAAATGGCATTTGACTTCACTTCTAAGCATGTCTTGAAAGCAAACGAAATTTTTTTTTAGTTGCCTAGCTCTGTGTCATGCCCATCACTAACACTTAAAGCAGTGAAGCACTCTCTTCCAGAGCCTGTGGAGCTACTTCAGAGACTAATAAAGATATAATGTTCTATGATAGATAGCCTTAGGTCCATTCTCTGATCATGACAGATATGCAAAGGCAAAAGTGATCTGAAATAACTTGGTTTTAAAATATATTTATTCCTTCTAGGGTTTGCTAGTCTCTGTATGCCATGTAGGATCAGAGAAGTTAGCCTGACTTCTCCTTCCTTGCAAAGATGACTTCCCCAGTTTTGCTTCACATTTTTTTGACTACTTTATTACCCCAGGTTTCAAGTGGTCTCACCACTCCTTTATGGAAAATATTTTTGAAAATATTTTTCCATGCCATGATCTGCTCATCCCTTTTCTGTGTATATGTGTTTGCTAATGTAAGTTTTTTTTGTTTGTTTTTTGTTTGTTAGTTTTTTTGGTTTTTTTTGTTTGGGGTTTTGTTTTGTTTTGTTTTGTTTTGGTAGGCTCCTGCTGTTAATGGCAGTTCTGTAGTGCAATGAGGACTCTGTGTGTGTGTCTGGGGGCTTGTATGGTAGGGGGAGATAAATGGCAAGGTGCAGGGCAGGTTCCATAGGAAGGACAGGCTCAGTGGCACACTGAGCTTTCTATGCTTGATCAGAGCAATAGAAGAAGCTTGAACTGCTTCACATCTCAGGTGGTTTGTGCCCCAAACATTCTCAGCTGGTTTGTGCCCCTTACATGGGCTGTCTCTGGCAAATGGGCTTTAGAATATAGGTGCTGCAGAGAAGAATTTTAAAAAGTGTTTGGAAAAAAACTGTCTCATCTAAGGAGGGATCCACCTTCCAACAATGGAAAACACTGGGTCAACAGTTCTCTCGAGCTGGGAGCAGTTCTGAGGCTTGAACAATTGCAACAAAAACCAGGGAGCTTCGAGATATTTTGTACCCCTCTACAGATTGCCTGTACCTGGTGACATCTGATATCCTGTGCTTTTGCATGTCTAGTTAAAATGACTGTTTAATAATCAACCTTTAAATATATTAAATAATGAAGTAAAATATCTTTATTTTATTTTCCTTAGTAGATTTAAGCATTTTCATGCAGCTATAAAATTGCCTATTTTTAAATAGCTGCAACTTTGCATATCTTTTTCTCATGTGAAGATTCAATTTTATTATATGTATTTTAATAGTCTTTTCTACTTTCATTTAATATCCTGTTGATCTATTTTAAAACATTTCCTAAGCCTGAACAGAAAGGCTAATACTTTACAATGCTCCTACACTGTTCCCAGTGAATGAACTTCTTGCCAGGCAAGCAAGGTAATGCTCACAGACAATGCTCAGTATCACCAGATCCTCTGCCTCGCTGTCAGAGGCTGCCTGGAACCAGTGTGTGTTTGCTGGACCCTCAGATGCCTCTGGTGCCATGCTGGCACTTCCTGCCCAGCCTCCTGGGGATGCTTTCACCCTCAGCTTCATCTCATCCTGTAGCATTTTGAGCAGAAACAGCTGAAGATATGGTAGGTCAGTCTGCAGAGGATCAGCATCAGGAAGTGTTGGTTTGTTATTAGTTAACGTTCCTCCCATGAGACTGACTCTGCACTGGGCTGTTCCCAACATGGCCCCATGACACTTCATATAAAGTGGAGATATTAATACATTTAATTAGCAGCTGGATATCCGAATAAAGATTAGTTCTTCTTCATAGTTTTAGACCAGTGTTCTCATAAGGACTATGTTGTTTAACAGCACTGCCTTAATAATGGGATAGTATTTTCTGCTCTCTCTACACATAGTTCACTCTCTGTGCATGGAACTACAGCTAGATGATGGCTGATTCTATAAGGAAAGGGGTCCCAGAAGGTTAATTCACACAGTTTACCAAAGAATTTAAAACTTGCCAATTGATTTCAAAACTCTGTTTTGAAACAATGAAAGTGTGAAAATTCAGGATGAGGAGATCCCTCTCAGCATCACCAGAGGTTCTCAGCACCAGGCACTTCCATCTTGTGGGTGTGTCACACAGAAGGAGGGACACGATGTGCAGGTGTGGGTGTTTCATGGGAAATGCCGTCTTTTCTGTTTCTTTGTTCTGTTTCTCTGACAGATGCTTGCCATTCAGTACAGTGGGCACCTATTTGTATCTCTCAGCAATGCCAGAACACTGGATAAACATTTGCATAAAGGCTTTTTGGATGTCTAGTTCATGTGTGCTCTCTAAGGGCTGAAGTCTTTGGGGGCTGTTGGGGCAGGGTATGGATCTGGTGAGGTTCCAGAAGGGCAGGGAGGTCCTTATCATCCTCCTTGAGCACCAAGCTCCATACCAGAACAGAGCTGCTTTGTCTTCTCTTTCCCAGCTTCTCCTATGAATGTTGATTTTACACTTTTTCTTATATCTATCTATATCTATATCTATGTATCTTGAAAATGTTCATCACATAGGCTTGTCTTCAGAAATTAGTTTCTCTTGGTACAACATATTCCAGTGAGTTGTCTGATAATCAGAACAAGAATGTAATTGGCACATTTCTGCTTCAGGTGGGGCAATTAAGAAAATTTGGTGTTGAGAGCAGACACTGTTTTGACAAAGAAGAGTTGCTAAGACTCTAGCAGTCTGGAGGAAAAAAAAAGAGACAGTATTACTAAATTATGTAACTTCTGAAGAAGAAAAAGAAGTCTTTTGTTCACCTAGTTGGTGCTCTAGTCTTAAAGTGAAAAGAGCTGAAGCACAGTAATGAAAAAAATCCTGTTGAAAATACCTTGTCTCATTCAATTCTCTTACCTTTTCAGCCTGCGCTGAATAAAAATGTTTTTTGCTTCTGGACAGATTATCAAATTTAAAGTGTATTAGCAGGCACCAGCTGTGTGGTATAATTTTTTGGCTGAATCTTCTGACGTTGGAAGAGAAAATCTGAGTTAATGGCTCAGATGCTCTCCTGCCTGGTTCTCTGATATCCCCCACCTTGCGCCAGGTGCATCTGCACAGAGCAAGGATAAAGCAGCAGGAGGGCAGAATGGGACTGTGGGGGATTTGCAGCACAGAGGGACAGATGACTCCTCATGCTGTAAGAGCTTTGTAGCAAAATATTAACCACTCTTTTAATAGTCCCAAGTGAGGAAGAAAGAACTCAGTTGTATTTCTTTCCAGATGGCTGTAATATCACAGTAGTCAGGTAGGGCTGGACTTAGCTATCTAAAGACAGATGTCTAAAGAAGTTGGAGGTTCCCAAATGAAGAATTTGTGTTTCTTGGATAATTTTCTGAGAGTGCCCCAATGCTGCCCTTGCCAGGCTGCTGACCCCAGGGCTGGAAAAGGTGGGCAAGGGAGCAAGCTTGATTAGGATCAGCATGGTTCTGTGGGTTAGCTTATTTGCCTTCCTTGAGTTAAATGGTCAGTGGAAAAATATGATGGATTTTTAAATCAGTAATTCTTAGTGGTGGGGAATAATTGAGAGCAGTGAGAGAGGTTCAGTGTATAAAGCAGTGGATGTTGAGGGTTTTCATCTGCACTTCCTGTAGCTCTGTGCTTTTGTTTGGAACTAGGCTCAGTCTTGTGGTCTGGCCTGACTGGAGAGCAGAGCTGGTCTGTCTGCAGAGCTGGTCTCACCTCCCACCTCCATGAGGGGCTGGAGAACTCTGGTGCATGTGTGGTTTAATCTGTCCTGGAAGGAGTCTAATTCATGTGCACCAAAACAACTGAGCCAACAGGCAGTAAATAGGAGTGACTGAAAAGTTTGCTTTACAACTACATGATAGACACGAACCAAAATCCTAAATTGAGAAGGGGCATTTGAAGGTAGCTCCTTACCTATCTCCAGAACTTGAATGCTATTCAAATTTTGACCGAACTTATATGGTGTTTTAGACAATCTGTTTATCTCCCCATAAATTTAGAGATAGATGTTCTTTGGTGAAAAGGAGAATATAGACACCTCTGGACTTGTTTGCATTTTGAGGCATGCTGTCTGACTGATAGATGCCATGTGGGCTCTCCAGATGGGCATGAGCAAACCCAGCCTGGCAGAATCACACAATTATTTTATAATATCATATTCGGAATTCTTTAGTTTAGTTGCCAATTTCTCCCCATTCTTTGGTGGCTCTTCTTTCTCCACTTAAAGGTTTTTTTCTCTAGTCATGGGGGATGGAAATGTACCTTAGAAATGAAAACCGAAGCTTTGGGGAAGATCTCTCTTTTACCACTGGCGCCTTTGGGAAGGAAATTACAGAAATATGATGAGACTGGATATAGAATTGCAAAAGTTGGCAACCTTTGCTTGTATATATTACATGGATACCAGAGCAGTGTTTACAAGTATTGAAAAAGCCAAAAGGTTTTGACATACCAGCTCTTGACCTTCAAATGTGAGCCTTTAGGAGCAGGGTACAGCATGTACACAGGCAGAGCTATTTTAATAATAATTTCCCTTTTTGTGCTCTTGCCCACCTTTGCCTCACTTCTCTTGGTGAGAAAGGCTTTCTGTAGCAATAATTAGAAAAGCAATAGCTCCTCTGGTACTCTGAACACTAAGAAAATACCCAAACCCGGACAGAGTACTGCGTGGATCAAGTTATTGCATGTGAAATCTTGTGCAAGTGCTACTTGTCTCTTATTCCTGGCAAAAGTATTTTGACAGGTAATAATGTAAAGAGTGGGCAAACCATAAATCTGATATTAAATTTATTTGTTCGCTGCACCATTTGGCAGAGGGCCAGCATGTTAAATTGGAAACTCTGGTATGAAGTTACCATGATACATCCATTTTGACTTTGGTTTGCAAATATCTACTGCTGGGTAAAAAGAACCGAGCTCTCAGCAGAGCACCTATAGCTTTCTGTCACAAAAGAGAGGGCATCTGGAAATTCCAGGGTAAATTATAAATGAAAAAGCCAAAGGAAATTTTGTAAATAGTTCATTGATGTCAAATTGAAAAGAATCCAATAAAAATGCACACTCTGATTTACTTCTTGTTCTATGTGTTCTAAACCATTACCAGGAGAATGCCAAATATCCTTGTTCAGCAAATACAGAATTCTTGTTATAAGCTTTGTACATCAAATACATGTAAGAACACATTTCTGACCAGGTTAAGAGAGAGATTAATCAGAACCCTTCTTGCACCAAGATTAGAATCAGAGCTGCTAGTCCATTTATTAATTCTCAGGGAGTCTGCCATTTTATCCCAGATTTTACAGGTTATGTACATATCTTCTTTTGTCTGGGACAAAAAAAGCTCTTACCCTGTCTCAGTCAAAAAGCAATTTTACTGGCAGTATTAACCATATGCCAGGATATCACTGGAGGTAAATATTGGTCAGCCTAACTAAAAAGTGTTAGGTATTAGGAAAGAAAGCAATTCCTAGATGGGGGCTTACTTCATTAAGACTGTCTTGTGCCCAAGAAATTAAAGTAGTTGGGTGATTTTTTTTGTGTAGTTAGCATGACCACAGCTATGAATAGAAGAAAGGGCTCAAAAGACATTGTGTTGTAAAATGGGGATGCATTTAACGGCTTTCTAGTTTTTTTCAATCTTGCAGTGTAATAAATTGGGAAAGTAAATGTAGCCTAATGTCTAGTGCAAGGTCCTGAGTGATGGGATGTCTATATTTATTCCTGGCTCTGACACTGACTCTTGTGCTCTTGCATGAGTCATTGCTTTACCTGTGAATGAGATGGCAATGAGAAAAACCAATGTTATCTACATAAAAAATTGCAGTGATTTCACAAGGTTTAATTCTGCTTTTAAAATAGGTTCTGAGATACTGTGGTAAAATATTGTGAGGAGATACTGTTGTGCTTCAAAAAACCCCAAACCCTACAAGAGTCATACTTGTCCTCTAATACACAAAATAGCTCAGATCTTGTAATAAATCACCATTTCAGCCTTTTTAATGCAACTTACTACAGAATTTTATGTGTATTTCACTGTGTTTTGAAAATACAATTCTTTAGGTCAGATGTTTGTGTAAGCTGAAGATGGGTAAAGACAAATTAAAGGAGGATTAAACACTTATTAAACACTAGTCTGCAGTTACTAAGAAAGAATGGTTTGGGTATCACTCTTTTGAATGCTTTAAGCTGTAATGCAGAGCAGGCAATAACGACTTTATATGCATACTGTTTTCTAATGTGCTTTCAGCTTGTGATCAGTGCTGGCTGCTGAACCAGGTGGGTCTGTTGTCTGAGTACAGGGGGTGTCCCACTACTGTGTGTTTATACCTGTGTGCTGGACAAACTCCAATTGAATGCAGTTCATCTGCTGCTTTCTTTGCACATTCTTTACAGACAAGGTAACAACTTGGTTACAAGAAGTTAGATAATTGAAAAGCCATGTTTGTACTGTGCCTGTTTAAAGACAAAATGTGCTAGAATACATACATCCCAGTACTCTGGCTACCACCTCAGGAGGTTCAAATTTTGGGCATTTCAGTCCATTTACTCTAACTGGGAGCCAGTGCTGAAACCAAGCAACAGTTTCTATCTTTTTTCCCCCTCTCCTTCTTCCCTGTTAATGTTCAAGGACTGTGTTAGAAAACATTCAGATACAAAGACAAAATGGGCCAAATTTAAATTTAAAAAAAATCCACAAGAAAAAAGACTATGGTACTGTTATGGTGGTTCTTTTCAAAAGCTATTAGTTTGGAACACCTTTCTGTAGATGGCCAGGGAGAGACTTCCTCAAAGCTCCCCATTGCACAATACTTTCCATATGATGTATATGACTCTGGAATGGGAAGGACTCATAAACAGTTAACAAATTGAATCCTGCACAGAATTCACAGGATGCTTAAGATAAGCATGAAATGAGAGTAGCTAAAGACCTAAATAACCAACAGTGAACCTTAAAGCAGACAGAAAGTGTCTAGGGATAACAAAGTAGGCAGAAATGCTTGCAAACTTATTCTAAATACCAATCAATTCTACTTCTTCTAATAACCTTCTGAATCTATCAACACAGGCCAGGGAAATCTCTCTTTACAACACATTTATTCCAATAGGATTCTGAATCTTAGTCAAAGTAGTAGGAGCTGAAGACAAAATTGGAAGTGGAAGAAAATTCTGAAGTAAAATTGTAGCCTCAAAACTGACCTGTTATATTTTCAGTTTGGTATTGGCAAATGTAATATCATTTGTACCATGTTATTTCTATGAAAAGCTAATGAAGGAGAGCTGGAAATGACTGCGGCAGGCACTGCCTATGTGGGAATGACCCCATGCCCAGATTCCAAAGGACACTAAGTGTGGCATAACTTGGCATAGCAGTCACTTTGACATTTTCACTGAACATTCTGCTGCTTCTGTTCTTTTTCTACTGTGGCTGCTCTGGATTTTAAGAAAAGGAGTGTCTTGAGCAGAATATAGCCATGTGCAGGCATTGAGCAGAGACGTGCACCACTGCATGTGTACCCCACACTGGAGACAACAGCTGGGAGAGGAGACGGCCTTGGCTTGCCTGTCTCACAGGGATATGCAGAGACATCCAGAGAACCCTCAGTCTGCCTGATGCAGATGGATTAGATGAGTGGTCAAGGGAGCTGTTTAATGTCTCACCCCTCATGGCTGAGGAAATCTCTAACTTAAAGTCAATATTATATTTTAAATGCCAAATCCCTCCATAACCATATAGATGATCCACTTCAGTGCATAACAATATGTTACATTTTTCTTTCAGTGGGACATTAACAAGCATTTAGAATCCAGTGCTGTCTTAAATTCATTGCTGGCTAGAGGTAGTTCAGACATGGCTTCCTAAATTTGGACTACAATGTTAAGAGGAAATCACAACTTTTTTTTCATTCGCCTTTGGCAAAGTGAGGGTAGCTGATGTAAAAGGAACTGTATAGAAACAGGAACCTGAGTCTGAAACAAATGGTGCATTAAAATAACTACATTATGAGCTGTTGTTAGCCTACTTCTTTCCAGAGTGTGTCTCCTCAATAACATTTCAATGATTGATAAAAAAAAATTAGTTAGAATCAAAATAAATACTTGATATGCAGCAGAAGTTGGTTGGCAAATGTACCGCACAAATAGTCTGGCAACAATATTACTTCTGCAAGCTTTGAACAAGCTAAAAATTGGAACCATTTTCAACCATGTCGAGGGGAGCCCTTGGTTGTTTTTGAGGCAGGTTAATGTTCATCCTTGCACCTAGAAGTGAACCCAAGAAAAATATGTTTGGAATTAGTCAATAATCAAAACACTTGATGAAAAAAACCTTTCACTGACCATGCTGGTTGTGCAGCTTTGTACAAACATTTATTTTTCCAGGGACTGATGTATATTGAACGTGGCTGACTGTTCTGCTCTCTTGCTTGTTTTACTCCTCAAGAGTCTCTTGTTCATCTGTTGTGCAAACACTCTTAAGTATCTGTTCTGATCTGTGCTCATAAGGGTTGCTGCAGCTCCCCAAAGCTCTCCATTTCACAGTTGCTCCCTTTATATCTTCTTTGTAACTGTTAGACAACAAGAGAAATTTAATAGCGTGATTGAGGCTGTGCCATCCCATTGGCTTTCTGAAAAGGAGTTACTGAGGTTCAAGAGGGCTCAGGGACTTAGTGGTGTGACTATGTTTGGTGATTTATGTCAGGTGATTGCATATGACTCCAATTGTGGTAGTCATCCTTAAATTTTTTTTAATGATTTACTGAAGTTAAGGGAGAAAAAAAAAATAAGAATGTAGGTGAAGAATCTGACATAAAAAGTACAAAATGTGTTTTTGACAGATTTTCTGTAAAAAATAATTTCTTTCCAGCAGGGAAAATTGTAGCTGTAGAAGAATCACTTGATTGGTATTAAAAGTAGTACAAATAGTGCACTTGGGAAGGAAAAAAATAAGTTTATTTACATGGTTTGGAGCTTATTTTTGAAGTTTGATCCTGCTTCCTTTTAGATAAACCAAGACCAGAACACATCAATGAGAAGAAGTGTCAGGGTGAAAATACATCATACTAGTTTTCACTTACAGCTCACTGTGGGAAGGCCTGGACCCAGCTCTTGGTTTCAAGAAACACTTGGGGAAATGGAAAGCTTTAAGCAGCATTAGACTGCTTAAGACATTGTTCCTATGTGGTCTCTCTAGGATCTGCACAGCAGCCAGGTTTTGTGCCTGTAATTTGCAAGGATCTGGGACTGAGTTTCCCTAGGGGGCTGGTGTCTCTTCTGGGTGTCTCACTCTGCCTGGCTGCTCTCCTCTGACAACCTTGTCAGGAATCCTCACCGCCCAGCTCTCCTCAGGAAGCCTGTGAGGCTGAGGGACCAGCCTGAGCTTCTTCCAGTCACTTTTCATTCCGTGACAACGGCAGCATTGGCAGCTGAGGAAACCTGCCCGTGAGCCTGGCTGCCACCACCCGTTCCACATGGCTGACATTTCTGCTTCTCATCCCACCAGTGGATGCATTTCTGCAACACACCTTGCTGAAATTAATCCTGCTTATACTGTGTGTTTTATCTCCAGCTTGTGGTTGCTTGTGTTTGTAACTCTACAAAACAAGCTGGGACAGATCCCTTTCACATCGTGGCACGTGGGGAATGGATGCTGTGTAATTGCACTCTTCAATTCTAATGAGGGTTTCTGAAAACAATTCTTAACTTTACTCAAGGCTTACTTTCCTGCTGTGGCTTAAATACTGCTTCTAATGTCTTAGGAGGAGTCACAGAGGTGACTTACACATTCATGGCAGGCAGGACTCTTTTTGTGCTGTGTATGACGATCCATAGCCCGTGGTGGCCTCTTACAGGCAGAGTGGGACTAGTGGCGCACCAGCTTTAAACACCCCGAGTCCTTAGTCGGAGCAGTAAGGCTGTAGGGCCCTCCTGTGGGAAGAGAACAGCAATCCTGCTGGTTGTGGACCGCGTCTGCTCGTGGCTGCGGTGCACGTGTGCCCTCACCTTTCGGAGAGCGGTGCTGGGACACGCCTTGTGTGACAGCACGACCAACATCGCCACTGCTCGAATCTGACTCCTACCTGCAAGCCTGGGAACGAGATAAGGTTGTATTTATAAACTTCAGCCCGCGGCTGCTGACCTCTTCAGCTCTGTCCCTGATTTTCCAGAGTAGTTTTTTCTTTACGCTAACCAAGGAGGCCAACTCCTAAACCCAACCTCTCTTCTCCATTCAACTAGGCCTTATGGGGTGGCACTTTACCCATATGTGGATGAGTTGAGTCTATGACATGGTCGTGCCATGATCTGGTCTGCCACATCCTCTTCTCTCTTCCAGCTTCTGCTCATAGTTCCTCAACGCCTAGCCCAGCTGTGCTCCCACCAAGGACAAGTGTGGCACTTGCAGTGCCCTCTCATCTCTGCCACTTAGGTCATGGCTCAGAAAGACTCTGGTGTGACCTCCTGGAGGCTTTAAACGCTTTTTGCATCTTTGTGCTTGCTTCAAGGGAAGGGAGGCCTCACCATGGCACGGAGTGTTATCTATGTGTTTAGAGGAGCTGTGAGCAGTGAAGGATGCTGCCGCTGGGGCCCGCAGAGAGGCAGAATGAGGCAGGCACCTGCTTTCTGTCAGATCTGGGGACAGGAGATGACAGGTTTTAGATCCTGAGCATGCCTGAAGAGTCAGTGAGAGGAGCTGGGTCTGGTTTTACTCTGGACAGGCAGTGGCAGCTGGATGTTGGGTCCTTTGTACGGAATCACATGAAGGCCGATGGAGTGGGGACAGGCAAGGCGTGACAAGAGTATTTGAGTATATTCTGACTCTCTTAGTGACATCCAGAAGCTCTGGACCTTTTCCTGTAGGCCAAGATCAATTTCTGACATCAAACAGTCTTTGAGGAAGGATGATGCCTGTTTACTATTCAGCACTCTGACAGCTCAATGGTACAAGAACAAGGCAAAACAACAACCAACCCATCTAAAACTCAAGTTAGGAGAAAGATAATTGTCATTGTTATGTCATCTTGATTGCTAAATTGGTAGGTGTTTGCATATTTTCAGCTTCTCATCTCAGTCTGTATCTGCCTCTCCTGTCACAGCTTGATGACCTCAGGCATCCCATCTATTCAGCAGTAGCAAACTCCTAAATTACATTCCAATAGAACATTTTCTTTAATACAATGAAAACTTTATGCTACAGTTATCTCAAATATGTAACTTAATAATACATAAACCAGTGAAGAAAAGTCTTGGAATTAGTTACATTACTGCAAAATCTAAGAAACAAAAATATCAGAAGTGAGATACTGTGCACATACTTGGAAAATATAGCATATAATTAAACTCCAATTTCAGAACAATTTATATGAGTTCTTATCCTTCTAAGATTACTTTCTAGGCTTCCCTTTTAATTTTTTTTTCTGATGTCAGAATGACTGATTTGGATTAATTTTTCATGCAGAAATAGTCCAACTCATAAATGAATGTGGGCCAGTGCTGTAGTTAGATTTTTTTTTGGTTTATTAAAAATGTTATTAATGTGTTCTAAAATCTACTTCACTCTAACACAGACAGTTTGCTGCTTTTTCTAGATAAAGGATTGTCTGAATATTCCCTCCTTGCCACTGTTTTGTGAGGATGTAGAAGCTAAACAAATGTCTCTTAAAAGAATTGATGAAAATTGGCAAGCCATTGATAATTTGGAGAGGAATTGTTTGAAAGAGGAGGTTATTTATTTTTAAAAATTGTGGTGGCTTTTATGGATTTACAAGGCTTTTAGGAGGAAAACCCTGTGTTTTGTCAGAATATGCTATCCTTGCCATGGAATCCATGAAACCAGAAACTGTGAACACATGATTTTATAGTTTAAAGTTATGCTGGTTAGGAGTATGCTGAGAGTTTTGAGAGGGATATTGCTGCTTTTGGAACAAAAGATATTGATAATCTATTGATGAAGCCTATTGAACCTGGAGCACTGAACTGCACTGTGCGTGCTGCTGATGTGGACCCTGAACTTCACAAACTGGAGTAAGAGGCCAAAAGACTGCAAAGACTTCATCACCTCCAGCAACAAAGAAATACAGGTCGCAAGATCTGGAGCTAGCGCAGGACCTCAGTAAAAACTTAATAATATTACACCAAAAACAGTTGCTGCCTGGCTGCCTCTCTGAATTGTCTTGTTTGTCAAATTACTACAAACTAAATTAAAAAAAAATAAGAATCCTTAGTTTCTTATGTGGTCTGCTAAATGTAAATATTTCTAAAAAAAAACCCACCAAGACTAGTGCTTAGGAGACTAGTGCTGTTTGAATTAGCAGAAAACTGTAGGAAGAAGGATCAGGCAGCCTATTGCTCTGAGGGCAATAATTCACAGTACTGCAAATCCCATGTATAATTTTCATAGTGTCTTACATTTATTTAGTGCTATGTGTAAGGTATTAGAAGAAGAAACTCAATTCACCTTAATTCCATTCTCTCAATTCAGGACAGAGGGTGCTTTGAATTTACATAACATTTTAGTCAAAGCACATTTGTGGAAATCAAACAGAATGTAATTTTCGAAGCATCCTTTGAACTGTTCACTGAGGTCCTGTGTTAGCCCCATGTCTTGTGGTCTGTATCTCTGTTGATGAAGAAAGTGCACTTACAGAGCAGACCAAATATTTTGTTATTTCTTTCTGCAATTAGTTCTTTGCTAGGCCTGTTTTAAACCTAAAAGGCAAAGCTTTAAGAGTCCTGTTGGTCTTCTTCCACCTTATGCCTTGCTGGCAAAATCCCCAGTTTTCCAGGCTGCTG
The DNA here is from genome assembly GCF_031753505.1 of Anomalospiza imberbis. NCBI lineage: Eukaryota > Metazoa > Chordata > Aves > Passeriformes > Viduidae > Anomalospiza > Anomalospiza imberbis. The sequence continues at coordinate 13,159,456 of NC_089681.1, read as the reverse complement.
GTAGTCATTCACTTTGTGTGTCCTTTTCAGCCATCCCAAGTGTTTAGATTTGCATTCCAAATCCGTGGTTGTAATGAATATCCAAGTTATGGAGCTGTTCCATATATTTGTATATATTTAGAGCCAGCACAGCAAAAGTCTAAAAGTGTGTCTAAATCAAAATATGGCAAGGCAGCACCACCCAGAGGTTCTGGAGCTGTCTTGGAACAAGTGAATGCTGTGCTGGAAGCAGGATAGCCATGGTAGTACACTGTCTCCTGGGGACATCTTAGCTCTGTTGGGGACAAGTATGTTACCCTTTTTACAATGTTTTTGGAATCTGGCACATTCCCTGATCATTCCCACTGATTTGTTCAGAGCTAGTCTAGGTAGTGCTATATAGCCTTGTAGGTATGATTTCTGTGGACGTATTCTCCTTCCTGCACCCCAAACCTAAACTCTGTGTTATTGGGCTAAGGTGGGATATTTCTGTCTGATTTCAGCACTTCATCTTAAACATGCAGTCCTTCACTGTTGAAATTATCATGTTTCAGTGTTGATTTCCACTGGGGAAAAAACAAAGATCCCAGCAGTGTCACTGCAGTATTACTTTAAGATAGTGGTACGTAGCTGCAGGCAGTGTGATTTGGAAGAACAAATTGGAGCAGACAGGGGTTAGATCAATACCTGAAGGATGATTATCTTGGTCAGCACGGTATTTTCCATAGCCTAATGCAATCTAAATAATCTCTAAATATATCACAGACTGTGAAATTTCAATTCCTCTCCTGTCAGCCTGTTCATGTGAAGATGGATGACATGTCTGATGAAGACAAGAGCCTGATCCTGCTGCTGTTGAAGTAACTAATAAATCACCCATTCACTTCAGAGAATCCCCAAAAGAATCAAATTGCTCTTTTAAACAGAGGTAGCAAATCCTTTACAGGTGTAAGGGGTTCACAGCAGCTGCATGTACACAGGCCTCCTCCCCAAAGGACAGGAACACCTCTTCAAACTTTTGGAAATTAAAAAACAAGTCAAAAAGAAATGAAGATGATTCTTAGAATAGGAGGCTGCTATTTTAGACAGCCCTTGACTAGGACAGACAGCACAGGAACACTGTGACAGCTGTTTATTGCAACACTTTTTTGTGGGGTGTGAGCTCTCAGATGTGTGCACTGCACCCTCTCGCCTAAGGCCAGGTGTGTGCTCAGAGGAGGGAGGCACTACTGGACAGCAAAATATTCATCTGGGAGGACATAAAGAATGAGAATAACAGACAAAATTTACTTTCACATTAAGAAGAAATTTCCCTGAGACTCAGTTGTGTTTTTGCAGGAAAGGTGACCATCAGGACTGAGGACTCAGACACCCAGGTGTCCAAGGAGGGTGCAAACTGGGACCAGGTTTTGGGATGGTGTCCATGGATTATCTCTATCTCCATGAAGAAATATTTCTTTTGATACAGGTTCAATCCCCCAGCTAGAATTTTAATAAGCTTCCACGACAAATTCACTGCAGATCTGCCCAGCAGGTTATAGGCTGTCATTCCAACTCCAGCCACCTTTGCTTTACCCTCAATGTAATCACATACATATACATATGAACCTCTAACTGTTTATGACAGTGAATAAGTGTTTTTCCAAAGTGAAAATAATTAACGACATCAATATGATAGAGGTTAAACTTCCAGGGATAAATAAATCCTTTAAAATGCATCTTTTAAATAAAAGCTTTAAACCTCTTTTGCATTGCTCACAATTTCTTGGGGGAATTTATTCTGACTTTTGCTAAACCCTTGGTGCCTTAGTTATATTACTAATTTAAATCTCTACTTTTACTGCATCCTGTTATTTAAAATTTAAAAGACCTACAAACCACTTTGGGTACCTATAAGTCTCTAACAGATATTTTTCTTATCACAACAATACATCATTTTTAAATCTCAACTCCAAAATGCTATGGAATATAGCCAGATTATGGAAAATTTAAAAATAAGAAAGTTGAGCTGAAATCTCATCTGGTAAATACCAGTTTCACTATTCACCTTTTTGGTGTATAATCAAGTGACTAAATCATGGATTTAAGAAAAGTGCACCAGACAGATTGGTCAGCTCCTTAATTAAAATAAGAAAAAAAGAAGCATTTGAAAAAAAAATATGGGCAATAGCTACATTGTTCCTTTGTAATTCACAGCACAGAAGTTCCTCAGGCCACGTCTTGCACTTATGATTTCAGTGGCAACTTTGCCATTTGTTCAGCGCAAATAGGATGAAACCTGCTCAGGCTGCTCTGAAATCCTAAGATAAGGCTAATGTCAAATAAAAATGTTTTAATTTCAATTAGGATTTAAAAATAGATGAAGCATTTTACAGTACTATTTGTTCAGATAGATAGACTTGCAGCATGGCTAACTCTCTCAGGCTTCCAGGGCTCAGCCCCTATGGTGGGCTCAGCTTGGTCTTCTGGAAATGTTGATGCTTCCATTGATTACTAGATGGGGAAAAATTATAAAGAGGACCTTGAGGTTGGTTGTAGAGGGATGCAAGGTGGCGCCATGACTTCTGAATAAGAGCATTTTCCTTTGCTCCTAGTCAGGAAGGTGGTGTCTTGGGGCAATTTGGGCTGCTAGTTCACTAAATCATGAGTGACCTGCTCTGGACAACGTCAGCATTCTGGTCTGAATTAAACTGGTTTTATTTGGAAATTTGAAACTCACTTTTAAAAGAAGAAATTTTGATTTTAAACAATCTGCCATTGTTTAAGAATGGACTTGGTGCACTGGCTAATGAGTTGTCTATTTAGCTACAGTTTACATTCATTTTCCTTTGGTTTTGAAAAAAGATTAAAACAAATTGTCCATATCTCGCACATTTTGGATTATGTTCCGTGCATGCTGTTATTTCTACAATGACAACTTGGTGATGTCATGTCTGCTTTGTTCTTTGGGCATTCTTCCTCACATCTGGTATTTTGGGAAGAATTTAGCATTCACTGAACCAGCAATAGATTACTCTAACATCTAATTCTTCTTGTACAACTTCAGGCTCTGATCCTATGAAGATTTATTCATATGCTTGCTTTCATGTACAATGGATTATCCCAGAGAACTTCAAAATGAATAAAGTTATGCTTATGCATAAGTGCTAGAAGGATTTGTGCCTAAATAATGAAACTGAATGCTGGCAGTACACAATTATCCATAAGATTCAGCTATAAACACAGCAGAATTCATCTCCAAAATAAATGCAGGAAATGGAATAAAATGGAAAAGTCTCTGAGAGAATTTTTACTTTGCCTCATTTACAGCAATTTTGCACTGTTAGTAATAACCAAACTGGTAATCCAAATTGCCTGCTGCTTGCGGTATAGATGTACTCTGGCAAATAATTTGGTTTCTGCTTCCATTTAGACACTTAATATTGTGAATAGATGTTAAAAGTGAAAGAGGGGTGGAAAAAAGGCATCTAAATAATTTCAGTGCCCTTTGCAGACCCCAATTTATTGTTACCAGCCATCCATTACTTTAAGAAAATTGGTAGGCATGATTGTCACCATACACATCATCCATTGCCTTCACAATGACTCCAACATTGCCAGTCTAGATATATTTTGGCACTTACATATCCTCAGTCATCAAGTATTACGTCAATTTGGGTTCATTTGGAGTTGAACAAACTACAGAATTTCAAGTTGGCAGAAAATAATAACCATTGCTCCAGAATATCAAATGAGCTGGAACTTTGAAACCAAAAATTGCTCACAGAGGTCCTGTTGTGTGAAAAAACGTGGCATTTCTGCTTCTTTTCCAACTTCCAAGAGAGGAGTGTTGGTTGAATGCACAGGCTCCAGAGGTCTCCAGATTGACTGTCCTCCAAATTCCCTGAGCAGGATAAAGAACTCTTTGGTTCCTGGATCACCATCTTCTGATTTTAGGGCTGGTATGGTAGGCTGTGAAACTTTAAAGATCAAGAAATTTGTTTTCTTTCCTGGAATGGACCAGCAGAGCTTGTGCAGCTACTTCCAGTTCCAGCACCCGGGTTCTGCAATCTGAACGTGGAACATGGATACCTGTGGCTGGAGGCAGGACTCCCTGGTTCTCAGGCAGCCAAATTCACATTCCCTGCCCTCTCTCATCCTGGAAGTACTGTTCCAGGGAGCCAAGGGGCTCCCACCTGCCCTGGAGACGCAAGGGGGCCCCAAAGTCTCCAAGGGCAAACAGTCCCATGCCTTGGCTTGGAAGGCAGGGATGGGAAGATGCTCCTGCCTGAGTCTCTCCAGCTTCATGTAGAAGCCTTGAGTCCTTGCCATTCCTTTCTGAAGTCATGTAAGTTTCTGTAGGAGAGATACTTGAGGCCTGCCAAGAGCACAAGAAACTTGAGGTGTTTCAGTTGAAGGATTTCAGTCAAACCTGAGGTTTTTAAAGGAATTTCAACAAAAATTTTCTGACCTGTTCTAGCAAGGGCATGTGATAGAAACCTAATGCAGACTCAGAAAATGCATTCTAGAAAAAAGAAAAGAATATGATTTTTAAAAACCCCACTGTATCAAGTTAGCATGGGTGAAGTATTTGTTTTGCATTTATTTTAGAAGGAATAAAGGCAATAAAGTGCTTCCTGTTTAAAGACAACATTCACAAGGACCAAGCATTTCTGAACAATATACAATATTGAAACTGATAGTTCCTCTCTAATCACTCGTAACTTATGTGAACCTAATTAATTTAGGTGATTTTCAGTTGTCTGAGCTCTCTCTGATTTGCTCTTTCCTTAGTATGTCACCAGGTCGGTTGCAGTGGTTTACAGTGGGTTTGCAGTCTGTTGAGAGCCAGCTGTGCAGGTCAGGTCATACAGATATTGTTTCTTGGTGCCTTCTGTTTCTGGTTTTTCCTTTTTACTGAGGGTAGAAATACCATTTCCATGACCTTCCTCAGACTGTCTAATAGATACATATTTCTTCTTACCCTAGTTGCTAATTGCATCTGTGTTGATTTTCATGTATTTGTGTGCTTCTGCTATGTCCTTGTCTTTAGCTGTTTGAGCTATGCTTTGCTGTTTGGCTCCTCTTTATACTTCAAGTCATTGAGAACTGATTCAGCTGAGTGTTTCTTGTTTCCTTTGCTTTTTCTGCTTTTGTCTGTGCTTTATTTCAATGCTTCAAATTTTCTCTTTCCTTTACAGGTATTCCTATATTCCTATATTCAGAATGTTAACTGCCAGATTCCTGAATTTTATTCTGCTGATTTTTCTTGAAGGATTTTATTTTGTGTATCTTCTACATAAGATTCCCCCTAACCCTTCCTAGTCACTCTAACCCCCTGCCTACAACTTTCATGACTTCTCTGCTGGTGAAAAGCAGATCTAAACCAGCCGGTTTTCCAGATATATTTTCTAAAATTTACCCAGAATAACTGCTGGGAAATCTGGGGCACATTCTTCAAACCCAACAGAGATGTATGTGAGTAAATGAATGTAAGTACAGATCATGGTCTGATTTTCCTTACATATTTATGTATTAAAGGCAGTATTAAAATGAATTTGTAGTAAGCAGCACTTGTAATTAGTAATTTTTTTTGCATCCCATCCTAAACTGGCATCTGAATCAATGAATGATGCCCTAAACATGCCCGTTTCTCACCAGAAAGTACAAGGCAAGCCATGGGTTGCTAATTCATTATGTTATTTCCTTATTTTAGGGGATAAGGGACTAACGTACCCATTTCCATGCCAAGTATATAATTTACTAATAAAACTGTGAAAGCTTCTAGGAATCTTAGGAATTCTACCTTATGAGTGGGAATGACATACATATGTCCGGGAGAAGTGTCCCTTTAGCACCAAGCCTGTGTTTTGCATGTCTGTGTTTGCTGTAGAGAAAGAAAAAAACTTCATCCATCCAGTGCCAGGTTTGCTAAAGAGATCCACTGATCTCCCTGTGAGTTGTTTCAGTAGTTGCAGTCCATTTCTCATGGGTCAGGCACTGGTCTCAAAGGTCTCCTTGACCTTTTCATGGTCATGTTGCTATGTAAAATGATGTAGAAAACAAAGCATGGTGGTTACCTGCAGTTATCACCTTCTCAGCACTGCTGCCCAGCTGGAAGAGGTCAAGGCTTCACCAGATTACTTGTTCCATACTACTCTGATTTCTTAATTTACATCAGATTAATTTCCATGACTGCTGAAGGTACTGATTGTCATGTGTTCAATAGAACCTTTGAGCTTACACAAGCCATGCTCAAGGGAAGGAAGAGCCAAAAACCATTACAGTGTTGATCCCATGGCTGTTGTCAGTGTTGGAACAAGTCCTTTTTGAATATAATTTCTTCTTAGCACAAGGACTCACATCTTGGGAACAAGCCCAAGTCCTGTCAGACTGTAAGACAATTGACTTTTCTGCTTACACTGTAATTAATGCTATTGAAATCTCAGAAAAGAAAGCAGAAAAAGCACAAAACATTCACATTTAGGACTAGCCACCTTTCTTTCACTGCTTATCTCAAGGGATGTGAATCCATTAGAAATAAGGATCCAGATGCCAAAACCAATAAAAATGCAGACTTTAAGGTCTAGCCAAGTTGTGGTTAAAGTTATTTCTCTGTGGATCACACTCAGTCATTAATTTTAAGGCTGGCCATTCTCCAAACTCTGTGGTTTCTTTGCAACGAGGAGTAAGATCCCAGTGATTAGATGGCTTACATTTCACTATTTTTTCTAATATATCCGGCTGAGTGAAAATTAGAATTTCATAATTCTTTTTCTTTCTGATGGAAAAACTAAAAAGAACTGTAAACCTGTTGAAAGTGGACGTAAATATCCAAAATAGAGCAAAGTAGTTTAGATTTTATAAATCAGTATAGCTTAATGGTTTGTATCATGTATATGTGATGTGGTCTTCTAGGATTTTCATCTTTACAGGTAGAACAGTGCTGTGGCTAATTGCTTTCAACATAATTAAATTCCCAGGAAATAATTTTATTTCAGTATGGATTGCCAGGAAAAGATGGGTCTTTTAGGGAACATAGGTCAAGCAGCACATTTAAAGCTTGTACTTTTGTATGAAGCATTGTGTGAAGTGCTATATTCATCAGAGGCATTTGCATAAAGAACCCATTAAAAAAAAAAAGACAAAACCCCAGAACTGTGTGCTTCCACAGCACAAGTAATTCTTTATGAAAGATTTTCCACAAGATTAAAGTCATATTAGATGCTACTGAAAAGCATAAGGAAGGCTCATAGTTGCTTGGTTTTTTTTAATACACTGAGCCAATAGAAGTAAACTTCAAATTGTAAACTTCAAAAGAAGATAGTGAAGAGAAATACAGGTCTCTCTGTTGAGAAGTGTAGCAATTTGATGACAAAATTACTTTACAGATTATTTTAGAATAGGCTTTGTTTGCAAAGACCAAAGTTATGTTAAACTTAAGTTTAAAAGCCTGAGATACCTTGCTTAGGAGTTTTTCAAAAATATTCTTTGACTTCTTCTTGCAATCCTTGTATTTTATGAGAAAATGGCTTTTAAGGTAATCTAAAGATATTCAGTCACGTTAAATATTACAACTTTAAGCTAAAATCTCTTCAAGAATACTAAGGTTTTACTCAGAAAATTGATCACTGCAATATAGGGAATATCTTTATGAGTATGCTTCTTATACACCTAAACTCTTGTATCCATAAACATTTCTTAATATTTGCTGATGGCCGCTATTGTAGAAGGAACATTACATGAAACAGGTCTTGATCTGACCACTGTGAATTTCTGCACAAGAGACATCCTGGTCCTGCTGAGGTCAGTGTTTATATTCCCACCCAATTCAGGTGAACCCTCAAAAACCCTGGGATGGCTTTTGGGGCATCTGTGCATTCAGGACACACTGAATGCCACAGGCACCACAAGCAAGCAGCAGCATAACCTGTGTGTTGCTCTGGACAAATTTGTAGGACTGCCCTGTCCTCTCCCATTTTAAAGAAAATTCAGGAGAGTCTCCTTTCCTTGCAAAATCATACCTGACCTCACTGCACAGCTTGCTGTAAATCCCCCAGATATCATGGGGAGGATGATATGGTATGACTCCACTACCAACCTCTCCTGACCCCCTATCTGCCTGGGCTCTCCTCACCTTCCCTTGGGCTGGTGCCTGGTCAGCAGCTCCACAACGTTTCCCTGTTGCAGATATTCCATAGCTGTGCCACTCACTCCAATGGAGGTTGGCCCAGAGCCTTTCCCACTGCCCTCATCCCTTCTGTTTCTGAAAACTGACCTTAACTCAAACTGGTTGGGTCGAATTTGGATTCTCATGCTCAGCTTTGAACAGCCAGACTTCAGCTGGATTAAGAAGACCTTTTATAATACTTCCCTGTATCTCTGGTGGTGTTATTTTCCTCTTTTCTTATTTATTTTTTAGACCCATAGTGATTGAAAACTGAAATAAACCCCCTATCATAGCTGTTATTATACATCACATAATATGCAAAGTATCCTTTACAAAGTAGTTCAAATATTTCTGTATATATGTCAAGTGCCTGACTTGTTTTTTAGAACTGTTAAACCCTGGGAAATAATGGCTGAGTGTTTTTAAATATTTTATTCACTTGTTAGTCTAGGAAGTAGTTTTAATGTAAAATAACTGTATAAAGTTATTTTACTGTCAATGTAGACTAGAAAATAAATTGAAATTAAATTGGACTAAATTATTTTGGGCACAAAAATAGGAAGTAGACTTTTATTTTCAATGGGGATCATTACAGACCCCAGCTTGATCTTGTCAGTGTACTGATTTTGAACTTAAAGGACCATATGGAACTCCCTATAAGGTGAGGCTACAGGTCATTTCACTAATTTTTAATTTTTATTTTCCAGGTGGATAAACCACAGGGCTTTCATGAATGTCTTGAACAGCTAATTAGACCAAGGCTTTCTAAAGGAACCAATCATTTAGCTAAGTAATTTGGGAAATATTAGCTCACCTAGGCTTCAAGAGCTGCAGATTTTGAGTTCCCCTCTTGCAGGAACTCCCTTGCAGATCCATGTGAATACCATAAAACTGGTATCAACCTTTTTGGTTTTTCTTTTAAGTTTGTATATCTCTATTACTGAGCAGATTGTAATACGCAGTTGATGCTGAGCCATTTTTTCCAGCACTTATTTTGTGAGTTGGAACAATATGACTAGAGGATGGAAAGCTGAACAGCTCTGTGATACAGACTCACGCTGGATGATTTATGAGTGATGTGTGGGGTAAGATTTTAGAGAAATATAAATTATACCTGTTCATCATGTTAACTTCTTTTAATGTTTCCCACATGTCACTATGACAACATCCATGGGATATATATTTTAATTTCTATTGCACAGAGGAAGTGTGTCAGGTCTGCACATTTCTCTTGATTTTATGGCTGAGTGCTGTGTCTAATGCAGGTTGTAAATCTTCTTGGAAAAGTATATAAGAGAGTTTTCATCACAGTGGCTCTCCTGGCAATTCTGGAGCTTTTAATAAGCATAATTTAAATTTAAAAAGAACATTTACACCCCCTGTGATGTGGAGACTTCTAAAGTGGGGGTAGCAAATGCTGTGTAGAAATGCAGGAGCTTCATGCAAACAATTGCTGAATGTGTTACATAGTTAAACACATTGTTAAAACTCTTAACTTCAATAAAACTGTATTGTGGCCAATATTTAATTTCCTGTTTTCCATGTAGTGGGTACAGGATACTTTTTAAACATTTTTTATTTCTTGTGCAAAAAATGGGTTAAGTTCTTTATAGTTCTCTAAACACATTTTCCATAGGATCTGAAGGGTTTTCATGACAGTGAGATTTTCCTTTAAAAATTAGATGTAAAAACTAGATGGAAATTTCTGAATTGGGTTAGACAGTCTCAGTTTCTGCACCACAAGCTGTTGTTCTACATGGCAGTTAGTTTGCATATGCATCTGAAACCAGTGCTGAGAAAAGTGACAGCGACTTGTGCTGATAAGTGGTTTAATGGAATTATTCAGCAGGCCAAAACTCATTAATCACATGGAACAGTCTCCCTGTGATACTTCAGTGTATAGTTAAACAAGACTCCACTTATTTATTTACTTTCCAAAGTAATTTTTTTTAATCAGTGTGGGAACATTAACCGCAGAGATTCCAGCGAAAAGTAAATCTACTCCAAATCATGAAGTTAGAACTAAAACATAATTACCTATAAAGAATGAAAACTTTTAGTAATTTCCTGTAATTTCCCCACCAAATTAAATTTTTGCCTTGCAGTACTGCTATAAAAAAAATCACTCCCATTTCACATATACTAAATGGGACTCTGTGTATGAAGGTGCCATTCTCACTTTTCCTGCTCTAACACACCTATGTTTATAAGGGAAAGGGTAAAATCCACATTCTGATAGTCTTCTTCTTCCAGCCTATTTTTATATCGCTCTCATCTTGTCCTCGTAACTATTGTAGCTTTTCCACTTGTACAGCTAATAATTCAGTAGAATATCCATTTGTTTAGGACAAATGACTGCAGCTGTTAATTTATATTCATTTATACTATTGACTAGACTGCTAAAACGTACACAGGTCCAAGTATTTTGCTTGGGTTTGGTGCCTGCAGCCCATGCTGTGCTACACCTCTGGGCATACTGTTGCAGCTGGGTTCTGTTTGATGATAACTTTATCACTTCATGTAAAGTTGTGGCATTTTAAAAAAGCATGTCTCAGGGGAAATTTACACCCTAGAAATTCCTGATAAATGTAGTTAGCAAATGGCTTTCTGAATCCTCCAAAACAGTCCCCACTTGACCTTCCACCAGTGGGAAGTGCCATAGCTTGAAGATTATCTGATGCTTCACCACTGCACCACAAACAGCTCCGAGGACCACCGGCTACCCACTGCTGCTTGGAGAACGGCTGCTATCAGCAGGAATAAAAAATTCCGAGTCTAGCCAGCTCACTGCCAGGCTGGGGCAGAGCTTTTATAAAAAGCTGTGCTTTTATTGTGATTCCTGATAGTGCAGGCATGCTGCTAAGCTTCCATTTCAGGCTCTGTGACCTGCCTGGGATCTCCTGTTTGACATGGACTGTTAGCAAAGTCCCCTCCTGGAGTCCACCAGAATACCAGCAGAAATCTGTGACCTCGTATCTTCACAATGCCATCTGCTGGGACATGCTTTCTTTGTCCTCTGCAGCAGCAATGTGACAGTGTAAATAATTCCATGGCCTTCCTTTCAGCTTATGCCTGGCCTGTTTGGATTGTTGCAGATGTTCCAAATTCATCCTGGACTTTGAGATTTTTTTCCCCCTCATTTGGAAAGTTATGCAAGCTTCTTTATGCCGTTCTTCTTCATTTGGTTATACCAGATAAACTGACAAGACAGGAAGGGAGAAAAACTTTGCCCAGAATTTCACAATTTCTTCATAAGAATATAGACATTAATTTCCCCAAATTTCTCATTTTCCTTTTCTGTCTGGGCACACCAGGCTCACATAAAGGGCCAGAATATGTACAACTCCTTTGTCTGACAAAACCAGACCCAAACTGTAAGTGTATGCCAAAGCACAAAGGCCAGATTAAAGTGTGAGAACTTGAGTCAGTTCTGTTAATCCTGCCTGTAGAGAACTTTTATAGACATAGCTGGAAAGGAAACAAAGTTTTGTTAGGGCTGTTTCACCACTTGTAGGGAAACAATGGGGATAAGTTAGTACATATCCTAATGGAGTTGCTGCAAAAAAACAGTGGTGCTTTTAACTGTGCTAAATGGTATAGGAATAAAAAAAGTGAAATGAATGAACATATTGATGTGTATTTTCCCCAAAGAATATGCTGAAATTGTAAAGGACTACATTATAACATACATTTCAGTATTTTCTTAAGGGATCATGGAAACATATGATATTACTGCTAAGCATTTCTCAGATGTCCTTAGTGCATATCACACAGCTTACATTTGGCAGAGAAATAGGAACAGGGAGAGGTAAACTTCAGGCAGTTCATCATATTGTCCATGGTAGAAAGAGAATTTCTAAAGTATGTAAGAAATTTGGTAAAACAATTAATTGGAAATCTGTTGTAATAATTCCATGTCCTTCATTTACCATGGGGGTGCAAGGAGAGATCTAGAAATTTTCATTGTTGATATTTCAGAAGGTTCATGTTCCTTTACAGTATGGTGGTAGGGAAACAAAGGCACAGTTTTAGCAAATTGCCTTCACGAGTTTCCATGTATTAGTGTCAAGTGTAGTGGCAGCTATCTTAAACAGCTTGTTTAGCTCTCACTGTAGCCACACCAGGCTAAATGCATGTTGCCCATTCCTGGGTTTGCAGCCCCAGCAATCCTAAGTGCCACTGAAATTTGTAGAGGAAGCCAGGTGTAAATGCCAGGTACAAAACTTTCTAAGGCACGGTATGATTAGTTTTGTTCCGAACATGCTTAAATTCAAAGAAACAGAAAAAGCACTGTATGCATGTGTTTCTGACACTGAAACTTGGGTAGAATGTGGGAAAATGAGAACCTAGTCTACGACCAAGAGCAAATTTAGGCACTGTGAGGAAATACAAAGTAATAAAACCGAAGCAGAGAGTTCCTTGCTTTTGTAGACAGGATATGGGTTACAGTGGGAAATGATAGGTAAGTACCTCTCAGAGACTGACGGAAAATAGAAAATAATGAATTTACTGCAGTGACATTCTCTGCCACAGCCCCATTGCTGGTGGACTGTGATCAGGTTTGCAGTTGTGAACAAAAAATGGCACAAAAGTCTGAAGGCTGGGTTTGTGACAAATAATTAACCTCTTACTGAAATTCCATGTAAGATGCAAAATGTGCTTACCATTGTTTGAAATAATTTTGTGGCTAAGAACATTGTAAAAGCGCATAGGAAATTTATGTGCCTCTCAATTATGTGTTTGACAGTAGTGGTTTTAGACTTGATGCTATAATTTTTCAACTCCATGAGTGAAGCAAATTGATTTGTAATGTGATACAGTCACCAGAACCATCAACACATTTACACCATACAACTTTTCCCCAGCTGATAACACTAACTTATGGTGGATTTTGGCTGAACTCAATGCAGAAAAGAAGACAAAGGTTGGAAAGCAAATGGAAAGGAATCCAACATACTGAAAATACATCTGCATCCAAGTTTGTATGCTGAGCAGAAGTATAGGGAGAATAAAAAAGCTCACATATATCTTGACAGTAAGTTTGAGAGATGTGTTCCAGGGGTCTAAGTGTGGCTTCTGCTTGAAGGAACCTTAGCATTAAGATCGGCATAGGAGTAGCCAAGCAGCTTTCATTTTTTTTCTGCTAGTGTTTGTTGGCTTAACTAAGATCATCCTGAATTGTATCTGTCCCGCTTTCACAGCAGAATTTTCCAGTTCCATTTTCGTCTATGTTGATATCATAACTGGGAAATTAATTGTCTAAAACAGTCTCAGCAGATTCAGTTGGTGGGTAGATATCTTAACTGACCAACAAACAGGAAAGAGGTTGTCCATCTGTCCCCTGGATTATGGATTAGGTGTCTCAGTGAGACTGTCACTGGTAAATCCAATGCATTTCCTGCACTTTGAGGTCTAAATCAGGGGTTTGGATTTAGATGAATGACTCACTGTTTTTAAAATACTCAGTTGTACCTGACACTGATACAATGACTGAGTGGTGCACACCCCAGAGGAGGAAGACTTCTATTCTTTGTTCAACCTTTAGAAGTTTAAATATGCAGATAGCATCTAAATTCAAATAAGCATCTTAGATATTGTCTTGCTTAAGTCACGCTGAAATGCTGCCAACAGCATCAGGTTCATGCCAAAGAGACCTTCATTCCAATCCTTTCTCCTCAGACTGTTTTGTTCACTTAACATTAAAAACAAGATAGAAGGTACCAATTGTTTAAATAGAGACAGTGGCAAGTGCTATTCTCAGCAGTTGGTATTGAGACTGGCATGTTCAACATCTTTGTGGGTGGCATGGACAGTGGGACCCAGTGCATCCGCAGCAAGTTTGCCTTTGACACCAAGCCACCACCACCTGAGAGTCTGTGCAAACTCCATGAAGTTCAAAAAAGCCAAGTGCAAGGTCCTGCACCTGGGCTGGGGTAACCCCAAGTACGAATACAGGTGGGGTGGAGCATGGATTGAAAGCAACCCAGAGGAGAAGGACTTGGAGTGTTTCTGGATTAGAAGCACAACGTGAGCTGGCAGCGTGCTCCTGCAGTCCTGGCAGCCAAACCTGTCCTGGGCTGCATCAAAGCAGCATGAGCAACAGCTCAAGGGAGGGGATTCTGCCCCTCTGCCCCTGTGGGACTCCACCAGCAGTGCTGTGTCCAGCTGTGGAATCCCCAGCACAGGAAGGACACAGACCTGTTGGAGAGAGTCCAGAGGAAGTCCTGAAGATGATCCTGAACGCTGGAGCAACTCTCCTATGAGGACAGGTGGAGAAACTTGGGATTGTTCAGCCTGGAGAAGAGAAGGCTCCAGGGCAATGGAGTGCTCCTTTGAGCACTGTCAGTACCTAAAGAGACCAACAAGAAAGATGGAGAGGGACTTTCTTAAGGGACAGATAATATTAAGGAATAATACCTTCACACTGAAAGAAAGTAGGTTTACATTTGATTAGGAAGAAGTTCTTTACGTTGAGGGTGATGAGTCACTGGAACAAGTTACCCAGTGAATTTGTAGATGTCCCGTCCCTGTCACTGTTCAAGACCAGGTTGGATGGGCCTTTGAACAACCAGGTCTAGTGAAAGGTGTCCCTGCTCATGGCAGGGAATTGGAGCTAGGGGCTCCTTAAGGCCCTTTCCAATCCAAACCATTCTATGATAAATAAAATTTCTAAACCAAGTGCTCTGAGTCATCTTGAGATCAATCTTATCTGAGTATTCCTGTGCTCCCAGATTTGTGTTCACCTGAAAGTCTTCACTATCTTCTTTATAATTTTGTGAATAGGATTATTTAACAGGTTTCTGTAGTGGTCAGAGTTCCTGATATCCTGTGGACATCATTCTTTCTATAAGGGATAGAGGGAGCAAGTCTAATTAATACCAGTACCTCCTTTAAAGAAAATTGCTAAAATACACTCAGCTTTGACTCATAATGAGATGTAAATTCACCCTATTTAATTATTGCATGCTCAGGTCTTTTTTTTTTTTTTTAATTTGAGAAACTCCAGATGGCAGGATGGAGAGTTTGCAATGTTTCTAGTAAACTTGGTTGAGACTGTTCTGGTGATAATATTAAATGTCTGACATGTCTGATGGTACTGGTATTGCCAATGTGAAGGCATTAGTCGTCAGTTTGTGAGATGATTTTAGTTTACTTCATTTCTATGTCATAATTCCTAAATTATGCTGACACACCATGGTGAGAGATACCTTAGAAACTCTCATGAAAGATTCATTTCATGTAGTTCAAACTTTGAGAAAACAAGATTTTTTTTTTGTCCCATACACTACAGAATTTTATCGACACTGTGTATTAAAATTGTCAAATAACTGCAAAGATGTATTACTAAAAGTCATACTTTCTATTCAAAGGTATCCTGTTTCCTGTCCAAAGCAGTGAAGCAGAAACGTGACTGTGAATGTCAACTAAATCAGATATGACACATATTATTGTCTAGGCAAGTGAGTCAGGCAGCTGTGATACTGTGAACTGATAGGTCCTGCCTCAGGCAGAAGGGAAATGTTGACACACCTGGATAGTCACATTTTATCAAGGACTCAAACCTGCAGTTTCATGCTCAGTTAGAAAGTGGCATTTCTCATTCTCAAAACTATTTGATTCTTCAGAAGATTAGGACCTGGGCTAGAGCTACATTACATCTGAGATTTAGTATGTGCTTCTTTATATTCAATATATTTGAAAAAGACAGGCTACCAGGAGTTCAAGGTTATTTTTTGACTTTTGTGTCAATGAAGGCAAGCATGGGAAAGTAAGCAATAAAATTGTTATTAGCAAGTACCAACATTTTTGAAACCTAAACCCTCCAAATAGCTCCATCTCCACCTCTGATGGCTATCAACAGAGAAGATGAAATTTCATTTTGTCATGCAGTTCAGATATGATTATTAACAGACAGTTTATCCAGTCTTCAGCTCAATTTTCTGCAGATGAGAGAACATTAATTGTCTTTGTGCAGGGTCAGGTGTGGTCTGCAGGAGGTATGTACTCAGGTGCCATGTCATGAAACCCAGGTGATCTGCCCAGTAATCCTTTATATGCTGGCACACAGCCAGAGCAGAAAAGGACCACAAGGGAACACCTTCAGGAGACTTCCAGATGGTTCTGTACAGGCAGCTTGGGCCCAGCTTGATTTATTTGCTTTGGCTGTGTGTGGATATAGCATTCAACTGAACTAGAAAGCAGTCAAAAGCCTGGACCACTGGGGAGCACAGTATAGAAACAAATACAACTCTGCAATATGATTCTCCATGTATGTTTTTGTAACTGCTGTATGCTTGGTTATTCCATGGCTTGGTCCTCTTGGAACCTTTTATGTATAACATAGAGATAAATACATATGGAAACATGTCAAATATATAAATAAATATCTTCTTATTTTCTACTCCTGGTCATATATTAAGTATTGTCTGGCATTTTTTTCTGTGTATCAAATTCAAGGTTGCAGTAATTTCTCTTTTTCTTTCTATCACATTTATTCCTCTATATTTCATCAGATGGTTTTATTTAGGTTTTGTCAAGGGTATTCAGAAACTCCTGCTCCAAGGTGATGTTAAGTTATAAAAAATAAAATAACTAAGACTTTTCAACTCCAGAAATAAGCTCTTGATACATTGTGCCTGAAATTCAATATTGCCTTGGCACAGTAGCTGGGGAAATGTGAGCCCACATCTGGGCTGTAGCATGAGCATGGTTCTGCAGCACTGAAATAGCCCATTGATTGTGATATTGGAGAGGCATTACAGAGAGCCACTGACTGACACACAGATATGGACACTGTTCTTCACTGTCCCCTGAGAGCATTTTAAAAGTAGAAGACTGTTATTTCAGTTTCTCTGAGTTTGCAATGAATAGCAGTAGTTAACATCTACCAGAAAACCTGACAAATTCTCAGTTCCTGCTTGGCCAGAGCAGGATTTGGGCAGTATTACTTCATGGTGTCCCTTGTTCTTTATCCTTTGTATCTAACATCAAGCAAAAGAGAGCCATTAGAAATGAAGTGCTCCCTGGAAAGCAGATTTCACTCCAATGGGGCAGGATTACAGGAGATGGTGCAGAGATCTACCCAGAGATAGGAATGCTTCAGTGATGGGTCTGTAACTGCATGACTGAACATGCACTTTTATCAATTCAGAGTGACATCAGCTCTGATGGGATTTTGCTAGGCCTAGAGGGGAAGTTCTAGGTCTCAAGAAATACTTTCCCACAAATATTTCCTTAGTTAAGCAATAGGTTCAAAAGTAGATTTGAAAGCGATTTTCTCTTTTTACAAAATGTGATATGCACTTTTTTTTCCATGAAATTAAATTAATGAGCCAAGCCTTGAGAGCAACCTGTCCCCAAGAATCAGTTTGGTTAGAGCAAATACCAGTTCAAAATTGCTGGGTGGACCACTTCAAAAAAGTGCATTTACTGTGACTGGTAAATTATTTCAGGCTACTTCTCATGGCAACTATAGTTCTTAGAATGGTTTCAATTATACATAATGAGTCACGGCTTGCCTATGGGGAGAATGAAGCTGGCTTCAGACTCGTGAGTTTAACAAGGTTGAGGGGCTGGGGCCAGCCTTTCCTGCCAGGCAGACAGGAGGATCTAACAGCATTGCTGCTCCTGCTGCTGCTGGGTGCAAGACAGGAATTACAGCAGAGCCTCTGGAGTGTCACCTGCCTGTAGGTGCAAACCCAGCCAGCTTCCTGTACAGCCCGTGGCTCTTAGTGGGCCTTCTCTTGTCCTGGTCTGCCAGACCTACTGACAGATGGCTCCAGGTGATGTACAATGAGTGTTCATGAGAGCTACTGGGAGCCCAAAACTCTGAGTTTAAAGGTAGTTAGCACTCTACCTGCTCTCGAAGAGGACACTAGGGCAAAGAGGTTTGTGTGGGAGATGGATTAAAATACGAAAGCATTGAGAATTCCTGATCCTGGTACTTGGTGCTGTACCTGGTGAGCTGAGCTGCACACTGGAAACCAGTCAGTCCAGAGTACACACCTAATGAGAGACTGGGGTCACAGCCACACAGCGAGAGTAATGTATTTCCTTGCAGAAAAATGTTATGAGGCCATTATTGTTCATAGGTGGTAAGGTCTGTGGCTTTCAGATAACTGAACTTCTATCACATCTGGCTGAGATCTGACATCACTTTGAGGAAAGAGATCTGCTTGCTTCTTTCCATTCTGTGTAATAGCAAATGTTCTTCTTGATCACCAAAAGCAACAGTTCCTTTGCTATTGAGGACTGACTCTGAAATCTTCAGAACATGAATTTTTATTGTATGTTCCCAGAGAGAAGAAAATGAATTGACTAGTCAGAATCAGGATCATAGAATTATAGAATATGCTGAGTTGGAAAGGACCCATCAGGAAAATGTTGCAGTCCAGTATTATGGCTTTATTAAAATCACATACATACTATCTCATAGACTACATGATGTTTTAAAAATATCCTGTCACTCGTAAAGTCTTGAAACCCAAGAGTGATCCATTTACAGGCCTGTTAAGAATTACAAGCCAATATGGCCAATGCATTAATTCACTATGAGGCTTTGCTACAATAATCCATCATTATCAGGCAGAGAAATGGAAAGCCAGAATGACATTTAATGGTGCATAGAGAATGAAAGCTGGAAACTGCTGCAACTTTTTGCAAGCAAAATAGAATAAATCACTAATCAAAAAGATCATAAAATGCAAATGATAAATGGTTATGCAAGAAAAAAAACCACAGGCATCACTACAATATCCGTCTATTCTTCTAGCAAAATAACCCCAAACTGAAAATTACTTCAGTTAGCAAAACTGCTGTTAGGACTGATACTATTAAACAGATCTAAAAGGACTCAAGTCCTAGGGAGAGGGATAAGGAATGAGACCTTTATTTTTCTTTGTTGACTGATAAATAACAGCAACAAGAAAGGTCCAGGAATATTAGTGCAATCAGTATTAGGAATGGGGACCTCTATTGCAGAAGGAAAATGAGCACTGCAGAGCTATGAATCTTGGCTTTGGGAAGAGTTGGAGGTATCTAAAGTGGAAGGCAAGAAATTCTGGTAGTAGGTAGTGCCCTCTTCTCTTTTTTTTTTTTTTTTTTTTTTTTTTTTTTTTTTTTTTTTTTTGCCTTTGCCCACAAAGAACTGTCTCTCACTGTCTGTCACAGAATCACAGAATTGCAGAATATGCTGAGTTGGAAAGCACCCAGAAGGATCATTGAGTCCTACTCCTGGCCTTGTCCAAACATTTCTTGAACTTTGTCAGCCTTGCTGCTGTGACCACTTCCCTGGGGAAACTGTTTCAGTGTTCCATACTGTGACTGGTTCTTAAAAGATTATTTCATTTGTGTTCCCCAGCATAGCATAGTTTTGCATATAAGGCTGTAAGAAATCGGATTTTCATGACCCTGGGTCACAACCAGGCAGCAGGGTCTGGCCAGAGTCCCTTGCTTGGGTGCACCAACTTAGGTGTATCCAGGAACAGAATTTTCAAGGCTGTTGATACAGGTAGGGTAGGAATTGTCCTGACAACACACAGATATAACTTTCAGAGGCTGCAGCACAACACCTTGAGATCAGTCCCTCACAAATTGCCTTGATGCTGTCATGTCATTTTGTGGCAAGAGATACCAGAAAGGTATCTTCTGCAGCTAATCATGTGTGACTTTTTAAGTAGTCTTTTGACAAGTATCAGTGTGTGTCAAGATCAAAGCATGGTGGGTGACTAAACTGGAGACATTTGAGCCACAAGTAGACAACTGATATCCAATGCACTGACCCCATAATATATCTTGGAAACTCGTTGAATAACATTGTAATAAATCAAGGCTGTGAAATCTGTTTGGAAGTTTGATGAGGGACAGAGAATTACAAAGCAATCTTGAGAGTGCACATGAATTTGAAAGCCCTCGGAAAAATAAGCTGTTACTTAATAAATTATTCCCACTCCAATATTCTGAATTTACTGCAAAGAATTTCATCTACACTCCAGATTCACTTGGGTCAGATGCGAGGTATGAAAACCACTGCATTAGTCTTACTGTGTTTTTATCTAATCATTGGATTTAGGGAATATTACATTATTCCACCAAACAAACACCAAAGAAAGTGCAATTACCTGTTGTCTGCAGCCGTTTTCTGTGCTTTTGTTTCTGGACAGCAAAAGCTGAGATTTTTCACACTATTATTTAGATGCTTAACCAAATGTCTTAATGCAGGGGGAGGATTCCCAGCCTACTGTGAAGATGAGGTGGTGTCAGTGGAGGATGCTGGTGCACCTCAGGGAATCAAGCTGGTACATAGGTAGGCTGACGTGCCTCTCTGTCTCCCTTGATAGCTTGAATTTTGAGGGTCCTTAAAGTGCAGTAACTTAATTCTGTTAATCCCTGATGGGAGGGATCTGGGTGCAAGTCCTTGATATCCACAATTGATCAGCAATGACTCTGAATTCATTGTTCACGTGTCTTGGCCTGCTCATTTTTTTCATTGTAAATCTCTGGAAATTCTGTAAGAATTACTACACACAGCAGAATAACTTCTCGTGGTTGCTCCTTAGTTGACTCCAGACCCAATATTAATGTTTGCCTCATGTTCTGCAGTAATGCTGGCCATGAGACAAGGTAATTCAGGCATGGACCTAGTGTTTCTTTCCCAGGATCCATATGGGAGTCTAAAACCCATTTACCTTTTCTTTGTGGACACGCTGTTATTTTCCCTTTGATATCAAATACAAGTACTTTGAAATCCACTTGAAATAAAAAAAATATGGAACCAGGAGAACTTCTTTTATCTGCTATATAACTATATTGCACAGAGTTGTAACTTTTTTTCATGTGTTATCGAGGATGGACTGAGTAGCAAATTCACGGTTCGTCCAGGAGATGTCTCCCTCTTCCTAAAATATGCCAAAATCGTTAGTGTTTCCAGGGATCTACCTTACATCACAGATGTTGGCTTCCCCAGCCTGCAGTTATGCAAAAGGCAGCGCGCAGCCCGAGCCCTGTGTATGCTGTGCTCTGCTGTGGGGTTTGGCTGCTGTTCCCAGAGCAAACGCCTCATTTTTAGGTCAATGTTTTTGAAAACCATGGGAGCTGAACAAACATTTGTGCTGCAGTCTTGTTTTTTCTCAGGCACTTCAAACTTACACGAAAGGCTATCTTGCTTCATTTCTACAACCAAGCAATTTATTGTACAGTTCTGTCACCAAAGAACACACGGGGATATCAATGGAGTTTAGGGATGCATGTAGCTCATGGGAGACTGAATGTGTGCCATTATTCTGCCAACAACATAAAGAATATAGTATAAAGAGTAAATGTTTATATATTCTTATTGAAATACTTTACAAGGAATATAATCCACACACACTTATTTTTAACTATTTTCAGTTTCTGCCCAGAACATGCAGAAAAGCAGATACTCCTATGACAGTCAATAAATACTAGTTTTAATAAGGACACAATAAAAGAACTGACACTTTCAGAAATTTCTTTGTTTTTAGCAATACACAAGGCAGTCAAAATATTTGCAGTCATAAGTCCTTTGGATCCACTGGTTTTTATTCTCATCACTGTTGTGGATTTACCTTGTGCTTTATGATAGCAGATGAACCAAAATTCTTTTGTGAGAAGACAGACACAGAAATCTCTTTTTATCTAAGCAGAAAGAGCTGACAGCTTGGTCACAAAAATGATTTTATTAATTAGGTAATTTTTCCTAAGTTTCACTGACTTACTGATGATCTTCACTGGGAATTAAAGGAATTATGACAGCATTTTTTTTTCTCGTGGTAGAAATAATGAAATATATATGAAATTTTAGTCAGATTAATAAGTCATGGGACTTTCAGATGTATAGAAGAAAAATAATTGGATTTATAAGAGTATTTAGTGAATACTGTCATTGGAGAGTGAAATACTGGCCAGCGTGGTGGTCCCAGGTGAATCTGTGTACTTAGAGATTGGCAGTCTGGCCAGGTTTGTGAAGACAAAGAAAGAGGTAGGAAATGGGGTGCCTTAGGGGAGTTATTCTGCTTCTGGAAAGAAACAAACAGCTGAGCATACACATTTCCCCCAAAATTCCTCAAGAAAAGTAAAGGGAAGCAAGATGACAAGCAAAAAAATGAGGACAGAGAAGCAAGGTTGGCTTTTGTCAAAAAAAATCAGTTTATTCACACGTCAGTAGATTTAGTTTGGAGGAACTTCTAGGTGTCATTTGATGTCTCTGGAGGCAGGAGCTGTCCTGTGGCAAGCCTGGAAGCAATACTTCTGCTGGCAAGAGTGGCAGGGCTCAGGGTGAAGAAAGAAGTTTTACATCGGCTTTCTAAGCTCAAGGCATCAGGCCCAAATGCTCCCACTAGTGTTCTTCATCACATTATTCCCCTCAGAGACTGAGAAGTTCCATCAAGACTTACCAAGGTATCTGAGTTAACTAAAAAAAGAGCTGTGTGTAACTTTCAGAGGTTGACTTTCAGGGTCTTAACAGGCTAAAGAAAAAGATACTGTTTCCCCCATACTTTTAAGGAATTCTTTTTAATTCTAACAGCAGAAACTATTTACTTTGTCTTTAAAATGGCATCAAGCAACAAAAATACTACATGGTAATTACAGAGACCTGCTGAATATTGTGTTTCTTGGACACCGTGAATAAGAGCAGAGTGTCCTGTGTGCTATGGAAATGTTCCTATTACTCAGCTGGCTGACATGGAAGCTCTCATTTGTTGGTGTTTTTGTTTTTGTGTTCTGTTTTGCAGCTGCATTCCCCCCAGGAAGACATGTGGGTGCTTCTGCTGACTCAGTCCTAGCCAGAGTCCCCTGAATGCACTGGGGCCACCTGATTCTTGGAGAGCCTGGAAGTAATTTTCAGCCTACTATGTTTCATTTTGAAGTGTAGTCAAAAGGCACAGCCAGATGGAGTGGACTGTTGTCCTGAAGAAAATAAAATCTCAAAACTGAACTTTTAATTAAAAAAAAAAAAAAAAGTGAGAGAAAACTAGGAAAGGAGGGGAGAATGTTAACTTCATAACATCCCTAGAAAAGAAAAAGATATATCTCAAATGCCAGAGTGATGTGAGTTGCTGGAAGGACTGGATCAAAAGCTCGAACTTTTGTGTGGAGTTTTGGGGGTCAAAGAAATATTTCTTCATGCCACTCCTCCTGTCAGCCTGAACCCATGTGCCTTTCTACAGGGAGTGCCTTGAAAACTCCACATTGTCCTTTCCTAAACTGCTGTCCCTCTCCTCTGGCACCACACTCAAGCCACAGTCTTGAGGCTTCTGCCCATAGTATGTTAACCAGAATCTTGGATTTGATGGACAGGACACCCCACAAGGACCAGGAGGGACAGTAGGGTCCAGGCTGTTCTGAAAGAATCCTTCTTTGAATTTTTGTCTGCCTTCACTAAAACATAGATTTAAAACGATTACACATGTGGTGTAATTACACATTACACCATCAGCCTTGTTATGTTGTAGCAGGTGTTAGTTCTCTCTGCTGTTAAAATATATCCATTCTATTTGAAAACTTGTCTGTAAGTGGTGACCAACCTGCCACAAGTAGATGCTTTAATTTTTGGTTCAGAGCTGAAGAAAAGAGTAAACTGAAAAGGTAGCCACTTTTCCTACATCCATGTCAACTTTTCTGCTTGGACATTACCAGTTTCATTTAGCCTTGCTCAGGAAAAGAGCTCTTTAGAGATGGGGATTAACCCAGAGGCATGCAATGTCACACATAAATACCCCAGACAACTCTGAATTTCCTACCAGTCTATTTATCAGGAGCAATATTATTCTGCCAACACAGTGCTGCTTCACCTAAGCCTCCTTCCCAGAGTTTCCTCTAGGTAAGCTGATCTTACAGCCCCCTGGCTGGGTCATCGGGGGAGCTCGGCAGGAAGCTGTGTGAAGGGGTACCTGGGGTGCTGCACACAAGACAGAGTGCAGAGAGTGGGTGTTGCCTTGGAGTTTGCCAGGGAGCAAAGAAAAAGAAGGAGCAGTCAGGAAAACATCTGGAAAGCAGGAGGAGCTGAGGAGCTATAGGATCCATTCTAGGACACAGACACTGCTTACACTGACTGCATTCAGATAGTCTTCAAAATGGACATCTTTTCAGCACTGGAAATTCTGCCTTAGTGAATAGTGGCGGGGGGGGGCCGCTTAATTTGGCTTTTTTCTTGTGTAACTGAATTTTGAACTTATTGTAAATATGTGTTTACCAAAGCCTGTCTTCTAAAAGAATAATTTATGTGTATTAAACTTCCTCCAGTGCTTAGCCAATGGGTCTAATTTGCCTACATATATTTGCAGACACTCTTAATGTTTATTTTACAGAGCTATATGTTTGCAGATCTTATTTTACTGTCTAATAACACTGGATCTTATCCATCTCTCTCGTCATCTCATTTTTACCCTGAAAACTTACTGTATGAATTCCAAGTTCCTAATTTCATCCTGATGTAGTCATTGCAATGATTCTGCTTGAAGAACAATGGGAGAATGAGTAAAATTTCATTATGTCTCCTGAATGTTTGTATTAGTCACTTCTGTAGTGTTTCCTCACACTTTTATCAAGCCTCTGCATATTTCTAATACTGTGTAGAAACCTAGACACATGATCAAGTTACCAGGTCTAAACAAGTTACTACAGGTCAGCTGAGGAGTCATAATTCTTGCATATGCAGTACAAATTGCTATGAAGTTACGTGATTTAGATAAAAGCTTTTATCAAATTATGTTGCATCCAACAAGCCTGGACATGCACATCTAAGTGGTTTCCATTGGTGTCATTTGCAATGATCTCTAAATCACTGCAAATGGGTGACATACCTGAGCTTCATATTTGTGTAAAATGTAAGATTATCTCAGTTTCTGGACTGGACCCAGGAAAGTGGATCCACTGAAGTATTTGGCTATAGTCTAAATGACATGAAGGAGCCATTAGACAGAAGGTTTGCTGTAGCTGTTTTATGTCTTGTTTTGCAGCCTGCTATGCAGGTACCCTCTTCTGAATGCTCTAATAAGGATGCATTGGTGGGGTTTTCTTTTACCTGTTTTCTTAGACTGCCTAGAGCAGTGGAAACCCTTCAGGAAAATGGCCCAGAACCTTCTAATACAAATGGATTGTGAGGAGGAAATTTTCTTAGGGACACAGTGAGCATCGTGTGACTCTTAGCCAAGCTAAATAACATAAAAAATGATGGGGTGCAGAGTAAAGATGAGTAAAAGTTCTACCATGCAGGGACACAATGAGCAAGAAAGATTGTCTTTCACATTCTTTATTTAACAAATTATCTAGAACTTCTGAGCCTTACCAATTTAAATTTTTGTTGTACTAGCAATACCTCATACTGGAGACTGGGAATGTTTGAATCTTCAGTGAGTTAATCTAACACCTTTTCTTCAGCAACATATATTCATAGTGCAGATATTCCTCTGTGTTCCCTCTTACTTAAATGAGATTGCACTGCAAAAAAAGCACTTTTTGGCACAGGAGCTTGACTGTATTGGAAAGAAAGTAAGAGCTGGTGGAGTGGCTGATGAGCTCCTTAAATTTTATTGTTTAGCTCCTGAGAGCCGTTTGTTTTGTACTTCCCGTGCAGTGAAGGAATGTGATAGCTTAGAAGTGGACTCCAAGGACACACACTCAGGCACATCTGACTGAGCACTTCCCAGACCGACACTTCAGAACATTTGCTTGCAAAAAACAGTGGTGGAGCATGAAGGTGTGGAAAGCTCCTTTAAAGAGGAGATGCAGACCTCTGGCCTGGAAAACAGGAAGATGAGGACCCTGCAGGGGCATCTGGCCACTAGGGCCTGAGTGAGGCTTGGAATTGCACCATAAGCAGGGCTGCCTGAGCTTCAAGCTCATTACTGTGCTGTCATCCTCTGTTACAATGGCCAGAACGACAACACCAATGCTCTAGCCTGGAACTGACCATCAGTGACAAGAGCACATTGTGACTTGGTGCACAAAGTGAAAGAGGTCCTCATTTCCCTCCTCCCTCTGTATGTGTAATAAAATCTGACTGTAGTAATAATCATGTGATTTCTGAATCTAGTAACAGGGTGAAGGTAGAGCCCACATCAGCTCCCTTACCTACCATTAGGGAGGTAATGCCACTGTTTATCTTGCTGATTTTATTATCAGAAATATAATTTCTCCCATATTTACTATTGACCTTTCCATCAAGCCATTCCTTGTCCACAGTTTTATACCACTGTCAGCTCGCTGACAAGAACAGTGAGGCCAGCATGAAACTGTTGTAAAGTCACAGAGGATCACGCCATGCATCTTACATGTAGAAAAAAATCCACTTTCCTTGTTTCTCTAGTAATACAAAATACTATTTCTTCAGAGCAACAGCTAGTTCCTATGACCAGCTGTAAACAATTACTAAGCTGCCTGCCTTGATGATTTATAGCTTAGTTATA